>NW_012267249.1:4169050-4198249 GCF_000151885.1 Dipodomys ordii | reverse complement strand
CACACACACACACACACACACACACACACACACACACACACACTGTACTTGACTCCTGTGCTTTAAAATCTTTCAGCTGTACTGGGCACCTGGTGGCTCACATTTATAATCTTGGGTACTCTGAAGGTTGAGACATGGAGGATCATAGTTCAAAACTAGCCTGAGAAGAAAAGTTCTCAAGACTCTATCTCCAATTAACCAGCAAGAAAAGCTGGATTTGGTTGGGCAACAGTGGCTCATGACTGTAATCCTATTTTCTCAGGAGATTGAGGTCTGAGGATCATAGTTCAAAGGCAGCCCAGGCAGGAAAGTCTATATTAGTCTTATCTTCAATTAACCACAGAAAAGCCAGAAGTGGAAGTGTGGCTCAAGTTGTAGAGTGACAGCCTTGAGAAAAAAAAAAAAAGCTAAGGGACAGTGTTCAGGTCCTGAGTTCAAGCACCAGTGCCACCAGCACACATACACAAGGACATGGCTCACGCGGTAAAGCACCAGCTGTGGGTGAAAAAGCCAGGTGAGGGCATAAGGCCCCGAGTTCAGGCCCTGGTACTGGCACACACACGGATATTTTACTAGCAAAGGAACAAATCCCAGCAACTACCGGCCCCTGTGCAATCTGGCCCTTTGTGGTCTCTTTAAAACCATCTTGTGATTCCCTCCTCTCCCACTGAACTGTCACACTGGTTTCTATTTAGAGATTCTGAACACTGAATTCTTTCCACACTTCATTCTGCCAGGAGTCCTTCACCTTTCCCCTCCTTATTATGAACTTGTTGGCCTGTTCTTCAGGTCTCTGCTCAAATATCACTTTGCTTAAATGTCACAATCCTAAAGAGGTTTCCTTACTCATGTTATCGATGCTCTAAACCACACATATTTCATCCAACAAACTTATCAAAACTGTAATTAAACATGCCTATAGTTATTTTTTTGTCATCCTTCTTCCCCAGGGACCATCCTCTTTATTCCCCTTTCAATAATCAAGGTCTCTTAGTGCCAGAGAGTGGGTGAATGACCAGTTCCTACTGAGGAATATCAGAACCTTGTAAATGTGTATACCAGGCCAAGGAATCACAGACAAAATGCTAAGACAGTGAACGTGGTCCTTGTGGGTAACAGAATTCCATGGTCTCAGAATTTATCGTGTCGTAACTATAGTCACTCTGTATGTGGCTTTAGTAAATTAACCAATCAGATTCTACCAAGCGATTCTAAAAGTTAGTGGTTTTCTTGGTGCCCTGGTTGAGCATCAGATGAGCACAACTGTACTGGAGGGATAATGACTGCTGACTTGGGATAGCTGTGAGGCTTCATTAAAGAAGGCAAAGCAACTAAAGCTTCAGGAACCAAGTCCAACCCACAGGAAATATCCAGTGAAAAGTAACTCCCATTATTCAAGAATCACAGAATGTCTGCTGTGTTTGAAGTATGGAATGGAGACTAATATGATTTCACGTTTGTTAGGCTTTCATGTCTGTAAAGTAGCTCAGATTGGTATTTTATTTCATTTTAAACATGCAAACCTGAATCTTAAATAGAGTTGGCAAATGAGAAAGCTGGGATCTGAATACAGATTCTAATGCAGTAGGGTGCAGCATATTGATATTAAGCTGTTAAATGTGTGTATTTACTCTATCTCTTAGGAAAAAAAACCCAATAGGGAATCAGAGCAAAGGTAAAATTTGATTCTTTGAAAAGGCTAACAAAATTAATAAGCTGATCAAGGGAAAAGAACAAAGCATAGACAATAAATACCATGAAAGTAAAAACAGCAATCACGATATTATTTTTTTAAAAAGTATTTTTGAGAGAGCATGTCACTACATTGTCCAGGATGCCTTAATATTCCTTGGCTCAAGCAATTTTCCTGCCTCCAAGTAGATGGGACTATAGGTATAGGCTAACATGCCTGGCTTTTTTTTTAAGTTTTAAAGCTATAAATCAAATAGTAGAAAATAAAATATACCCTGATGTAAGAAGAAAGTTTTAAAAATTGACTTCTTATAAGTGTTAAAGAAATGGGAGTTACCAGTTCCAAATCTTCCCCAAAAAACTCTCAAAGTCTTTAAGTATTAATTCAAAACTCTCAAATAAAGGCCTTAGGTATGAATTCTTATAATAATTTAAGAAGAAACCATTGCTAGTCTTCACAAACTCTTCCAGAGAACAAAAAGAGGAGGTATGTTACTCATTTTAAGAGGCTGGGAGAACTGTGAGACCAATATCCAATGAGGGGCTGGGAATGTGGCTGAGTGGTAGAGTGCTTGCCTAGCATGCATGAAGCCCTGGGTTTGATCCTTCAGTACCACATAAACAGAAAAAGCTGGGAGTGCTGCTGTGGCTCAAGCAGTAGAGTGCTAGCCTTGAGCAAAAGTAGCTCAGGGCCTTGAATTCAAGCCTCAAGAGTGGCAAAAAAAATCCCAATGAGGATTTTTTAAGAACAGGGAAATGATAGGCTAGTTTCAGTCATGAACACACATGCCAAGATTCCACATAAATATTAACAACCTAAATATAGTAATATACAAATAGTAAAATCATTGATAATTTATGATGAAGAAGGATGTATCCTAGAAATACAAAGTTGGGTTAACAGGAGGAAATCAGTCAATGTCATTCAGCATATTAATACATTTTTTTAAAAAATCTCATATTTTCAAAATATTTAGCCAGGTGCCAGTGGCTCATGCCTATAATACTAGCTACTCACAAGGCTGAGATCTGAGGATTGTGGTTTAAAGCCAGCCTGGACAGGAAAGTCTGTGAGACTTATCTCTAATAAACCATCAGAAAACCAGAAGTGGTGCTGTGGCTCAAGTGATAGAGTGCTAGCTTTAAGCTGAAGAGCTGAGGGACAGTGCTTGCGCCCAGAGTTCAAGCCCCATGACCAACAAAACAATACAAAAATTAGAAAAAATAATTTGATGAAATTCAAAATATATTTCTTATAAAACATTGAGCAAACTAACCCTAGAAAGTGACTTCCTTAATGTGGTAAAAAGATCTATCTGTCTGTCTGTCTGTCTATCTGTCTATCTATCTATCCATCTATTTACCTATCTATCTAGACAGAGTTTAATATTAGCTGGAATTCACAATCTTTCTATCTCAGCTTAAAGTACTAGGGTTATGGGTATGCACCACTATTTCAAGCCAAAAACATTACACTACTACTACTACTACTACTATTAGTGCCATTGTGGACCTTCAACTCAGGGCCTGGGCATGCTGTCCCTGATCTTTTTTGTTGTTGTTCAAGGCTAGCACTTTATCACTTGAGCCAAGTTTTTTGGTAGGTTTTTTGTTGTTGTTGTTTGTTTGTTTTAATTGGAGATTAGAGTCTCACAGATGTTCCTGCCCAGGCTATTCCCCAACCATCCAAACTTTAATCTCAGGATTACAGGTGACTGACCCCTGGCACAAACATAACTTGCCAGTCTCTGGAAGCTTACTAACTGGTGAAATCTTACTTTGAGATTGAGACTGAGAAAAGAATGCTCACATTCACCAATTCTTGTTGCTATTACAATAGCCAGTACAGAAATAAGAAACAGGAATGAAAATCATATATTTGGAAGAGACAAAAGAAAATTATTTTTATTCTCACATGATAGATTTGCTTTTACAGAAAACGAGCTACACATAAATTATAAAATGAAAACACATGACATAAAAAGCCTTACAAAGTTTTTATTAGAAAAAAAACCATGGTATTTTTTATATATTGGCAATAGTTAGAAAATGAAATTTTTGAAAGGTTACCACTTACAGAAATAAACCCACACAGCTACAGGCATCTGACAAAGATGACCAAAAATATACATTGGAGGAAAAGTGCCTCTTTAACAAGTGGTGCTAGGGAAATTGGAATCTTCAACATATGAAAGACTGAAACTAGATCTCTACCTCTTTCCCTATACAAAAATAAATTTAAAATGGATCAAAGAGTAATCTAAGACATGAAACTTTGAAACTCCTATGGGAAAACAAACACTTGAAGATACAGGCTTATGTAACAACTTTCTGAATAGGACTCCAATAGCTGAGCAAATAGGAGCAAGAATTGACAAACGGAATACATTAAATAAGCTTCCTGCACATCAAAGGAAAAACCATAACCACAAGGAAGAGATAGCCTACAAAATGAGAAAAAGTCTCTATCAGCTACCCATCTGAAAAGGATAATATTGAAAACATAGACAGACGTCAAAATATTAAACACCAAAAGAACAAAAACTGAATCAATAAAGGGGCAAGTGAATTGAGTAACAATTCTCACAAGAAGAAATACAAATGGCTAATAGATACATAAAGAAATGTTCAACACCCTTAGCCATAAAGGAAATATAAATCAAAATTATCCCAAAATTCTACCTCACCCCAGCCAGATGCTAGTGAGGATGTAGAGGAGAAAGGGACCCCTGTTTGTGGGAATGTAAACTAGCACAGCCCTCATGGAAATAAGAATGGAGCTTCCTCAAAAAACTAAAAATAGTCGGGTGCTTTAATCCTAGCTATTCAGGAGGCTGAGATCTGAATGTTTCAGTTCAAAGCCAGCTCAGACAGGTAAGTCTATAGGACTCTTTTTGCCAATTAAGCACCAAAGAAGCCAGAAGTTGAGGTACAGCTCAAGTGGTAAAGCTCTAGCCTTGTTCAGGGACAGCACCCAGGTCCTGAGTTCAAACCCCAGGATTGGCAAAAAGTTTTAAGAAAACTCAAAACAGAACTTCTATATCATCCTGCTATACCACACCCAGGCGTATATACAAAGAAATGTAAGTCAGCATACTATAGAACGCCTTCATTGCTACATTTTTGTTACAGCCCTATTCACAATTGCCAAGCTATGGAAACAGCCTAGGTACCCACCAATGGATGAACGGATAAAGAAAATGTATTATATATACAATAGAGTATTGTTCAGAAGCAACTTTAAAGGCTGATAGTACCAAGAAGTGGTAAGGATGCGGGGCAATGCTAACCTTCATGCTCTATTGGTGAAAGATAAAACTTGAAAAAAGGGGCTGGGAAGGTGGCTCAGTGGTAGAGCTCTTGCCTTGCATGCCTGAGGCCCTGGGTTCGATTCCTCAGCACCACATAAGCAAAATGAAAAAAGCCGGAAGTGGCGCTATGGCTCAAGTGGTAGAGCGCTAGCCTTGAGCTGAAGAGCTGAGGGACAGCGCCCAGGCCCAGAGTTCAGACCCCAGGACCGGACCTAAAAAAAAAAAACTTGAAAAAAGCATTTAGGTAATATATAGGCTATGACACAATCATTCCACTACCTCTCTTCCTAGAGAAATACATATTTGTGGTCATAGACAGTATTCTATGAATACTTCAAATCAACTGCTTTCATTGATCATGATATTCAGGACAGAGTCTTACATTGTTAACTGAGTATATCTGAAAAATGTGCTCTTATACTCAGTTCCAAGGCATGGATAGAAAGCTGCTTGGGTAAAAGCTGTTTGAGTGTCCAGTGTTCAGCTCACTTTCTCACATTGCATTAATGTTTTCTCTTACTCAGTGAAATGTCATCTTCAAAAATGTTAACCGACATGTAAAATTGACCACTTTATTATATAGAACAGAAGTGAATGTATGTAGAAAAGAAGGAGCAAAATGTTTCCTATCATTAGTGAGTAAAGATAGGTAAGTGTTGGAATTTTGAAGCACTGGATTGGCTCAAGATGATGAAACCTGAACTTCTTATTGTAAATAGAGAGGATTCAAAATCCTTTCACAATATATTGCCTACTGACTCCACAGAGTAAGACAGGCCAAGGCTTGAGTCTCTGGTTGTTAGTGATGGAGCCAATACTCAGTATCTTGGTAATGCTGTAATGATCAAATACTGCAGCACTGGTGTAAACACTGTTATGGCTGGTGATGTGTGCTTCCAGAGTATATTCATCAGCAAGAAGAAGATCCAATACAAAGTCTCAGTGTTGGCAGAGTGACATCCAGCCTAGTAAGGCTCTACTTTATTATATCACAAAGTGGGAAGCCTGTACAATGTCCACAAAACACAGGGAAAGTATATAAATAATGTATATTTTCCTACAATAGAATAGTATACTGTACAGCAAAATGAGAGAGCAATGGCATTACAACATGGGTGACTCTTGCACACAGAACTGATCATAAAAGGACAGGCACAAGATGAACATACTTGATATATTTGCAAAGTATTTTTTAAATGGGCAGGGGTTAGGGTGTGGGCTTAGTGAAAGAGCACTTATCTAGTATGCATGAAGCTTGTGGTTTGATCCAGTACTACAGGCAATAAAACACATGGAAAAGCTAAACTATACTGTGTGGGATTTGTGCATAGGAAGCAAAACTATGAAGTAAAGCAGAGGAGCTTAATGATTGATGCCGAGGTGGCAAAGCAGTGGTATGAGATGGGAAAATGTATAGGCTGGCAGCCCTGGGTGGTGAGTGTATGAGGAGTTAAAGTTACAACTTGTTAAACTCTAGGTCTACATTTGGTGGTCCTCCTCCTCTTCCTCTTCCTTCTCCTCCTCCTCCTCATTCCCCACCCTCCTTCTTCTTTTTTGTTGGTTGTGGGGCTTGAACTCTGGGCCTGAGCACTATCCCTCAGCTCTTCAGCTCAAGGCTAGCACTCTACTACTTGAGCTGCAGTGTCACTTCCAGTTTTCTGGTGGTAATTGGAGATAAGAGTCTCACAGACTTTCCTGCCTGGGCTGGCTTTGAACCGCGATCTCAGCCTCCTGAATAGCTAGGATTACAGGCGTGAGTCACTGGTGCCTGACTTGATGCTTTTCCTGAGTGTGAAATTCCATATTAGTTGTTTGGGCTTAAATTCGGATTCTATTTATTAGATTTACAACCTTGAATCATTCCCTCATTTATAACAAGATGGCTCTTCAAGGGTAAAGGGAGGTTTATAAAAGATGGAGTCAATGAAAGATAACTATTGTAGATGATACTGCTGACATGTCAGCCACCATCAGAAAGATTTGAACCCTGAAAGACTGTTCATTGAGTCAACAAAGGTTAATAGTGTATCAATCATATGTAAGGCATCATGGTCTGTGTAAGTTTTATTTTTCAGTACTGGGGCTTCAACTCTGAATCTTATGCTTGCTAAGCAGGTGCTCTACTACATGAGCCATACCCCCAGCCATTTTTAGCTTTAGTTATTTTTAGAGTCTTGTTTCCCCCCCCCCCCACCCCAATGGTAGTCTCAGTCTGCGATCCTGCAACCTATGCTTCTTGCATGGCTGGGTAAAATACCATGACCAGCTTGTTGGTTGAGATGGGGTCTCATTAACTTTATGTCTGGCTTGCCTGCAAACTGAATACTGATCTGAGTAGTTCTGATAAAGTATTACTTGAATATGTTCAGAGTTAAGATGATCTAAGCAATATCTTTGAAGGAAAAGGTAAAAGGCTGTCATCTGAAGAGACATATTTAAAAATTTAAAGCTACATAACTACAAAGGTTTAGGGAATATGATCAATATTTTAAAACTTGTGAAGAAGAAGCTGGGAATATAAATCAGAGATGGTATATGTGCCTAGCATAAATGAGGGCTGGGTTTGATCCCCATCAACCAAACAAATAAACTTCTGTCCCCTCCAAAAAAAGGTCCCATAAAACTCATGACTGGAGAGGGTAGGGAAGAAGTTTATTCAGATGATAATGAAATACCAGAATTTTTAAGAAGGCCTTCCTTTTAGGTCGAGATAAATAAGCATTTGTTGTTTTCCTTTATACTTCCCTACAGATTATGACCAAAGACCTTTCTCTCTGCCTCTGTCTCTGTCTCTGTCTCTGTCTGTCTCTCTGTCTCTCTCTGCCTGCTCTAGGGCTTGAACACATGGGTTAGGCACTGTCTCTGAGCTTTTCTTGCTCTAGGTTAGGCTCTACCAATTGAGTCACAGGTCTACTTATGGCTTTTTGATAGTTAATTGGAAATAAAAGTCTCATATTTTCCTGCCCAGAGTGGCTTCAAAACACAATCCTCAGATCTTTACCTCCTGAGTTAGCTAGGATTACAGGCCTGAGTCACCAGTGCCCAGTTTCTCCTTCCTTCCCTCCCTCCCTCCCTCCCTCCCTCCCTCCCTCCCTCTTTCTCTCCCTCCTTCTCTCCCTCCCTCCTTATCTCCCTCTCTCCCTCCCCTCTCTTCTCTTCCCTTCCTTTCCCTTCCCTTTTCCCTTCCCTTCCCCCTTTTCCTCTCTTTCTCTTCCCCTCCCCCCCTCTCCCTCTTTCCTCCTTCCTTCATGTTCTTTTTGCTGGTAGTGGGGTTTGAACTCAGGGCCTCACTCTTGCTTGGCTTTTTCTACTCAAGATCAGCACTCTATCCACTTAAGCCACATCTCCTCTTCTGTTTTTATGTCATTTTTCAAATAAGAACCATTTCCCTCAATAGATTTGTGAAGGTAAACTTCTCTCATAAAGTACCAGGTAGTACATACTTTAGACATGAATTTTTTTTCTTTTTTGTCCGTCATGGGGCTTGAACTCTGGGCTTGGGTGCTGTCCTTGTGATCTTCAGTTCAAGGCTAGTGCTCTACCACTTGAGCCACAGTGGCACTTCCGGTTTTCTAGTGGTTTATTTGAGATAAAAGTCTCATGGTCTCTCCTGCCCCGGCTGGCTTTGAACCATAGGCATGAGCCACTGGAGCCTGGCTATCTACATGTTTTCCAGATGGCTTTTATACTATAAAAGTAGATTTGAGTAATGACTGGAGAAGCCATAAGAACTTCAAGTCTTGCCAGGCCAGTGGCTCAGGCCTGTAATCTTAGCTACTTAGGGGGCTGAGATCTGAGGATCCAAGTTCAAAGCCAGCAAGACTCTTATTTCCAATTAACCACCAGAAAACGAAGTGGTGCTGTGGCCCAAAGTAGTAAAGCACAAGCCTTGAACAAAAGAGCTCAGAGACAGCGCCCAGGCCCTGAGTTCAAGGCCCATGGCCATTAAAAAAAAAGAAAAGAAAAAGGAAAGAAGAGCAACCCTAGAAACAGGAGCAAAGAGGCTCAAAATGGCAGTCCTCCCCCTGGGTGCATTTACCCCTTTTAGACTAAGTGGGGAATCTGGTTGAAACCTTTCCTAGGTAAGTGTTTATATAATCTGGAAACTTCTACTCAGTTATTATTTGTAAAATGTTGAATTCCAGAACCTTTAGGGACTTCTAGAAACTAAGTCTCTAATATAGAGAGTTGAACCATAATTAAACGAAGGTCTATTGATGCAATGGTTCATTTTGAGCCTTATGGCTCAGAAAATTTGTATATGGAAGCTCTACCTAGATTCTTTTTTTTGGGGGGGGGTCCGGTTGTGGGGCCTGAACTCTGGGTCTGGGCGCTGTCCCTCAGCTCTTCAGCTCAAGGCAAGCACTCTACCATTTGAGCCACAGTGCCACTTCCGGCTTTTTTTTTTTTTTGGCTTACGTGGCTGAGGAATCGAACCCAGGGCCTCATGCATGCAAGGCAAGCGCTCTACCACTGAGCCACCTTCCCAGCCCCTAGATTATTTTTTAAAACAAACATGTTTGAGGGATTTCCTTTGTTTTTGTTTTTGCCAGTCCTGGGGCTTGAACTCAGGGCCTGGCACTATCCCTGAGCTTCTTTTGCTCAAGGCTAGCATTCTACCATTTGAGCCACAGTGCCACTTCTGGCTTTTTTAGTTTATGGGTACTGAGGAATGGAACCCAGGACTCCATGCATGCTAAGCAAGCACTCTACCACTAAGCCACATTCCCAGCCTGGGATTTCCTTTTAACATGTTGCTTATGTTAGGAAAACCAACTTTGTCCTCATGAACTGAATCTTTGTACTGATAGTGACACTGATTGAACCAATTTGTTAAGAATAAATAAATCCAGTGATATACAACAAGGGCAAGACAATCAGGGAAGCTTAGGTCACTGAAATTTAGTAAGTGATAAAAATTAAGATAATGATTTAAATAGATGGCATCACTTTAAACTTTTTCCTGTTTACTAATATCATGCACGCTCAAGCAGAAGAGAAATGACTGAGTTTTGTCCGTATTTATCCAGAAAAGGTTAAAGGAGGAATTTTTCCACTCATTCTTGAATCCCATGATGAAATATAATATTGAGGAATTTGTGTGTGTGTGTGTGTGTGTGTGTGTGTGCATGTGTGTGCGTGCGCGCTCAGGGCTGGTGCTCTACCACTTGAGCTATGTCTCTAGTCCAGTATTTTGATAGCTAATTGGAAATGGAGTCTCACAGACTTTCCTACCCAGGTTGGCTTTGACCCATGATCCTCAGATCTCAGCCTCCTAAATAGCTAGGATTACAGGCGTGAGTCACCAGTGGCTGGCCAATGTGAAGGAATTGTAATACACATATTCCCAGGGCTGGCTGAGATCTCTGGACAAAGGATGTCCCCACTTGAGTTACCTTAATGTTTTCTTCCTGCAGTAAGCTATTATGTTGCTTTAAGTCCGAGTTCTTTCCTCGCTCATACCGAAGCTCTTTTTCAGCTGAGCTGCAAAGAATTTGAAGCCGGTGTAAATTCTGACGAAGTTGTTGTACTTCATCTTGCTGCTGGTATTTTAGCTTTTCTCCAGACAATAGATACTAAAGCAAACATTATAAAAGAAACATATAATGTCAGAATGTGTTTATTCACATATATATGTTTTTGGAGCTAGCTTCCCTACCACAAATTACTCTTTCATATTTATGGCTAGTTAGTAATGTTCATAGAATTTAACAACTTTTTTTTTTTTGGTTGGTCGTGGGGCTTGAACTCTGGGCCTGGGCACTGTCCCTCAGCTCTTCAGCTCAAGGCGAGCACTATACCGCTTGAGCCACAGCACCACTTCTGGTTTTCTAGTGGTTTATTGGAGATAAGCGTCTCACGGACTTTCCTGCCTGGGCTGGCTTTGAACTGCGATCCTCATATCTCAGCCTCCTGAGTAGCTAGGATTATAGGCGTGAGCCACCAGCGCCCAGCAGAATTTAACAACTTTTATATACCAAAAATACTAAAGAAATTGTGGAACAAAAGCAGAGGAGCATAAACAATCTTCTCACTTTTCATATCCATGAAAAGCAACTGAAGCATGGATAACACTTTATTTACTTATTTATTTGGGGCATATTTCTGTATCTGTCTGTCTGAGGGCATAAACAAAGAAAATTTAGCAATCTAGCCTTCTTCATCACTTGCCTTGTACTACCTGATGATCCTTCTCCAGTTACTAGTCAACACATCCTTTTAAGGCTGTAATATTTTATTGCATATTTTTGTTTTGTTTTGTCGGTCGTGGAGCTTAAACTCTGGGCTTGGCACTGTCCCTGTGCTCTTCAGCTCAAGGCTAATGCTCTACCGCTTGAGCCACAGTGCCACTTCCTCATTGCATATTATAAACAGTAGACCATACTATTACACTATGTACCATTTATGATACCTCATTGTCTTTATCTGTTCACTGTTGACTATCCTGGAAAGTGGCACAATTAGACATAAGTACAGCTATCTCTTCAAAATATTAATTTAAATTCCTGAGATATATACCAAGAAGTGGAATTGCTGGATTATTTGGTAAATTTTGAATTTTTCGAAGAATCTCCATACTATTTTCCATAATGCTAATGTACATTTCCACAAATAGTGTACAAAAGTGTCCTTTTCTCCATATGTTCACCAACAAATTTTTTTTGAGAATAACCATTTTCAGTGGAGTGAATAGTTCGTTGAAGTGATGAAACTCATTGTGGTTTTCCTTTGCATTTCTCTAATCATTAGTGAAGATGAAGTTTTAAAAATATGTATGTCTATTGGCTTTTTTTTTTTTTTGCTGTTGGTCATGGGGCTTGAACTCTGGGTGCTGTCCCTCAGTTCTTTAGCTCAAGGTTAGTGCTCTATCACTTGAGCCACAGAACCACTTTCAGTTTTCTGGTGGTTTTATTGGAGATAAGAGTCTCACGGACTTTCTTGCCTGGGCTGGCTTTGAGCTGCAATCCTCAGATCTCAGCCTCCTGAGTAGCTAGGTTTACAGGTGTGAGTCACCTGTGCCCAGCTGCCTATTGGCTTTTTATATGTCTTTTTTTCACAAATGTCAATTTGGGTATTATGCCCATTTTTATTTGTTTGTTTGGTTTTTTTTTGGGTCCGGTCATGGGGCCTGAACTATGGGCCTGGGCGCTGTCCCTCAGCTCTTCAGCTCAAGGCTTAGCGCTCTACCACTTGAGCCACAGCACCACTTCCAGCTTTTTTCTTTTTGCTTATGTGGTGCTGAGGAATCGAACCCAGGGCCTCATGCTTGCAAGGCAAGCGCTCTACCACTGAGCCACCTTCCCAGCCCCATATTATGCCCATTTTTAAATCAGGTTGTTTTGTTGTTATTGAGTTCCACATTTTTTGGATATTAGTTTCTTACTTGATATAATTTGAAAATATTTTCTCCCAACTCCTAAATTCTGAATTATATTGATTGTTCCTTTGCCAAGCAGAAAGAAGCTTTAAAGCTTGATATAAAACCACTTAATATTTTTTGTTACTGTTACCTATGCTTTGGGAGGTCATAGCCAAAACAAAATCTTTGCCAAGCCCCATGTTAAACTTTATCCTTCAGTGACCATCAGCTGATGGGTGGATAAAGAAAATGTGGTAAATATAAACACACAGTGCAAGCTATTCAGCTTACAGAAGAAGGTTATTCTAACACTTGCCATACATAGATGAACTTGGAAGACATATGACTAAGTTAAATAAGCCAGGCACAAATAAGACAAATGCTACCTGGGTCTTTGTATATGTGGAATTAAAAAAAGTCAAACCTGGGGCTGGGAAGGTGGTAGAGTGCTTGCCTTGCATGCCTGAGGCCCTGGGTTCGATTCCTCAGCACCACATAAGCAAAAAGAAAAAAGCCGGAAGTGGCGCTGTGACTCAAGTGGTAGAGTGCTAGCCTGGAGCTGAAGAGCTGAGGGACAGCACCCAGGCCCAGAGTTCAGGCCCCACGACCGGACCCCCCCCCCAAAAAAAGTCAAACCTGTAGAAGCAAGGAGTAGGACAGTTGGTGACAGACACTGGGGACTGGGAATGGTGGGGTAATTAGGTGGGAGGTGGGGGGTGGGGAGTCAGAGGACACAAGTTTCAGTTCACTGTATTGAAAAAGTACCAGAGGTCTATTGTACTGCATGGTGGCTACGGCTAATAATATGTGCTTGGAAACTGCTAAAAGAATAGATCTTAAGTGTTCTCACTACTCCCACACAAAATAAGTATGTGATAGGCAAATTACCTGAGCAATCAGTACACAGTATATACAGGCATCAAAGCATCACACTCTATACCACAAATATATTCAAGCTATTTTTTTTTGTTTTGTTTTTCCTGGCCGTGGGGTTTGAACTCTGGGCCTGGACACTGACACTGAGCTCTTCAGCCCAAGGCGAGCATTCTACCACTTGCGCTATAGTGCCACTTCTGGTTTTCTGGTGGTTAATTGGAGATAAGAGCACGGACTTTCCTGCCTGCGATCCTCAGATCTCAGCCTCCTGAGTAGCTAGGATTATAGGCATAGGCCACCAGTGCCCACCTATATTCAAGTTTTTGTTGTTGGGTGCTTTTGTTTTATGAGAAGGCTCTTGTTATATGTATCAGGCTGGCCTCACTCCAGCAATCTTCCTGCTTTAGCCTCCTGGAGTTACTTTGACTGCAAACACTATGAAATGCCTTCGTCACCACTCTGGCTGCTCATTTAACCTGTGTATCACCAGGTCTGGCAATTTGTATATTTACTGATAGCCATAACTTAATAAGGCTGGAAATTTCTGAACATACTCTTTTATCAGTTCCCTCCATTCAGTAAAACTACTTTAACTTTTTTTTTTTTGCCAGTCCTGGGGCTTGAACTCAGGTCCTGGGCACTCACTGTACCTTAGCTTCTTTTGCTCAAGGCTAGTACTCTATCACTTGAGCCACAGCACCACTTATGGCTTTTTCTGTTTATGTGGTACTAGGGAATCAAATCCAGGGCTTCATGCATGCTAGGCAAGCACTTTATCGCTAAGCCACAGTCCCAGCCCCTAAACTACTTTAATTAAAAGACTAGTCATTTGAATTTTCTACAAGAGGTAAGCACACATATAATTCAAGAGATGAGGTATATTTGAAATTTCCTTACTACTGCTTTAGTATATTTATGCCCATGATTTTCTGGAAAGTCTGTCATTATTCTAATTTTATCTTGCTTATATTAAAAGCAGCACAGAACTCCCCAAGTTCTGTTAGTCTTTCAATTCCTATTTTGGTTTAATCAGAAAGGCAATCTGAATCCCCTTGTTCTAGAGCTACAAATCTCTAAGATCCCTAGAGAAAAAGTCTTTAACAGATTAAAATCTAATTACTAGGGAACCCAGTCTTTGGAATTAGATACATCTGGGTTTCAATTTTGAGTCTACCACTTATTAGTTTGATGGTCTTAGAGAGGTTACTTAGTTATCCATTTCCTCATGAGGAAATCAGGATAATAATAATATATGGTAGATAAAGGGAGGGTAAGTTAGCACACAGAGGGCCTTAGTAGGATGCCTGGACACTGAATGTGCATTCAGTAATGTTACCATTACTGTTGATACTACTTAGATTTACTCTGATTGCCTCCACTTAGATTTATTTTGACTACAAATGCAGTTACCACTCTGGCTGCTCATTTAACCATTAACAGCTTTGAACAATTAATCAGTAATCAGCATTTTCAATGGTTAGAACCCATTTAACATATCAAAACAGACATACAAGGGAAGTACCATTTCTACCAATGGACAAAGGCATATGAGTTTTGGCCTGTTTTGCAGACTGGAAAATCTTTCCAATGTACATTTTCCAGTCCAGTCACTTGCTAGCAAGTCCTCTGTCAAGGTGCTACTCAGCTAGTCAAGCAGCCAACACAAAGATTCTAGTTTCCTACCAGTAAATTGCTTTGCTGGTAGAATGTTACTGCACAACAACTCATTACATTATGACCAGTAGCCTGTAATGCTACCAGTAAGAGTGCAGTAATTAGCCGAGGTCTCTTTTGGATCAACCAACTGTTCATTAAGCCAATTATCCTCTATGAGTATCAGTTGGCAGGTTAAGGAGACACTGAAACACCATACTTACGGTAGGGATACAACACCAAGTAGTCTTTGAGGGGAAAAAGAAGTATGGCATTTCCTTCAAATATTAAGGATAAAATTATCATATGACCCAGAAAATGTATTCCTAGATATTAATGTAATTGAATTAAAATACATGAAAAGCTATGCATGTACGTGGATAGTCATAGCATTATTGTTTACAATAAACAAATGTTCAACAAATGACTTGGTGAATGAAAATATTGTAAGACTTTGATACAAAGTATTCAGTCATGGAAAGGAATGATGAGATTACCCAGTACTTTGAAAACATGCAATATGCAAGGTAGTCATCATAAAGGGTCACATATGGTATGGTTCCACACGTGTATGGCAGATCCAGAATAGGCAAACCCACAGAGACAGAAAGATTAATGGTTGTGTGGGGATGGGGGGGGGAATGGAGGGATGCCTATTAGTGAATACAAAATTCCTTCCTTGCTTCCTTGCTTGCTTGCTTCCTTCCTCTCCCTTTCTTTCTTTCTTTCTTTCTTTCTTTCTTTCTTTCTTTCTTTCTTTCTTTCTTTCTTTCTTTCTTTCTTTTGTTCTTTCATTCTTTCATTCTTTCTTTCGTTCTTTCTCTTTGTCAGCCAAGGGGCTTGAACTCAGGGCCTGGGAGATGTCCCTGACCTTTATTGCTTTGGCTAGTGCTCTACCACTTTGACCAACAGCACTACTTCAAGTTTTCTGATGGTTAATTGGAGATAAGAGTCTAACAGAATTTCTTGCCTGGGCTGGCTTTGAACCACAATTCTCAGATCTCAGCCTCCTGAGTAGCTAGGATTACAGTTATGAGCCACTGGCACTTGGCATAAGATTACTTTGAGGTAAGAGGATGAGTAAGATGTTCTAAAATCATAGAGATGGCTATAAACACTGTAAATTTAATAGTAACAGTTGAAGTGTACACTTTAAATGTTAATGTTGTATGGCATGCAAATTATGTCAATAATTGTATTTAAAAATGAAAAATAAGCTAATTTTATTTTCCTTCAAATTTTCAGAGATGTGTCCTTGACCCAGGATAAACAACACCATTGCACATATCCCATGGGGGAGAGAGGCTATAAGAAAGCAACCTTGGAAGACAAAGAGGAAGGATGCTGAGCACAGAGAGGCACTGCAGACTTGCCCCAGCACCCAAACCAGCAGCAGTGATATTAGACATCCTTTAATTAAGATCCTCTCTTAGAGAGACAGCAACTGCTTTAGAACTGTAGCTTGACCAGAGTCAGCATCACCATCTTCTTCACAGAGGTGATGTAGCTCTCCAGCTACTCTTTAAACATTCTGAGCTCATCTGACATGTACACAAACATGCCAAACTCCATGACAGAGGACAGATTCAAGCGGATGGAAGCCACTGCAGATTCTTCACTCAAACATCCTCAGGTGAAAATTTCATCTGGCCAAGAAACCTCAGTGTTCCATGACAGTGCTCCTGCAGCTCTAGACTTTTACCTGGAATTCTGTGAAAAGTCTTGACTTGAGCAGGTGGAAAGAGACAGGCCCTATGAAAGCACAAACCATCCAGCTGGAGTCAAAGGCAGAAACCTGCCACATCTACCTTGTTCATATTGCTAAAATAGGACCTAACACATCATAGGTGATTATTATTGGCTGACTAAAGGCAGCCTCCTGAATAGCTAGGATTACAGATATGAGCCACCAGTGCCCAGCTTGATTCACTTTTCTAGTGGATGTTATCAGCCAAATGGCTGAATCACACATCAGTATTTACTTATGAGTACAATAGCCCTCCTCTGTGGATCTCAAAATAATTTCCAGAAAGTTGGATGGGAGAGAACTTATTTTGTATAATAAAGACAGACCTGTAACATAGAGTATGGCAAATTCTCCTCTCTCTTCCTGAAAGCAAATCTATAGTAAACGCAAAAGCTGTATTTAAAATAATCCAGTTTGAAATATTTTGTACACTAAGGCCCTCAACAAGAATAGGGAATGTCCACTCTGTATATAATGTAACTATATATAAAAACAATAAAAAATAATAGGGAGGGGCTGGGAATGTGGCTTAGTTGTAGAGTACTTGCCTAGCATGCATGAAGTGCTAGGTTCAATTCCTCAGTACCACATAAATAGACAAAGCTGGAAGTTGTGCTGTAACTCAGATGGCAGAATGCTAGCCTTGAGCACAGAGAGGCTTCGGGAGAGTGCTCAGGCCCCAGGACTGGCAAAAAAGAAAAAAAGAAAGAAAAAAAAAGAATAGGGAATATGGTACTCATCCTAAGCAGAGGTGAACTGCCAATCAGCACTTTTTATATCAGAATGCTTTTATAATAAAGTGAATCAACTGTTGGGCTTGGTTCAGATTATGGTTGTTATTTTATTACTATTCAGGCTATGGTTACGATTGGTAGTGATGGTTAAAAATGATATTGATCTCTGTAACTAATTGGAGGGAATAGCTCTGCAGCACAGGTTCACAGCACCTACCTGGGTGGTACTGTCATCTGAACTGTCCCCACAGCTCTGAGACTGAAGGTTCAGATCTCCTCCAAGTCTCTCAGCTTCCTCGGGCCTTGCCACCGCGTGTCCTTCATCTTTCCAGTCTGCACTGTGCTGTGATTGTGCCTCCTTCTGCCCCTCTCTTGGGAAAATGCCCTCCTCCTTCACTGATTTCTCTCCAATGTCCTTCTGCTTACTTTCTCCTGATTCAAGACTTGATGCAAATACAATAATAAAAACTATCAAAACACTTGTTACTATAGCAGAATAGGAAGAAAAAAGCAAAACTGCAATGAGATTTTGTAAAAAGAATCCTTCAGCAGAACAGTTATTCTTTTTCAGTGGTTGGACTTGAACTCAGGGCCTGGGTTCTGTCCCTGAGCTCTTTTGCTCAAGGCTAGCACTCTACCACTTGAGCTACAGCATCACTTCCAGTTTTCTGGTGGTTAATTGGAGCTAAGAATCTCACAGGGACTTTTCTGCCCAGGCTGGCTTCAAACTGTGAACCTCAGATCTCAGCCTCCTGAGTAGCTAGTATTACAGGTGTGGGCTACTGGTGCTTATCTTGTTTTTACAAGCATTAAAAACAAATTAAGTTTTTCTTTTTCTTTTTTTAAAACTGCATTCAGGGAGTTGGTTCATCATTGATCTTTGTTTAGAAACAAATGATAAGTCTGAATTTCTCAACATTTAGTGTTTTGCTGGGCAGACACAAGTGAGAAAGCTAGTTTAAAGTCACTAAAAAAGCATTAGATACTTGGGCATTAGGTATTAGGGCTACAATAAGCTAATCTCTGACAAAGGAGATTAAATTAAAGGAGAAAGATAAATGAACAGTGATTTGACTAAGTCTGATGAATGGGCAGGCCCAAGCCAGACAAAAGTAAAAGTAGTAATGTATACATATTTGCATGTATTAATGAGTGTTGGAGGAAAGCGAGCTAGTGTATATAAGAGAATGAAAAACCCAGGTGTCTGTGGCTGTACACCTGTAACCCTAGCTACTCAGGAAGCTGAGATTTGAGGATGATGGTTCAAAGTCAGCCCAGGTGAGAAAGTCTGTGAGACTCTTTTCTACAATTAACTGCACCAAAAAAGCTGGAATTGAAGCTGTGGTTAAGTGGTAGAATGCTAGCCTTGAGCACAAAAGCTAAGTGGTAGCACCTAGGCCCTGAGTTCAAGCCTAGGACTGGGATAAAAACAACAACAACAAGCCAAACAGGGAAAAGCAAATATGTCCCAGGACTATTTAAGCAATCAGATGTGTGAACTCCCAGAAGCTTTACAAAGACCATGTGGATAGCATGAGTCAACGAAACCAGAGAGAGAGTGATATCATAACTCATATGGCAAATAACAGGGACTAGAGCAAGGATTGATTCTGGAGAGATTTATAAACCCTATGGATACCATTGTCACCTAGTAAATGTAGCAAGTAAAGAAGAACAATAACCACAGATGACACTGTATTTCTGACTGGGGCACATATACAAGTGGATGGTGAATCAAGGTGGGGAGCAGACTAGGGACGTGTCTGAAGTGAAGACTCAGCTTGAGAAAAAAACATGAGCAATGTTGGGATTCAGTAAGAGGAACATGGAGAAGGGCAAAGGGAGACAAAGAGGATCGTGCTAGATGGAAGCCAAAAGGACAAGTAGAAGAGGTCAAGAAGCCAGAGAGGGAAGAAGAAAGCCAGGAGACTGAGAGCCACAGAAACAAGAGGAGGGAGGTACCTTGAATGAGAGAGAACACAAGCATGCCATATACACACATGCACACACACATATGAGTGCACCACACTCATTTTTCAGTGTTAGGATCGAATCCAATGTTGGTATTGAACTCAGGTCTTTGCGTATGGTAGACAAAAACTCCACCTTTTATTCACTGAGCTTTAAGTTGGTTTTAGGTGCCTTGAAACCTAGTATCACATGCTTCATACATTATAATTGGTTCCTAAATTCTTTTTTTCTGTCCAACTCTGGGTCTGGGAGCTGTTCTTCAGCTCTTCAGCTCAGACTAGTGCTCTACCACTTGAGCCACAGTGCCACTTCTGATTTTCTGGTGGCTAATTGGAGATAAGAAGGTGGCTCAGTGGTAGAGCGCTTGCCTTGCATGCCTGAGGCCCTGGGTTCCATTCCTCAGCACCACATAAGCAAAAAGAAAAAAACCGGAAGTGGCGCTGTGGCTCAAGTGGTAGAGAGCTAGCCTTGAGCTGAAGAGCTGAGGGACAGCGCCCAGGCCCAGCGTTCAGGCCCCATGACTGGATCAAAAAAAAAAAAAAAAAGAGTCTCATAGACTTTCCCACCTGGTCTAGCTTTGAATTGAGATCCTCAGATCTCAGCTTCCTGAGTAGCTAGGATTACAGGTGTGAGCAACCAGTTAGTGCCTGGCTCCCCAATTCTTTAGGAAGACAATTTGGCAATGAATATCATTGCCAAATGAAAAATGTTCAGATTCTTTGAATAACTGCAAACAATTAATGAATTGTGATAATTGATAAGAACCAATCTTAATATGCAGTAATTGTCATAACATCATTATGTGAGTGTGAGTGTGAATGTGTGTGTGTGTGAGTGTGTCTATGGGTCCTAAGGCTTGAACTCAGGGCCTGGATGCTGTTCTTTATGTTTTTCACTCAAGACTGGTGCTCTACTAGTGGGGGCCACAGCTCCACTTTTATATTTTAGTAAATTGGAGATAAGAGTCTTACGGATTTTTTTGCCCTGGCTAGCTTTAAACTGTGATCCTCAGATCTCAGCCTCCTGAGTAGCTAGGATTACAGGCATAAACTATGGTACCTGACTATTCTTTCCTTTTATTTAATTTAACCATTGACCCACACAAACGAGTTTGGTGTATCTAGTAGTTTTTGTGGCCAAGACAGAATAGTTCATTTGACAAAAAGCCTCTTGTGTGTGTGTGTGTGTGTGTGTGTGTGTGTGTGTGTGTGTGTGAGAAAGATACTATCAGTAAAGAAACAGAAAGCATTAAGGGGGTAAGATTAAACAATTCAATAAAAGAAAAAGGTTAGATAAAATGTTAAATAAGAACAGCAGGAGGGAAAGCCACTAGGGTATAGTCTCAGTTATATTTTAAAAATACCTGTGTAAGCTGGGTACCAGTAGTTCATATCCTGTAATCCTAGCTACTCAGGAGGCTAAGATCTGAGGATCAGGATTCAAACCCAGCCTGGGCAGAAAAGTCCCTGAGATTCTTATCTCCAATTAACCATCAGAAAACCAGAAGTAGCACTGTGACTCAAGTGGTAGAGTGCTTGCCTTGAACTGAAGAGCTCAGGGACAGCGCCCAGGCCCAGAGTTCAAGCCCCACCACCGACACACACACACACACACACACACACACACACACACAAAACCCCCCAAAAACCCAAAAATCTTTTTAAAAATAAAAATACATGTATATGTGCAGGAGAAAAAAAAGAAAACTGAAGGCCTCTCTCTGGTGAGAATTATAGGTATTCATAATCTCCCCTTTTTTGTGCTATCTGAATTTTCAATAAAAAATGAATACATTGTTCTTTCTGAAGAGGGTCTCATTGCATAGCCCAGGCTGACCTAGAACTTGCTGTGTAGCCCAGACTGGCCTGTAGCTTATGATCTTCCTGCCTTAGCCTCCTAGCTATTGGAATTACAGGCGAGTACAACTCTGAGTGATTCATATATTACATTTAAGAGCAACAGGGAAAGTTTCAAAATGTAATACTAGATCAACAGACAAACTCAAGGAATGCTTAACACTAGTTTCCAGCCACATCACTTGGAAAAGCCAAATTGTTATAATGACCAAGCCCAATAAAATGTAACCCTCAAATTAATGTGATATAGGATTTTTCTCAATTTACCGGAGTTCCTTTCTCTCTTCTTTTGGGTTTTGAATCTCTACTTCCAAAATTGGTACACTAGACACCATATCTTCATAGGGATTTTCACTTGTAATTAAATTAGAAGTTGTAGTTTTTTCCCCTACAATGAAATGATTTAATTGTTCCACTTCTTGTGAAAACGTCAATACCTGTAAAATTAAGCAAAAAGGCAAATATTCTGTTTTATATGCTCTACTGATTCTAGTTAAGCGCTTAATTATTGGCTTGGATAATTAAACCAAATAAATATATAACTGACAGTCCAATTTAATGCTTTGTAGTTGTTATATAATGTAATCTTTTTTTAACCATGGGCATATGAAAGCCCATAATTTAAACAAACCAAAACAAGGTATTGTTGGTTTCTGGTATTGACATTTTTGTTCTAGACCTTTTAACAAGCAACAAGTTTTAATCAATAGCTTTATACTACTATAAAACACTTTTACATTATACTACCACATACTATATATATATATATATCACATATTACTAGTATATTACTAGTAGTATGCAACATATTTATGTTACTATACCACATATTTTGTTCTCACATCTTACATGTACATCACTCATCATTATGCAACAGTAATACAATGCTGAGAAAGCATCAAGAAGAATGTTAGATACATGTTACAAAGAACACCTTTTTTCCAGTCTATTTGAAAAACACTTAATTGAACTTTTAAAGGCTCTCAGAGTATTACAGTGGGTCTCCAATTTTAGCATACAAAAGCTGCACTCTGGGAATTTATTTAAACTGCTACCTTAGGTTTGCAGCTCCAACTTGGAAATGTGGACTCAGTGGTCACAGAAGGAAATAAGAATTTGCCCTTCCAATAAGCTTCCCAAGAAAATTTAGCGCAAGAAGAGCCACAGTCTTATAATTTAGAAAAACATGTGTTTTAAAAAAAATTTGCTTTACTTTTGGAATGTTTTTGAAGATTTCTTCTCCTCAAAGTTTACTCTACATGTTCACATAAAGTGAGAGAAAACTCCTTCCAAAGTGGACAGGGTGGGTTGGAACAGGAAGGAAGACGGATCTCCATCACAGTATTGTGGGAAGGAAGCCTCCCTTGGAAAGAGAAAGTTGCTGTAGTAATTGCACAATGGAGTTAAACCTACAAACAACTGAAGTTGACTCTAAGGGATGCCTTTGTTCGGTTTTAAGACTGCAGTGGTCTGAAGAGAACCTACAGGGTGTGACAGACCATCATCTCATACCTCTATCTGCTCCAACCCTACGGACTGTAATTAACTTACAGCTGAGAAGGAGGGTCTTGAATTGGCCTTGGGTGGCAGGAAGATGGGGTGGGCTAAGAAGGGACACTAGACATTTTAAGCCTGGAAGCCTTGTGTTCAACGGCAATGATTTAGGATAGTGGTTCTGCTGGAGTAGATGCTACAAAATGAGGAGATGAGGAAACAATGCCAGAAGGAAGGAGTCAGATTATGAAAAAACTTGAGACACCTTTCCCCCCTCCCCCCTCTCTTTTTTTTTTTGTCAGTACTGGAGTTTGAACACAGGTTCTTGTGCTTGCCAGCCTAGCCCTTTTTGCTTTAGTTATTTTTCAGACAGGATCTTGCTTGAGGTAGGTTAGCCCTCAGACCACAATCCATCTACCTTTGCCTACCACATAACTGGGATTACAGATA
The DNA here is from genome assembly GCF_000151885.1 of Dipodomys ordii. Taxonomy (NCBI): domain Eukaryota; kingdom Metazoa; phylum Chordata; class Mammalia; order Rodentia; family Heteromyidae; genus Dipodomys; species Dipodomys ordii. The sequence goes on along the minus strand of NW_012267249.1, from coordinate 4,175,105 downwards.
GATTCCACCATACTTGGCTTGTTCTTTGCGATAGGGTCTTGCTAAGTCTTTTACATACTGTGATTCTATTCTGATTCCCATGTAGCTGGGGTTAAAGACATGAGCCGTTGCATCTGGCTCCCTCACCTTGTCTTCTGTATTAACTTTCCCCGTGACATTTTGGGAGACCTGGTCCTTTAGTTGTACATGCGATAGTGACTTACTTGCTGATAAGGTTCCACAGACGTGTAGTTTTTCCCTCTCAGGCAGTAAAAGTGTATTCTGGACCCTCCCCCCCCATTACATACTGTCAAATACGCTCAAAAATTAAGTTGGTGGAAAGCTGGCTCCACATAAAGCACTTTTGCATGAATACTAAGTGTCAAGTATTGGCTTAAGTTTGCATATTTATCCTGAAATATTGACTCATAACCCACACCATGTATATTTCATGTTAATAGTAATAAAATCGAATTTTCAAGTCACCTCTTACTGAAGGTGAATTTTCTTTAACATGAGTGTTAAACACTGAGATGCTAAGGCATTTAGTCTCACCTCTGTTTCTAATTCAGAATTCTCTCTTTGTAGCAGGTCATATGCTATTAAAAGTTTGTCTCTGCCCGTTGCTGCCTCTGGAAGATGCTGGATTTCCTTATAAAGGCATTTCAGTTCTGACTTTGACTTTTGGAATTCCTGATTAAGAAATAAAGATATTTTATAGAACAAGACTATTTTCCCTATGGGATATGTTTCTAAAATTTAATTTTCATATTGTCATTTTTCTTGCTGTTTTAAGTATTAATGAAACTGAGCAGTCTTAATTTTCTACTACTCACAGGCTGAAAAACTTGGCTTTCTAGTCCTTCCTGCTTTAAGCAAGGCTTATACAGGTAAAATGCTTAGCAGCTTCTACACTAAAAAAGTTATATTATCCATCTTAAAATATATCTTAGTTTGCTAAAATAAAAATAGTCCTTTGTCTTAGTAGTTTTAAGAAACTAAAGCAAACAATTCTGTTTTCTTGTCATGAAAATTACCTATAGGCTTGTATTTCTGTTTTTTTGTTATTTCAGTAAGACTCAAAATTTATTCAAAGCAATCAACCAAACAAAAATGTATCTTAGGCTGGACAAAGTGGCTGAGAACTATAATCCAAGCTATTCAGGAGGTAGAGATCTGGAAGAGTGCTGTTTGAGGCCAGCCCAAGATGAAAGTTAGCAGCATCCCTCCATTTCAACAAACACATCTCGAGGTATGGTGGTTCACAGCTGTGATCCCACTGTGTCAGAGGTAGAGAAAGGAGGAGCACAGTTCAAGGCCAGCCAGATAAAACATGCCAGACCCTATGTGAGAAATAACTAGAGCAAAAAAGGCAATTGTAAAGAGCCTGCCTACCTACCAAGCTACAAAGTTCTGAGTTCAAAACTCCAGTACTGCCCAAACAAATGTATCTTATTTTTTTGCCTTTCATACAATGTATTACTGTGTTGTTTACTTTTTATCTGCAAACACCCCTAGAACAGGGTTATTGAAACTAAGTTTCAGAGACTTGGTCAATCTGCCTGAAGGCACACAGCCAGGAAATGGGAAAGCTGAAATTTCAAACTCATGCCTGGTCTGACTCCAGACTCTTTGTTCTTAGGTGTAAATTGTGCTAACTTTCTTAACAATGTATAGCCAAAGACCTAAATCAACTCAGTTTTCCTCTAGCCCTCTGCTTTTCTTTTCATATATGAGACAAAAACACTTTAGGCACAGGTTTTCCTTAAAGTCCTACATTGATTACATGGAATGTGTGGCATTTGATTGGCAAACAGTCAAGAGGTGGAGTCAATCGGAAGTGTCCAATAACCAAAAGGTTATATAAAATTTAGATCAGGAGAGTAGCTGCTTAGTATTTCCCCACAACTCTGATATCAAAGGAGGGAAAAAATACTGATCGCAATGGGCAAAAAGGAAAGAAGGTAGGGTGTGGCCTCTCCACACAACAGGAAGCAGGCTGGTGGTGTTCTGTCCCATTTTCCTAAAAATTTCTGTAAGCTCATCACGATTTTGCAAACGGATTAAACATATATTATCCTCTAAACTGGTCATCTTGAGTCCATGAGCTTAGTTCCAGAGGTCTTTCCTCAAAGTTGAGGCTGATTGAGTCTCCTGATAGATCTTTCCAAGGTGACATGACAGGAGGTTTAAAGGAGACAAGCCTGGATGCTACAAACACTGTAACTACCAAACATCTGCTACTTAAAGAACCCCTTGGCTAGTGCTGAGACACAATTTGAGGAAACAACAGAACTAACCTATTATTACTAGAAATATATATTCTGGGGTGCAAGAGACTGAGCTGCTGGCTGGGAAGTTGGCTCAGTGGTAGAGCGCTTGCCTCCCATGCATGAGGCCCTGGGTTTGATTCCTCAGCACCACATAAACAGAAAAAAGCCAGAAGAGCTAAGGGACAGCACCCAGGTCCAGAGTTCAAGCCCCACCACCAAAATAAGAAAAAAAAAGGGACTGAGCTGTATGTCCTAAAAATTCCTATGCTGAAACCATAGTTCCCTGTATTTAAAGACAAAGGCCAAGAAAGTGATGATAAAAGTCAAATGAAAATTTAAGGATGGCCAAAATTGATAGGTTTGGGGCCTGCATGGAAGAAATGGAAGAACTCCTACTCTTTTCTATCATGAGGACCCAGCAGAAGGTGCCCGCCTGCATGCCTGGAAGAAGCTCTCTCCAGGCACTGTACTGGGCATTGTACTTGCTTGTTCTGGGACTTCTCAGCCTTCAGAATTGCAAGGAAATGAATCCCTGTTGGTTAAGCCACTCCTTTTGTGATGTTTGCTTATAATACCCAAATAATTTGGTTACAGTTAGCCCAAACTAGGATACACAGTTATATTTTAAAATTAAATGATAGTATACAATTCCTAAACTAGGAAAGCAGGACGAAAACAACATCTAGAGACGGCAATACCTCACTATCAACTTCCAAAGCCTTCTGTATAGAAATAAAACTGGTTATCAGTTGCTCTCTTTTCTCTCTCTCTTCTGATAAATCATTTTCAAATATTTCAATATTTTCTTGGCTCATTTTCAATATCTGTAAAAATCATTTTACAAAATTCATTTTACATACAATAGCAGCCTTTCCCGTAAGTTTTCACATTAATAATTCTAAAATCATGTGGGAGATACATAAATAGGAAAATGAATTCAATGTCACATTTTCTCCAAACTTGTTTATACAACTGTAATATGTAGCAATATTTATCCTCTTATCCTATATTTATCCCCTATAGCTATTATGATAGGAACCAAACATGATTCTGAAAGTATTTTTTATAAATTTTAAGCAATTTTCAAATGCAAGGTACTAGATGAAATATCCCAAAGTAACTGATGCTGCTAACTGGAACAGTAATGGTAGTAGCCCCTATTTATTGAAAGCTCATTGCATATCAGAGCCTATGGTAAATATTTGGCATGAATCATCCTACTTTGCTTTCCTAGGACTCCATGAGTGCGCCCAATCTTTTTCAGAGGAGATAGATGAGGCTCAGCTATGTTAAGTAACATGTTAGAAAATCTGCTCAAGGTCATACTGGTAGCATTGGCATTCAAACCCAAACTAAAAAGCAATTATTTTAACTATCTACTCAACTCATTTTGTCAAAGTACATTTCCTCTTGGGTATAGAAGCCTATTATGCAATAGGATTGAACTCCAAATGTACCTTAGTGAACACAGAGTGAGAGTCAAGCCAGTTCTCTTGGGACAGTGATCTCTACTGAAGGAATTCACCTGTCATGTGCATACATGCACATTTGCCTGAGCTAGGTGGGAAGCAGCAGGAGAGCCACAAACCTATACTCACACCCAGGAGGCAAGAAGTGGTAGGCTCCACCACTCCTGTTTCTTAGCTTCAGTTTCCTCTTCTGAAAAGTAGGGAGAACGATGCTTGGGCATACTTGGACCATGAGCTCATAGAAAATGCTCTGGAAATGGCAGATTAGGTTATTCTTGGATGGTTTGGAATTCTTACTTTTCATTTTTGTGTCAGTAGTAGGGCTTGAACTCAGAGCCCTGTACTCTCATTCTCCAGCCCCAACAGCTAGTATTCTACTATGTGAGCTATACCTCTACTTCCAACTTTTCACTGGTTGATTTGACATGAGCCTCTTGGATTTGTCTGGCTCTGAACCATGATCCTTGGATCTCAGTCTCCTGAGTAGCTAGGATTATAGGTAGGAGCCATCAGCAGTTGGCCATATTTATTCTCCAGTGAGGAAATGCCTTTAAAAGCATCTCTTTGAGATTTCAATGCACTAGTTTATTCTACAAATATTTCTTTTCTTTCTTTCTTTTTATTTTCTCTATAATTTTTAATTTTAATTTTATTATTATAAATGTGATGTGCAGAGGGGTTAGTTACATAAGTCAGGTAATGAGTACATTTCTTTTTAAGCAATGTCACCCCTTCCCCCTTTCTTCTTTTCTTTTCTTTTCTTTTCCTTCTCCTTCCCTCCCTCCCTCCCTCCCTCCCTCCCTCCCTCCTTCCCTCCCTTCTGGGGCTGGAACTCAGTTTTCTTAAGATCAGAACATTACCACTTAAGCCTTGCCTCCAGTTCTGACGTCTTGCTGGATAATTGGAGATAAGAGACTCACAGATTTGTCAGCCTCTGGGGTAGCTAGGATTACAGGCATGAGCCACCAGGACCCAGCTATCCTACATCTATTTCTAATAGGCTCCTTGTAGGCTGACTTCTGGAAAGTTCTCTGTAACCACTGGTCACAGTCATAGGGAGCAGATTTGCCACACTTCCCCATTTGCTTTCTTCTCCTGTTGGACATTTCTAATCCCTATTACCAAAAGCAACTGAAGAATTATCATTGGATGTCTTACCTCATTCAGGTCTTGTACTTTAATTGTCTCTTGATCTTTCATAGTTTTATCTTCTGTCTTCCTATATTACTGATAAACCAGGTTCTAAGATGGAAATCTTAATCCAAATAAGTTACTAGTTAAAATACATGTGCATTATTTTTAATTTTTAAAATTTTTGTGCCTGTCCTGAGGCTTGAACTCAGGACCTGGGCACTATCCCTGAGTTTCTTTTATTCAAGACTAACACTCTAGCACTTGGGCCATGGCTCTACTTCCAGCTTTTTTGGTGATTAATTGGAGATAAGAGTCTTCCTGTCCCAGCTAGCTTGGAATTTCAGCCTTCTTAGTAGCTAGGATTACAGGTGTGAGCCACTGGCACCTGGCTATATGCATTATTTTTTTAATATTTAAAAATAAAATACATTTTTTGCCAGTCATGAGGCTTGAACTCAGAGCCTGGGCACTGTCTCTGAGCTTCTTTTGCTCAAGGCTAGCACACTACCACTTGAGCCACCGCACCACTTCTGACTTTTTTCTGTTTATGTGGTACTGAGGAATTGAACCCAGGGCTTCATGCATGCTAGGCCAGCACTCTACCACTAAGCCACATTTCAAGCCTTAAAGTACATTTCTTAAGCATCCTTTCCTGATGCTACATCCCTGAAATCTCTTCCTACAACTAAGTTTTACTTTGTTTCTGTTTGTCTTTGGTATAAGTTACTTTATTATGGATTTGAACTTCAGTCACTGTTGGGCATGAGCCAAAGAGAACAAACATTCCATTACATAAATACACTGCAGAATCTGGATTGTGTGGAATTGTCAAACTGACTTTACCATCTACCATTCTCATGTTAAATTAAAAAAACACTAAGGGCAAAAACTGAACAGGAAAAGCAGTTTTATGTTTTAAAGAGAGTGAATGCTACTTAAAATAAATCATGCTAAAACCCAATAATGACTTTTATAATTTTTTCTATCCAGTAACATGGACAAAAAGTCTAATCAGCATTAGTGCTGGTGGCTCAGCTACTCAGAAGCTGAGCACTGGCTTTAAGTAAAAAAGCAAAGGGACAGCACCCAGTCTCTGAATTCATGACCCTGTATTGGCATATACCCCCACAAGGGTACATGTGCATGTGCGCACACGCGCGCGCACACACACACACACACACACACACACACACACACACA
>NW_012267249.1:4165525-4169000 GCF_000151885.1 Dipodomys ordii | reverse complement strand
CACACACACACACACACACACACACACACACACACACAGAGTCAACTCAAGGAGACAAATCTACTATCCACCTGCTTTTCTCCCTCTGCACAGACAGCAACATTTACCTTGGTGAACATTTTTGCAAACATATATGACCTACTGAGCATTCAAGTCTCAAGGCAAAGGTTTCCCTTTGCTCCACCTGATGCCTCAGTACAATTTTGTAGGGGAAAGAGTTCAACTCTTCAAAACAAAAATACCTTTCATTTTTTTGTGCTTTCTTGGTCTAAGGATGACATGTACTTAAGAGGGTCTGGTGGCATATTCTCACAATCCTAACTTTCTTTTCAGGAGGAGAGGCAGAGGCAAAAGTTCTGTGGTTCAGGGTGACCTTGGCAAGGCTAGTGATACTCTATGTCAGAAACAGTAAAAACAAAAGGGCTGGCGGAATAGTTCAAGTAGCACTAGGGGCCCAGGGTTCAATCACCAGTACAAAATAAAGGACATTTATTCTAATTTTTAAAATAATACTTTTTTTCTGGTTGTGGGGCTTGAACTCAAGGCCTGGGTTCTGCTCCTGAGCTCTTTCACTGAAGGCTAGTGCTCTACCACTTTGAGTCACAGCACTTCTTCCAATTTTTGAATGATTAATTGGAGATAAGAGTCTCATGGGGACTTCTCTGCCTGGGCTGGCTTTGAACTGTGATCCTCAGATCTCAGCCTTCTGAATACTAGGCTTACAAACATGAGCCACCAGCGCCCAGCTAAAATAATATTTCTAAATTATTATTTGAAATTATAATCTATACTTAATGCAAACTTGTATACTTATTTATGCATTTTAGTATTATGTTTGAAAAATACTTGAAAATATTGGAGCATATTATACAAACATATATCTGAAGTCTACCAGCATTTATGGCATGTTAAATATATCTATACATTTGGGCAACTTACGTACTTCACAAGACAGATGACCAAAATTGGGAGCAGAAAAGCACAGGACGGGGGCAGCAAATGCTGTGGAAACCAAGACTTGAGGAGAGAACCTGGCTAGCCGGGGAGGGCATCTTACCAGTCAGCCAGTAGTATGCAAAAGGAAGCTGAACACTGGTTTGCAAGTCGCCTCCTTTGCATAAGGCAGCCAACGGCTCTGGAGGAACCGTTTAACTGCTCAGAATGCTTCTCTTTCAACGTTCTCTCTGAAAGGCGGTGTGTGGGGGTGTTACTTCATGCTCTGAACGGATTGCACCTTTTGGCACTATGTGACATTTCACTGCTGTCAAATCTATGACATAGTCACATGAGATGATGAAGGCCAGCCCTGAAGAGAGGAAACAGTGCCTGCTCATCACCTCTAGGAGGAAGCCATTAATGTGCACAGCCTCTTGAGTTATAATAAATCCCCCCTGTAAAGCTTTACTAGAGGTGGTGTTGCATTGAAAATGGGCTCTCGGGTAAGGTAAGCCTGACCAATTCTTGTCTGACTTACATTGGCCCAGTTCCCTTCAGCGGTCACAAACAAATGGGAGTGCTCAGCTTCCCTGGAGCAGGGCAGGGCGGTTATTGAGAGGGCATGGGTAGTGATTATGGTAAGTGATAGATGCTCAGGATTGTGGCTATCATTCCTGATGGCTACCTCACATCTTAAAAAATACATTCTTTGAGAACCTGCATACCAGCAGCCAGCACTACCATGTCTTATTTAGTGACAAATCTGTCATATTTTGAGGAGTTAGTTCTGATAGAGTTCTGATTTTCCACACTGTTTTTCCTTGTTAAGCTAGAAGACTACCTTTCCCTTTCATTTTCAAGGGAATTCTTGTGGGGAGACCTGCCAATGTTTCCTGATTGGAGACATCTCTGATGGGTGTGGGGGTGGGAGATCCAGAGCTGTGCTCAAAGAACATGGCTGGCCAGGAATCACAGTGGAAACCATGATGGTGAAGACATGGATTTTGCCGTCAGGCTGAGATTTGACATTGGGGCTTTCACATTTATAAATTGTGATGTTGGTTCTCAAGTATACCAGGGGAACAGAATTTCTGCTGACATGAATTATGTCAAGCCTTTATCAATCATTATAGCATTGTGGACAAGCAAATGATTAGTTTCCATCTGTATTTGACAGGATTTTTCTAGAGAATCAGAAACAGTAAGAGTGATTCTGTATGTGTACACGCACACATAGGTACTTTTGGAAAAGACGCATGAGGAATTGGCTCATTCAATTATGGAGGTTGAGAGGCCCCAAATCTGTCATGTGGAAGTGGGAGACTTGGGAAAGCTGTGGAATAGCTCTAGTCCAAGTCTAAAAGCTGAGAAAGAGAAGAACTAAAGACATTCGTTATAACTAAAGCCCAAAGGCCTAAGGACTAGAGAGCCAGGGGTTCTAGAACATCTGAGTCTGCAGACCTAAGAGATCCAAGAGCACTGGTGGTAGATGTCCCAAGCTGAGGGCAGCAGAAGACACATATCTCAAGCAGCCAGACAGATGAGGGGGAGAGGGAGAGAGAAGGAGAGAAAAAGAGAAAGTGTGTGTGTGAGAGAGAATGTTCTTCCACAGTTTTATTCACTGGGTATGCCAGCATTCTATACTTTCTCCAGTCTCCTGACTCAAATGCCAACCCCTTTTGGAAACAACCTCAGACACATGTAAGAAAGAATGTTTAAGCAGGTATCTGGACAAATTGCCCAATCAAGTTGACATATAAATTAACTATCACACCATCTTTTTAAATCCCTTTGCAGGAAACAGAAAGTATAGTCAATGATGAAGAAAGGAGGCATCCCCACTCCAACACTGAAGATATTCGTGGTGGAATGGGGATGACAGGGTATGAGGTGACAATTTGAAAACATGCAAGCTCAAGGAAAAGATTGTGTGTCTTTTCTACCTGCCTACAGTCCCTTAGTTAATAGTTATCAATAATACCACTATGGGGCTGCCAGGCATAGTTAAGGAAGCTTGAGGATTTTCCTTTGTAAGAGAGCTTTGTCAGTTAAAAAAATCTATTTTTAAATGCCTTCAGGAAATAACTTTAAAAGGACATTTCACTCAAATTGGCTACTCTTCATTAGTAATTTTTTTTCTAGTTTCAAAGGTCTCTGCTTGTTCACAACTCTGAAGAGAAGCATTTTCCTGCAATGTTCCTCATTAGTCCTTTATCTGGCTCCATGAGGGATGAGGTGGGGAGAAGGCATCTGGAGAGTTGGACTCAGGCTTTATTTTATTTTATTTTTATGTATTTATTTATTTTGGGGGTCTGGTCGTGGGGCCTGAACTCTGGGCCTGGGTGCTGTCCCTCAGCTCTTCAGCTCAAGGCTAGCGCTCTACCACTTGAGCCACAGTGGCATTTCTGGCTTTTTCTGAATAGTTTATGAGAGATAAAAGTCTCAAGGACTTACCTGCTTAGGCTGGCTTTGAACCTCAATTCTCAGATCTCAGCCTCCTGAGTAGCTAGGATTATAGGGATGAGCCAGCAGTGCTTGG
>NW_012267249.1:4108927-4165475 GCF_000151885.1 Dipodomys ordii | reverse complement strand
GAACCCAGGGCCTCATGCATGCAAGGCAAGCGCTCTACCACTGAGTCACCTTCCCAAGCCCTCAGGCTTTATTTTATAACCTCAGAAATCTTTATTTTAAGTCTTGATGCAAAGGCAAAGAAAACTGGTTACATAACAGCCTAGAGGACTGAAATTAGACATAGAAAAAAAAGAGAAAATTTTGATACTTAGTGTTAAACATTAAGGAAAAGTGTGGCATCTTTTAAAATAGGATGCTCACTGATTCAGGAAGGCACAGATAGCATCAATCCTAGGGGGAAATAGGTTAACCAGACTTTCTCCAAGTGCCTTCTCCTACCTCATGAATTTCCAAATAGAGTGTACTCGGACAACTTCCTTGGAGGAAGTACTTGCAATACCCTTCCTAGCATCCTCCAATGAATACATGGGCAAGGTGGGAACATTGAGTATTGGCCATTTCTGCCCAATGTAGACTTCTTCTCAGGCTATTGCTATGCCAAAGCTTCCTGTTGGGCTGGGACCAATGGCTCATGCCTGTAATTCTGGTAACTCAGGAGGCTGAGTCTGAGGATCACAGTTTAAAGATAGCCCAGGCAGGAAAGTCCATGAGACTCTTATCTCCAATTAACCACCAAAAAGCTGAAGTGGAGCTATGCTCTCAAGTGGTAGAGTGCTAGCCTTGAGCAAAAATGCTCAAAGACAGTGCCTAGATCCTGAGTTCAAGCCCCAGGATTGGCACAAAAACCAAAACAAAACCAAACAAAACCAAAAAAAACCCCTCCTGTTGGGCTGGCTGAGACTTTCCAACAGGTATACCAAAGTCTTAGGTTCTTTCTGTCCAGCCTTCCTTTCTTCTCCTTCCTCTTTCTCAGATGTCAGATTTACATGGAGATCTCAGGGCTTTTCCTCTGACCCCATGCCTGCTTTTTATTTATCCTAAAAAAATGTCACCTCGATAACTCTCTTGTAATTCTAAGTTCATCTAGGGGCCTTCCTTCCTATGGATGATGGCTGACCACTGGTCCCCCTCATAGACAAAAGAAAGTGATGATATGAGAAGTCAAAGAATTTAAGCCATGCTCACATAGTGAAGTCTTTGGGAAAATACTCTTCTGGCAGACAAATGATCAGAGCAACTGAACCTCTCCTGTGCCCCAATCAATTTGTTCTGGACTTCACTGCCACATGAAAGTGGAGCAAATGGGGGAAAAGATCAGATACCACACACATACACACTGTCCCAAACACCATAAGAATATCATTATTGTTTCCTCAATGTCAGAAGGAAAAAGAATCGAAGAATGAGATTTACATGAGAGATGATTTCTTTATTTTATTTTTTAAGGTATGGGAGTTTGAGCACAAGGCTTTATGCTACTTAGCTTGTTGGCTGCTTTTTGCTAGTTATTTTGTAAATGGCGTCTAGAGGACTTTCCTGGGCTCTGATCCTCCTCCTTGTGCTTCCCCACACCATTGGGGATGACAGACATGTACCACTGTTCCAAGGCATTGGTTGAGATCCAATCTTCAAACTTAGGCCTAAGCTGGCCTCAAGCTCAATTTCCAATCTCAACCTCCCAAGTAGCTAGGTTTACAGGTATGTTAAGGGAACCATACCTGGCCTATCCAGGGACAAATGTAAAAATGAATGAGTGTATCAATTTGAGACAAGAACATTTTTATACTTTATAAGTCACTACTTGTGTAATTATATAGCCAACTTTCAAATCGTTTTTATCTAATGTATATAGTTAAGCATGATTAAAGTCTCTGAAGAAAACTGCATTGAAGGATATACATATATGCAGATGTATCCATATATATCCATTCTTATACATATATGAATGCACATTTACATGTATCTGTTAATTCTGGTATATTTATTAAAGATAAAATTTAAAATCATGGATTTCAAATGCTCTATAAAGCCTAAGGAATCATTCCCTCTGTTTCAGAAGAACTAACCTTGGAGATCTATATATGAAAGACAATTTCATTATTTACTAGAAACACTCAGGAAAGAGCTAAAAACAAGAAAAGCTAGGAAAAAGTGATCAGTTAGTTGGGAACCAAACACAGTGTCTGGGATATCATTCCCACCATGTGACAGAGTGAGCTAGGATAAGGGATTGCAAGGGATTAAAAAAAAACCCACTTGATGGCTCATACTTGTAATCCTAGCTACTTGGGAGGTGAGATCTGAGGATAGCAGTTCAAAGCCAGCCAGGGCAGGAAAGTCTGTGAGACTCTTCTCTCCAATAAACCACCAGAAAATCAAAGTGGCATTGTGGCTCAAGTGGTAGAGCACTCGCCTTGAGCTGAAGAGCTGAGGGACAGTGCCCAGGCCCAGAGTTCAAGCCCATGCCTGACAAAAACAAAAAAAACACTTGAAATACAGTAACAACAACAAAAAATAGGCAGGGGGCCTTGAAAAACAGGCTAGAGAAAAGGAAATAGAGGCCAGGATGGGTAATGGTGAGGAGAAATCTCATCTTTGTGAGGGAAAACATAAAACAATTCTCAGCAAACACAAATCAAAATAATATTGAGCCAGGTGCTGGTGGCTTATCCTGCAATCATAGCAACTTAAGAAACTGAGATGTGAAGATCATGGTTTGAAGCCAGCCTGTTGAGTCTCTGGGAGACTCATATACAATTAACAACAAAAAGCAGAAAGTGGAGGTCTGGCTTAAGTGACAGAGTACCAGCCTTGAGCAAAAAAGCCAAACAACGGTACATGGCCCTGAATTCAAGCCCCAGTACTGGCACATACATACACAAAATATTAAAATAACTACTTCATACTCCCTAGGATAACTATGGTAAGAAACTGACAACAAGTGTTAGTACCGATGTGGAGACGTTGGAACTCTTGAACACTGTAAAAAAATAAGATTGTAAAATGTCCATCTGTACTAGAAAACAAAAGTTTAAATATAGAAGCGGGGCATGGTAGCACACATTTATAATCTTCACACCTGGAAAGCTTGAGGGACAAGGATTGAGTCCAGCTTGGCTACAAAGTGAGAACTGGTCTCAAGAAATCAAACACCCAAAACAAAAAAGGTTAAATGTAGATATGAGACTGAAATTCTCCTTCTAAGTATATCCTCCAGTATATTTTCTTACATAAAATCTGTGACTACATAAAAGTTTGTAAATGCTATTTACAGTAACATTATCCATAATAACATATTAAGCCACCAAATGTTCAACTTATGAATGACTAAAGAATGTGATATATATACCTAAAGTGAAATATTTTCTATCTATGTAAAAGGAAAACGTTACAATGTAGGTGAACCTGGAAAACACTAGGTTAAATGAGATGAGCCCAATACAAAAGCTCGTGTGTGTGTGTGCGTGTGTGTGTGTGTGTGTGTGTGTGTGTGTGTCTTGCTGTGGATTGAACCCAGGGCCTTGCTGATATTAGGCAAGTACTTTACTATTGAACTATACCTTCAACTCCCCCAAAAGGCTATATTTTGTATGATTTGTATTTATATAAAATGTATAGGGTAAGGGCTGGGAAGTTGGCTCAGTGGTAGAGTGCTTGTCTTGCATGCATGAGGCCCTGGGTTTGATTAATCAGCACCACATAAGCAGAAAAAAAAGCCAGAAGTGGTGCTGTGGCTCAAGTGGTAGGGTGCTAGCCTTGAGCTGAAGAGATGAGGGGCAGCGCCCAGGTCCAGAGTTTGGGTCCCATGACCAACAAAACAAAAACAAAACAAAAAACCATATAGGGTAAGTAAAGTCATAGAGACAAATTACCTTAATGGTTGCCTGGATCTGGGGGGAGAGAATATGGAATGACTGCTGCTGTTGCTACTGCTAGTAGAGTTTTTTCTTGGGGTGATAAAAACCTTCAGAATTAGATATTGGTTATAGTTGCACAAGTTTCTGAATATACCAAACACCAGTAAAAAAATTTTTTTTGGGTCCCGTTGTGGGGCCTGAACTCTGAGCCTAGGTGCTGTCTCTCAGCTCTTCAGCTCAAGGCTAGCACTCTACCACTTGAGCCATAGCACCACTTCCAGCTTTTTTCTTTTTGCTTATGTGGTGCTGAGGAATCGAACCCAGGGCCTCATGCATGCAAGGCAAGCGCTCTACCACTAAGCCACCTTCCCAGCCCCAGCACAAGTAAATTTTATACTTTTAAAAGGTGTACAAATTTTATGTGTATAAATTATATACTTATTTGCAGTACTGGAAATTGAAAACAGGGTCTTGCCCATACTAGGCAAGTGCTCTAATACTGAGCTATAGCCATAGTTCAATATATCTCAATTTTTAATTAAATATGTATATGATCTGTGCACTGCAAGATACAAAACACTGATGAGATAAAGAAGATAAAAGGATTCAAGGGAACAGAAAGATATAGGCTCATGGATCTGAGGATTCATATTGTTAAAATATAACTTCTTAAGTTGATCTGAAGAGTGTATACCATATTATTAAAGTTCTAGCATGCATATATGTCAGAATTGGTAGTATGATGCTAAAATGTGTATGGAAACACAACGAATAACTTTGACCAACCTCCCCCAAAGTTGAATTATTTCTATTTTCTATTTTTAAGAAATGTTTAAGTTAAATATCCAAAAATGTGGTAGCGGCTTCAGAATTGGGTAATAAGCAGAATTTCAATTAGCTACAGGTAATTGTCCTAAAAATAAACATATACATTAATGGAGTAGACACACACAAACTGATTTTTTAAAATAAAAAAGTCAATCTAATTCAGTAAGGAAATAGCTATCTTTCACCAATGGTTCTGGAATAACCAGATGCACATTAGGAAATTAAAATTACCCTCATCTCATAATATATACAAAATGAGCATCAATAGATCATAAATCTTAGGGGTAGGAATGTGTCTTAGTGGTAGAGTGCTTGCCTAGCATGCATGAAGCCCTGGGTTCAATTCCTCAGTGCCACATTAACAGAAAAAGCCAGACGTGGTGCTATAGCTCAAGCGGTTGAGTGCTAGCCTTGAGCAAATGAAGCTCAGGGACAGTGCTCAGGCCCTGAGTTCAAGACCTAGGACTGGCAAAAAAAAAAGATAATAAATCTCAATATAGAACCTAAACCTATAAAATCTTTAGAACAAAGGATAGGAAATATATTTTGAGACAGACAAAGATATGGAAATAAAACTAAAATCTTTAGAACAAAGGGTAAGAAACATATTTTGAGACTTTAAAGCAAAGATAATGCAAATAGATATTTTATATATTATCATAAAATTATAGAAGAAAATGATGAATTGGCCTGCAGCAATTCTTTTTAACTTCTGCCTTTCATAAAATCTTGTTAAGAAAATAAAAATACCTAGTATAGATTGGGAGAAAATATTTACAATACACACATCTCATAAAATTCAAATTCATAAATACACAAAATTCAAGATACATAAAGAACTCCTACAACTCAATATAAAGAACACATAGCGGGGCTGGGAAGGTGGCTCAGTGGTAGAGTGCTTGCCTTGCATGCACGAGGCCTTGAGTTTGAATCCTCAGCACCACATAAACAGAAAAGGCTGGAAGTGGCACTATGGCTCAAGTGGTAGAGCACTAACCTTGAGGTGAAAAGCTGAGGGACAGCGCCCAGGCCCAGAGTTCAGGCCCCATGACCTACCAAAACCAAACCAAACCAAAACAACACATAGGACCCCATTAAAATGAGGCAACAATTTGAACTCATGATTTGCAACAGAATATATACAAGTGGACAATGAGTACATAAAAATTATCCATTGTTATTAGACAACCTTTAAAGGCAATTAAAACCACACCATAACATAGGCACTAGGAGCACATTGGCACTTGCTTTCATTTCCTTATGCTTGATTACTTTTGCTACCATTTCAGAGGCTGATCATAAAGAGGGAAACCATGTGTTGTATACACTAGAGCCTACATCTTACTAGGTTTTTTTTGGGGTAGTAATTTATTATATTCAGTGAAGTTTGAGCTACTCCTAGCTTCACCATTGGTTGACTCCATAAACCCACCACTGATCATCTAAGTGCTTAGACTAGTTGTTTCTTTATGATTCTTTTTTCTTTCTTTAAAGAAATAATCCAAGGCTGGGGGTATAGCTCAAGTGATGGAAGGCACCTGCATAGCAAGCATAAGGCCCTGAGTTCAATCTCAGCGACCATCAAAACAAAGAAACAATCCACTTAATTACCTTCACATTAATTATTCTCTTGGGGGAAGAACTGAACAGAAATATATCCTCTGTATTTGTTCTTCCAATGTAATTGGTTGAGTTTTTTTGGGGAAAAACCAGCCCAGTAAGAAGATAGTAACAAATGATTAATTTGTTAATAATTTAATTTATTGCTCTAATAAATGTTGAAAGTGTAAATGACTTAACATGTTATGCATCAGAACTTTAAAATACCTGCATTCTCTGTTCATCACCCATTGTTTTTCCAGGGCTTCTAAGTTGCTTATACTTTGGAGATTCACACATCTCACTTTTAAGTTTTTCAACCTTAAATAGAAAAGCAAAAATCAGTCAGACATCTCAATTCTTGTTTGACTACAGTATTGCTTTATTTAAAAAATTATGTAAATGACATGCAAATACATTCTCCATAAAACTTCAACAAAACATAGGCATATAGAAAAAAAGGTAGCACCAGATAGCTCATGCCTGTAATCCTAGCTATGCAGGAGGCTGAGATCTAAGGATCTCAGTTCAAAGCCAGCCCAGGCAGGAACATCCATGAGACTCTTAGCTCCAATAAACCACCAGAAAAACTGGAAGTGGCTCTGTGGTTCAAGTGGTAGAGTGCTTGCCTTGAGCTGAAGAGCTGAGGAATAGCGGCTAGGCCCAGAGTTCAAACCCAATGACAGAAGAAGAAGAAGAAGAGAAAAAAAAGAAAGAAAGGTAGCATTTCCTTCATATCACAATTCTTTTTCCATAACTGACAGTTGTTGAAATGTGCTCTGCTGGAGCTGTTTCATGTATGTGCGTATGTGTGCATATGTACATACACACACTTTTACATTTATATTAAATATATAAATATACTTGTAAGTATTCTATATATAAACCTATGGTGATTAAGGTAATCCAGGAAAATCTCTATTTGTTTATTCCTTTTGATGATTACATTTTTATTTTGGTTGATTGTGGGGCTTGATCTCAGGGCCTGGGCACTGTCCCTCTTTGTGCTCAAGGCTAGCGCTCTACCACTTGAGCCACAGTCCCATTTCTGATTTTTGAGTGGTTAATTGGAGATAAAAATGTCACAAGGACGTTTCTGCCCAGGCTGGCTTTGAACCGAGATCCTCAGATCTCAGTCTTCTGAGTAGCTAGGATTATGGATTATAGGTGAGCCACTGGCCCCTGGCTGATGATTACATTTTTTTACTGTTACAAAACACACATAACATAAAATGTATTATGTTAATAATTGTAACTATTCAATGGCAGTAAGAACACTCAGACTGTTGTACACTATTCACCCATGTTGAGAGCTCTTTTTCCTCATTGCATTGAAAGGCTATACATATTACATAATAACTCCCAGCATGCATTCTCCCTGGTCCCTGGAAACTGTCATTCTACTTTCTGTTTCTATGATTTTCATATAAGTAGAATCCCAGGGATTGGGGTGAAGCTCAAGGCATAGAGCACTTGATAAGTGAGTGTGAGGCCCTGGGTTCAATCCCCACTGCCAAAACCAAAACCAAAAAAGTTCAATTGTACACTGTTTCCTTTTGTAATTGGCTTATTTCATTTAGAACAATCTCTTCACAGCTTACTCATGTTATAGCATAGGTCAGAAATTCATTTCTAAGACTGGTAATATACCATTGTATGTATATACCACACTTTTCCATTCATTTGACAATGGACACTTGAGTTACTTCATCTTGTGGCTATTGTAAATAACGTTGCTTTGAACACGAGTGTACAACAGTATGCCTGAGTCCCTGCTTTCAATTAATTTAGTGTATGAAACCACAAGTAGAATGATCAGATTACATGGTAATTCCACACTGACTTTTCTGGAGAATTTCAGTTCTGTTTCAATAGTGACCATGGTACTTGCCCCCACTAGCTACAGCAATGTGCAAGGTTCCAAATCTCCTGCATCCTCACCAACATTTATTATTTCCTTGTCTTATTAATCATCATCCTAATTGGGATAGTTACTCATTTTTAAAACAAAATTTCTTGTGCACCTTGTATTATGCCAAACTTTGTGTTAGACAGTAGAGATATGACTGTGGAGTATAAACTCAAGCTGAGGAGACATAATCTATCTGGAACTTAAAAAATACATATTAAAATCAATACATTGCTAACAAATAAATTGTTTGAAAAGAACACAGGGTTTAGTACTAACAATATCATACTTATCCCAAGTAATGTTTTTTCTTGGTACATGTGTTAACTGGAAATTATTACCTAGATTCATACAGTATCAATAATTGTTTAGCATAGGTAGCTCATACATAAAATATAAGCATTGAAAGAATCCATCTAGGTCAAAGCAGGGTACCTATCTGAGATGTAGCTATCAGTATCATCTCGCATTTAGCTGACCAGTATCAAGCTTCTGATAGTTATTGTACATATCAAATAAATCCCAAGAACTAAATGAAACTTACCATTTCTTCCAGCACTTTTTTTTCTGAGTCAAGTGACCGAACACGATTTCTTAGAGCCAGAACTTCCTCATCCAGTCTCTGATTATGTTCTTTTGCTTTCTGTAGGTCAACTGCATCTAAAACAGAGGGATAAACACCATTCACTCATGTAGATCACAGCTGTAGCTGTGAGGCACTAGCTCTCAAAGCTGTCATTTCTAGCCCTCTTGTCACTCCTACCATGCTCTGCACAAGTGGCTCTCTGCACAGGACAGCTACTAGATACAAGTTCAGTCACTGAAAGTGTTGTACTTCTCACATTACCTTAGTGAGTTGGACTTCTCGAGAGCAGAGTTTCCAGCAATAGTGGCTCTTCTAAGAAATAGAATTTTAATACTTATGCCTATTATTGTCTCCTTAGTGGCTAGGAGAGGGCCTGGAGGCTGGAAAGAGCTAGGATGGTCTGGGCATATGGGGATACTTGGAAGATTCAGGAAAATAGCTACTTATACTTTAAAAAATGACTCCGCCATTATCACAAGTCTGTTGCCATAATAGTGTGTGCCAGCTCACGGCAGTCCTGGGGCACACATGGGTGCATGCACACCTAGCATAAATACAAAACCCAAAGAAAATATCATTACACACACCACTAGCCTACAACTTGTTTTCTTTATGTGGGAATATATCACGAAATGGATATATGTCAATGCATAAAGTTCTTGTTTTTTCATGTCTTTTTCTTAATTGAAAAGGTGATGAACAGGAGGGTTACAGTTATATAAGTAAGGCAATAAGTACATTTGTTTTTAATCATTGTTACCTCATCCTTCTTTATCTCCCACTTATCCCTTCTTATCCCCTCCCCTAGTTGTAATGTTAAAATCCAACATAGTGTCAAATGAATATCAATGTTGTGGTTCATCCGTTGTTCTGCTGTTTCTGTGATTCCCTTTCCCTTTCACATATTGTGTTGTCTATTATGCAAAATATGACATAAAAAAACTAAAAGAAATGAAGAAAGAAAAAACAATAAGACACTATGTTGAAAACGAACTTTACAACTTTGGCGTGAGTTGGGGGGAGAGTAGTTGTGGAGGTGGGAAGGAAGGGATGATAGGGGAAAAACAAAGAGGAAGCAACAATGCTCGATAGGAAATGTACTCATTACCTTGCTCATGTAACTGTAACCCCTCTGTACAATATTTTTACAATAAAAATCATACAAAAATACAGAAAAAAGAATAAACTGTATACAGGGTCTAATGAGAACCTCTTGTTTCCGTAAGTTGTAGTTCATGTTAATATGCTTCATAATATATAGTCCTATGCATTAGCACTTTGGTTATTGAGATTCCCTGTTAAGAATATCATATATATTTTCTAGTTCTTGACAAATGAGGGAGATCATGCCACCTGTGTTTTTTTGGGTCTGGCTTACTTCACTTAATATAATTTTTTCCAAGTCTTTCCATTTCCTTATGAATGGAACAATGTTATTCTTTCTGATGGAAGCACAGAATTCCATTGTGTATATGTGCCACATTTTCTTGATCCATTCATCTACTGAGGGGCATTTGGGTTGGTTCCATATCTTGGCTATGGTAAATAATGCTACAATGAACATCATCGTACTGGTGGCTTTAGTGTAGCCTTGTTTGTGACATTTGGGTAAATTCCCAGAAATGGGATTGGTGGTTCATAGGGGAGCTCTATGTGTAGTCTTTTTTTGGGGGGGGGTCCAGTCATGGGGCTTGAACTCTGGGCCTGGGCGCTGTCCCTCAGCTCTTCAGCTCAAGGCTAGCGCTCTATCTACCACTTGAGCCACAACGCCACTTCCAGCTTTTTTCTGCTTATGTGGTGCTGAGGAATCAAACCCAGGGCCTCATGCATGCTAGGCAAGCACTCTACCACTGAGCCAACTTCCCAGCCCCTATGTATAATCTTTTAAAGAACTTCCACACTGCTTTCCAGAGTGGTTGAACAAGTTTACACTCCCACCAACAGTGTGGTAGCATTCCCCTTTGGTCACATCCCTGCCAGCATCTGTTGTTAGAGTTCTTGATTATGGACATTCTAACTGGTGTAAGGTGGTCAATGTATAAAGTTCTATGACATATATTTTTTATTCATGGGGGATTTAAGCTAGGGCCTTTGTGTGGTAAGAAAGTGTTCTACTACTGAGTCACATCTGTCTATCAATCTGTCTATCCTTCCTTCCTTCCTTCCATTTTGGCACTGTTGGGATTTGGCTCAGGACTTCTTTGCTTGCTAGACTAGAGTTCTAATCACTTGAGCCATGCATCTAGCTTGCTTTTTGCTGGTTATTTTCAAGATGGAGTCTAGTAAACTTTTCTCCCTGGGCTGGCCTTGAATCATAATCCTCTGCATCTCAGTTTTTTGAGTAGTTAGAATTAAGGTGTGAGCCACTAGTATCTAGATGTTATCCTTGCTAAATGCTGCAAGATAATCATTGTGAAGTCACTTTTTAACTACCTCTTCTGTGTGTGTGCATGCATGCACACACCCTTGCACATGTGTACATATGTGCATATACACCAGCACTAGGTCTTGGACTTAAGGCCTTGAGCTCTCCCCTGACTTTTTCACTTATGACTGGTACTATACCACTTGAACCACACCCCCAATTCTGGTATTTTGCTGGCTAACTGGAACTAAGTCTTGAGATTTGTCCACTTGGGCTGGCTCTGCACTGAGATCCTCAAGTCTTAGCCTCCTGAGTGGATTATGGGTGTGAGCACTTATACGTTCTAGATATGTCGATTTGACTATCCAACAAGCTATTTGCTTACACAGTGTACTTTCACAAGTGGGTCCCTAACTCACTGGAATTTTGGTAATGTTGTTGTCTGGTTTTGGTATCAGAGTAATGCTGATCCCTTAAGCTGAGTATTAGTGAATTTATGTAAAATTACTATTATTTACCGCTCACACATTTGTTAACATTCACTAGTAAGTCCTTCTAACTTTAGGACTTTCTTCATGCATTATTTTATTTGGTGGTAGTGTGATTTGAACTCAGGGCCTCTCATTTGCTAGGCAAAAGTGTTCTACCACTTCAGTCATGCTCCCACCCCATTGTTATTCTTTCGTTATTTTTCAGATGAGGTCTCATACTTATGTCCAGGCCTGAAATCAAATTGAGATTATGAGTATAATCTACAATGTCTAGCTTATTCCTTGAGATAGCCTCTTGTTAACTTTTGGCCAGGGTAAGCCTCAATCTATGATCTTGCTATCTTTGCCTCTTAAATAGCTGGGATTATAGGCATAAGCTATTATACTTGGTCCTTCATTGAGTATTTTTAACTACAAGTGCAACTTTTAGTATAGCTGGGGATATTCAGTTGAATTTATCTTAATATCACCTTTCTGTTCACTCTGGGTTTGTTTTACTTCTTCTGGGTTTTGGGTATACATTTAGATCACTTCGTGTCCTTTCTTAATTTTTAGGATGAACAGTAACTACTCTATGATTTCTTCTAAGCACAGAATTAGCTGTGTTCTACATGCTGATAGTCTCATAGTTTAATTTTCTTTATCTCAAAATATTTTCTGATATCTTTTGCCTTTTTTCTTCTGAGGACACAAGCTTTAAGAATCTTATTTTTTAAATATTTAAGGGTTTCCCAGATGGATTTCCATTACTGATTTTTTTAATTTAATTTAATTTTATTTGTGAACAGAGGGGTTACAATTACATGGGCAGGATAATGCGTACATTTCTTACCAAGCATTGCAGCCTCCTCCTTTGTTTACCCATCACATCCCTTCCCAGCCTACCCCCCTCCCCCCCATTACTGATTTTTTGTTTCATTATAGTAGAAGGTAAAATTTGTATGATTTCAATTCGTGTTTTATGACCCAGTTTGGTGCTGTTCTGTGACAAGGTAGAGTTTTGATATAGTCTGATAGAGTTTTGTATAAATATCAATTAGACTATATTAGATAATAGTAGTTTTACGTCTGTCATATCATTGCTGATTTATTTTTCCTGCCTCATTGAGATTTTATTTTTAGTCCTAGCTCAGAGAGCAGTGCTGATTTTATAACTATATTAATATATTTTGAAAAGGAGGGTATAACAATTTTGGACTTCTTTAAAACTGATAAACATATTTTACATTCTTTTTGTAGTTGTTACCATTGATAGCTGTTATTGATAGTTGGTAGCATTTTATCTAGTCAATCTACACTCATATTCTATAGTCCAACCAATTAATTCAACACTGATTCCATGCCTACTGGCCTCCAGTGAAAGGATATGTATGAAATATTGTTAAATGTACTATTGGTCCTGATGGTCCTAATAAATATGTGTTATTCCTCAAAAGACTTCACATAGAACTCCCCTATGACCCAGCAATCCCACTTTTGGGCATTTACCCAAATGCTTACAAACAAGACCACACTAAAGCTACCATATTTTCCATAGCTTAGGATATGGAACCATCCCAGATGCCCCTCAGTAGAAGAATGTATCAAGAAAATAGGGTATATATACACAATGGAATTTTATGCTTCCATCAGAAAGTATGACATTGCCCCATTTGCTAGGAAATGGAATAACTTGGAAAAATTATACTAAGTGAAGTAGGTCAGGCTCAATGTAACATAGGTCCCATGGTTTCCCTTATTTGCAATATCTAGTATAGGTAATAGTCAAGCGGAAAAGGTCAGATAATGTGATGTCAGGAACATGAACCTTTAGATATGTATTTTAATGTTTGTCATGCCATGCATGTGTGTATGAGGCATGTATAAGATTATGTCTATGTTGCTTTGTAAGTCCTTCCGCCCTCAGTATAACCCTTGCTTTCAGTATATTAGATGTCAGTATAACTGGTGGAGGAGATGGGGAAAAACCAGTTGTTTAAGGATACAGGTGAATCTGATGCAACAATGAGAAGTACAAGTTGTCATGTCCAAAACGAGCTAAACAACGTCGGTCGATGCGGGGGGGGGGGGAGGAAAGGGGTGGGGGGGAGGGGGGAAGGAGAAGGATTGGGATGGGGGGGAGGGGAGAGGCTGGGAAGGGATGGGAAGGTTAACAAAGGAGGAGGCTGCAATGCTTGGTAAGAAATGTACGCATTATCCTGCCCATGCAATTGTAACCCCTCTGTACAGTATGTTCACAAATTAAATTAAATTAAATTAAAAAAAAAAGGAAAAAAAAGAGCTGGACACCAAAAAAATGTGTTATTTGTGCTGATCATGGTGATTTTTAATGAATTAGTTTATTAATTATCTTTAAGTAGTTGTACAGAGGAGTTTCATTTCCACATGTCAGTTTAGGAGTACGATGCATCTTGATCAGTGTCCGTCCTTTCACCATTTTCTCCCATCTCTCCCAACCCTTGGCTATGAAGAATTCAAATACCTGTTCTGACATCTCATGTAGCTAATGGGTAGCACACCTGGCCCTATGACAATTCAGTTTCCTTACCTAAGAAAGGAGGATAATAACACTCACTGAGTGGGATGGTTGTGAGGATCAGAGGTCATACATAAGAAATCTCTGCAGAGTGCCTGTACAGAGTAAGCAGGCAACAGCAACAGCAGCAGGGAAGCTGATTGTTTGTATTATTATTATTTGCCAGTCTTGGGGCTTGAACTCTGGGCCTGGGTGCTGTCCCTGAGCTCCTTTTTGCTCAAGGCTAGCTATGTACCACTTGAGCCACAGTGCTACTTCTGGCTTTTTCTGTAATTAATTGGAGATAAGAGTCACATAGACCTTCTTGCTCAGGCTGGCTTTGAACCACAGTCCTCAGATCTCAGCCTCCTGAGTAGCTAGGATTAAATAGCCATGAGCCACCAGCACCCAGCTTATTGTTTATATTATCAAGCAGCGTTACTTACAGCATCATTTAACAGTGAAACCTAATTATTCTGTCTGCTAGAAGAACTTACCACTTTCTTTCAGTTTCATCAGACTTTCTTTCAGTTTCTCAATTTCAAAGTGAGCCTTCTCAAGTGCAGACTCTGAAAATAAAAAAAGAAGAAATCTTTGTGTAAGAAACAAATGATTAGTATAGTAAGAAAATTTCAAATGACTCTGTCACTTTTTAAAGCACTGTCTTTTGAGTTTTGGCATGAATGTCACTTCCTCTAGGAAGCTTTTAGGATTTCCCTCTTGGTGCTCCTACTGTATTCTACATTTTCCCCATCACTGAACAACTCATTCCAGAATTGCCTCTTCCTCACTCTTTTACCACCCAATGACATGCTGAAGACTTCAGATCACTGAAAGTAATGGGCACAGCGGCAAGTTTGAAAGCATGGTTCTATTTGTGTAATAAGAAATAATTAAAAACAACCTTTGCAAACAATAGAAGTCATGCATCACTTAACAATAGGGAGATATTCAGGGAAACTGGAGATTTTATCATTGTATAAGTATTACAGAGTATATTTTACTGTACACAATGTTATTACATAATATAATCTTGGGGACTGTTGTTGTATATGTAAGTGCTGACATAGAAAACCACTGGGACACATAGTCACATAGAAGAAAGAAGTGTTTAACATCAGCTAGGGGCTGACAGGCTATCTCTCCCGGGATAGAGAGAAACAAACTTCTCTCACAGCAGTAGAGGTAGATATAGTGTCAGGAGTCTGAGAGCAGAAGAAGGGGGTGGGGCAGGAAATCTTCATAGACATAGCTGGACACCGTAAATATCAGACAGCCAGGGCAGGGCATTCTATAGCTGGCACGTAGCAAAGTCAATACACCTTACAGTTGTCATATAGCCTGGGAAAGCACCCTACAGCAGAGAAAATACATTTTATAGCTGGCATCTTGTACTTATACACTAGAACCAGCATGTGACTGGGACTGGGCTTCTAGACTATATTACTGATGCAGCAGGGGTCAGTGGGAATAGGCAACTATGGACAGGCTTGGCCTGTGGAGAACCCAGGGTAAAGGCTGTCAACCCAAAATAGGAGTGAATAAGCTTATAGTATATAAAATCTGTCATTGATGTGGCACATGACTGCACTAAAAATTTTGCAAATAGTTGCTTCAAATGCCCAAAAAACAGATTTTCAGTAAACAGCTTTTGGTAACAGTCAAGAATTATACAAGGGGGGCTGGGAAGGTGGCTCAGTGGTAGAGTACTTGCCTTGCATGCATGATGCCCTGGGTTCAATTCCTCAGCAACATGTATAAACAGAAAAAGCCAGAAGTGGAGCTATGGCTCAAGTGGTAGAGTGCTAACCTTGAGCTAAAGAGCTGAGGGACAGTGCCCAGGCCCAGAGTTCAGGCCCCATGACTGACAAAAAAGAAAAAAAGAAGACATGTGATATTACATTAGAGTCAATTGGATCTGTGTTTACTAATCGAGTATCCTTTGCCAGCAGATGAGGGGCAGCATTGTCAGGATGAAAGATCTTCTAAAAGGAAAAGACACACGTGATTGATTGATTGATTGATATGCCAGTCATGGGGCTTGAACTCAGGGCCTGAGTACTGTCCCTGAGCTTTTTTGCTCAAGCCTAGTGTTCTACCACTTTGAACCACAGGGCTACTTCTTGTTTTTTGGTGGTTAATTGAAGATAAGAGTTTCAAGGAGTTTCCTGCCTGGGCCGGCTCTGAACCACAGTCCTCAGATCTCAGCCTCCTGAGTAGCAAGCATTACAGGCAGGAGCCATGAGCATTGGCACACATGACCTTGTAGATCATTCTGGATCACAGAATGATCTATTTTGTTTTTAGGTCTATTTTGTTTTTATGCTCACAACCCTTGGTTCTTTTGATCAAATCCCATGATACCTATTGCATTATTTTCTGATGTTGTATAATAATTGACCATAAACAGTTGCTCAAAATAACATCTATCTATTAGGTCACATTTCTGTAGGTCAGAAATGCAAGCATTTATTGCTGTTTTCTCTGGCTGGAGTCTGACAAGGCTGAAATCAAGGTACTGGGCAGGTTGTGCTCCTCTCTGTAGTCTTTGGGGGAGAATCTACTTCCAGGCTGATTTGGGTTGTTGGCCCAATCTAGTCCTTGAAGTTGTGGAGCCAGCTCCTTTTCAACCATCAGCTGACCATATCTCTTGATTTTTAGAGGTTGACAGCATTCTTTGCCTTATGGTCTCTTCCATCTTTAAAGTCAGCAATGGAGAATCTCCCTTGTGTTAAATTCTTTTTTTTTGGGGGGGGGGTCCAGTCGTGGGGCCTGAACTCTGGGCCTGGGCGCTGTCCCTCAGCTCTTCAGCTCAAGGCTAGCGCTCTACCACTTGAGCCATAGCGCCACTTCTGGCTTTTTTCTTTTTGCTTATGTGGTGCTGAGGAATCGAACCCAGGGACTCAGGCATGCAAGGCAAGCGCTCTACCACTGAGCCACCTTCCCAGACCCCTCTTGTGTTAAAATCTAATCACACTTTGACTCTCTTTTGCCTAATTTAAAAATATTTTCATCACCCATAAAGAAATCTCCTGTCCAGTAGATCTCTAGTCTCACAACTAGTCCCAGGCAATTACGAATCTACTTTCTCCTCCTCTCTTCTTCTTCTTCTTCCTTCTTCTTCTTCCAGTTGTGGGACTTGACTCTGGGCTTGGGAGCTGTCCCTGCCCTCTTCAGCTCAAGGCGAGCATTCTACCGTGTGAGCCACAGTGCCACTTCTGGTTTTCTAATGGTTTATTGGAGATAAGAGTCTCCTGGCCTTTCTTGCCTGGGCTGGCTTTGAATGGTGATCCTCAGATCTCAGCCTCCTGAGTAGCTAGGATTACAGGTGTGAGCCACTGGCGTCCGGCAGAATCTACTTTCTATCTGTAGATTTGCCTTTTCTGGATGATTCAGATAATTTTTTTTACATAATACATGATATTTTGCATTTATTTATTTGCATTTATGGCTTTGAGATTCACCCATATAGTAGGTATAAAATATTTCAGTTCTTTTAACTGACAAATGTAGTATTCCATTGTATGAGTGTCAGGGGTCCCCATGATCAGCCATAGGTTTGGTGACTTTTTAAAAGGATCCACATGGGCTGGGAAGTTGGCTCAGTGGTAGAGCGCTTGCCTTGCATGCCTGAGGCCCTGGGTTCAATTCCTCAGCACCACATAAGCAAAAAAAAAGCCGGAAGTGGCGCTGTGACTCAAGTGGTAGAGCTCTAGCCCTGAGCTGAAGAGCTGAGGGACAGCGCCCAGGCCCAGAGTTCAGGCCCCACGACTGGACCCAAAAAAATTAAATAAATAAATAAATAAAAGGATCCACAGGACTCAACATATACTCACAGGTAAAAATTACTACAGCAAAAAAATTTAAAGCCAAAATCAAGTTCATAGCACGTTGTCACATATCTATAATCGCAGCTAATGGGGAGGTAGAGCAATGTAAGTGTGAGACCTACCTAAAAAACAAACTAAAAGAAAGTGCTGGGGGGCTGGGAAGGTGGCTCAGTGGTAGAGCGCTTGCCTTACATGCCTGAGGCCCTGGGTTCAATTCCTCAGCACCACATAAGCTAAAAGAAAAAAGCCGGAAGTGGCACTGTGGCTCAAGTGGTAGAGTGCTAGCCTTGAGCTGAAGAGCTGAGGGACAGCGCCCAGGCCCAGAGTTCAGGCCCCACGACTGGACCCAAAAAAATTAAATAAATAAATAAATAAAAGGATCCACAGGACTCAACATATACTCACAGGTAAAAATTACTACAGCAAAAAAATTTAAAGCCAAAATCAAGTTCATAGCACGTTGTCACATATCTATAATCGCAGCTAATGGGGAGGTAGAGCAATGTAAGTGTGAGACCTACCTAAAAAACAAACTAAAAGAAAGTGCTGGGGGGCTGGGAAGGTGGCTCAGTGGTAGAGCGCTTGCCTTACATGCCTGAGGCCCTGGGTTCAATCCTCAGCACCACATAAGCTAAAAGAAAAAAGCCGGAAGTGGCACTGTGGCTCAAGTGGTAGAGTGCTAGCCTTGAGCTGAAGAGCTGAGGGACAGCGCCCAGGCCCAGAGTTCAGGCCCCACGACCGGACCCAAAAAAGAAAAAAACAAAGAAAGTGCTGGGGATGTGACTCAAGTTGTGAAGTGTTTACCTTAAAAGTGTGAAAAAAGAAGGCAAAATTAGCTATGGAAAAAGCACTGAGCACAGTCCAAAGGAGACCAGTAATTGTATTCTCATGCAAATTAGAAATGTATAGATAGAATCACCAAAATACGTGTTCACAAATGTTCACAGCAGGAGAGTTCATGACAGACCCAAAGCTAGAAAGTACACAAATGTCCACCTTCAGTAGAACAGATAAATAAACTGTGGTTTGGGGGGTGAGGAGGAGAATATAGAGCTAGGGAAGTAGTAAAGGGATGCTGGGATGCTAGGAATCCTTCCGGGTGAGTGCAGTACCTTTACAAGTCCTGCCCTTTCTGTCAGGCATGTTCTAGTGCTTCAGTAGAAAGTTCTGGACTACAGAAAAGAAGGCAGTGTGTCAGACCACTCTGTGTTCACGTTAAATGACTTTTCACTTCAGTGAATTCATGCTGACTCAGGAAAAACACCGCCAGAAATGGTTACTTGAAACCAGGGCATACCTAACTTCTCCACTTCTTTCTCTTTCCCTTGCAGTTCATCTGTGAGCCTCTGGATCTCCTTATTGGCCAGCCCCATCCTCTTCATTACTTCTTCCACACCTTGCTCGGGGCAGGTTTGTGATATTTTATCTTTGTCCAGGTCTCCATTATGAGTCTGAAGTAAAACTACTGTGAGTAACAACAACAACAACAACAAACCAGCAAATGCATTCTTGTAACATTCTGTTATTTATTATAATGCTTAAAAGATAATAAAGTAGCAAATAATATTTCACTTATATGTGATTCTTTTGTTAGGTAGAATCATATAAAATTGGTGACATGTGATTGTTGTTTACTTGTAAATGTAAATTTCATATGGTTGGCTCTAACATACTTTAGAGACATTTACATGATTATGAAAAACAAATTTAAATAGAAAAGTGAATATATGGCAAAAAGAGAGATGGTACATTAACCACCATGTTTAACATGTTCTCTTATTAAACATTTTGTTTAATTTCAAAGTATGTACATCATTAACAAGGCTTAACTTATGCTAGAGGTCTTTGTTCAGAAATTATTCTTAAAGATTTCAAAAGCTGAAAAACTCAACTTCAATTACATTTTGCTTTTATTTCTTTTTTGCTAGTCCTGGGGCTAGTGCTTTACCACTTGGAGCCACAGCACTTCTTCTGGCTTTTTTTGTGTGATTAATTGGAGATAAGGGTCTCATGGACTTTCCTGCCAGGCAGGGCTGGCTTTGAACTGTGATCTCAGATCTCAGCCTCCTGAGTAAGTAGGATTACAGGTATGAGTCACCAGTACCTGGCTTTTAAAAAAAAATTCTTAAAGAGAACAAATATTGTACAAACCCAGGTCCTTGTGTATGGCAGGCAAATATTCTACCACTGAATCACACCCCTAACCTCCAATGTGATGCCTTAAAGGATATGATATTATTATACTGCCTACATACACTTTGACATATTCAATAAAAAAACAAGCTATTATGTTAAACAGATAACTTATTTTCCCCTCCAATATTTATGTGTTCATAATACTTTTATGCCCAGTTTGACCACGCTTACAGTATGCATCTACATGTTTTAATATATTCAGACAAATTCAAGGCAAAAGCCATTTGTTATTAGAAACTGTAATTAAGTAGAAGAATATAATTTTTTACCTCACTCAGACTGTTTTTACACTGCTGCCCAGGTTCTTGATGCTTCTGATGTTCTCTTTGCAGAGGCTGATATGTTTCTTCAAATTTCTCCTTATCCAAAATTTAAAAATAAAGTAAATATCAATCAATATTAAAGCTAATGTTATTTATACCCAAACCCCACGAGGCCAGCCAATACATTTTCAACAAAGCAATATTGATTTCGGAAGAGACAAAAATCTTTACTCTTTTGATAAGCCTACAGAACAAAGAGATAGGTAGTAAATCTGTAGTATTTATGTTTCATGTGAAAGCGATTTAGAAAAAAAATACCTACAAAGTTTTGTAGAGAGCCTATAAAGAAAAAAATGACTAAGTCTTGGCTTGGATTACAACCTGACAAAGGTTAAAAAAGTTAAACACACTTATCAAACGACTCTGCTACTCCATTCCTTGGGACAAGCACAAGAGAAATGAAAGCAAATGAACATTAAAAAAAAAAAAAGAAAGCAAATGTCCATAAACACTAATAGATGTTACAGTACCTTAGCCGAAAAATCACAGAACAATCTCACTCATAAACTGAGATCTGAAAAATCTTAAACATTTTTCTTAAACCTAATACAATAATTTTTAGAAACAATACCACATCATGAACACATGGGCTGATCCCAGGGCTGACTCTTCAGCTCTATAACCAAGGCAAGCATTTGTTCATTCGGAAATGTATTTACGACTCTCATATGGACCAAGGACATATACAGGTACTAAATCCAAATTCGTGTGTGTGTGTGTGTGTGTGTGTGTGTGTGTGGCCTGGGCACTGTCCCTGAGCTCTTTTGTTCAAGGCTAGCACTCTACCATTTTGAGCCACAGTGTCACTTCTAGTTTTTGAGTGGTTCATTGGAGATAAGAGTCTCAGGGTTTCTTCTCTGCCCTGGCTGGCTTTGAACTGTGATCCTCAGATCTCAGCCTCCTAAGTAGTAGTAGCAGGATTACAGGAATAAACCATTGGTGCTGGGGTTTCCAAATTCTTTAACTTAGCACATGAGTCTCTCTCATCAGGCTAGAGTTCCTGACAAAATATCCAGCATTTTTGAACAAATCTCCAGCATATCTCAGCAGTCACATGACCCAATATGAATTAAATACTCTGTGCATTTTTCAGAATGCCTTTACTTGGTTAGCACCTAATCAGCCTTCAAAGCTCCTTGCCATTACTTTCTCTGGAAGCCTTTGCCGGTCTCCCTGCCCATCCTCTCAGCCTTTCCCTGGAGTTTCCTGGCCTTCTGTGCCTCCTCCCATAAAACTATTCATACTGAACCATAACCACTAGCTTACTTCTTTCCATTGGTTTTCAAGTTCTTGAAAGTCCAGGTCATGTCTGATTGACCTCTGGTTTTTTTTTGTAGTATTGATGTTTAAACTTAGAGTCTTGCACTTTTTAGACAGGTGTTCTATTCCTTGAACCATACCCCCAGACCTTTTGGCTTTAGGTATTTTTTAGATAGGTTCTCATACTTCTGCTGAGGCACTCCACAGATTGCAACTCTACCACCACTTTCTAATTCACTGGGAGTACAGGCATGTACCAATGTGTCAAGTCCCAAATATGTATCCTGAAGCACAATTCAACTGTCTTCCTGATATTTTAATGTATAAATAAATAAATGGATGCAGGTAAAATTGGCTTTCTTCTTCTTCAATTATCTAGTTATTTTTTGAATACCTGGGGAAAATATTTCTGTAGGTTACTGCTCATTGTCTTTGAGACTCTGGCTTGGAGTCCACAAGTTCCAAGTTCCCCAAGATTGTACTTCTCTCTACCAGTACATGTGCAATCTGTTCACTGGGGCTTCTCAGAGCTATTTTGGACAAATCTTCTTGATACAACATTTTCAGTTTTCTTTATTAGGACTTCTGTTAGGAAGAAATAACAAAAAAGTGTTAAAGGAAATACAGATGGATAACATAAGATATTGAAGTTCTTAGATTTTAAGAATCAATAGCAGGGTGCCAGTGGCTCATGTCTGTAATCTTAGCTACTCAGGAGGCTGAGATTGGAGAGGTTGTGATTCAAACCCAGCCCAGGCAAGAAAGTCCATGAGACTCTTATCTCCAATAAACTACTCAGAAAAATCTAGAAGTGTTTCGGTGGCTCAAGTGGTAGCCTTGTGCACAGAAAGGCTCAGAAACAATGCCCAGGCCCCAAGGATCCAGGCCAAAAAAAAAGAATAAAAATAAGCCATACTGATATTATTACTTTCTTCCTCTCTTCCCAACATGCTTGCAAACTATCAGAAACAAGCCCCCAAACAAATAGCAGTAAAAAGGCTCTCCACAGCAGTAGACTTTCTCATGGCTATGGAGCTTTCCATCTCATAAGAGGGCAAGGAATTTTATTAGGTACTCAAGTTTGAGTTAACTTATATTTTTATTGTTTTACTGAGCACTTGTTATGTGGCAGGTATTGTACAAAGCAGAAAATCCAGGAGCTGAGGAGCTGAATCCGAGGGTATGGGCAAGGAGACCAGAAAAGGCTTTCAGAAGAGGTAATGTTGAAGAATTTTGAAAACTGATTAGGTCCTAGCCAGGTGAACAAGCTGGGAGAGACGTTTCTGGGAAAGGTTTGACACACATGTATCTCACTCTTTACTGTAACCTAAGGAGGTCAGAGCAATTCTTGTCCCTGTTTAAGCTATGAACATGCAGACAAGAAACCAAACAATATGTCCAATGTCACTCAACTAATCCTGCCTGATAATATCCAGA
Source organism: Dipodomys ordii (assembly GCF_000151885.1). Classification (NCBI taxonomy): domain Eukaryota; kingdom Metazoa; phylum Chordata; class Mammalia; order Rodentia; family Heteromyidae; genus Dipodomys; species Dipodomys ordii. The sequence goes on along the minus strand of NW_012267249.1, from coordinate 4,142,395 downwards.
TATCCTGACTTTTCAGCCCTTTTGCCAGTTAACGTATACTTCTACCCCACGTCAGACACTCATTCCACAGTAATTTCCTAGGCTTTGTCATTACCACTAATGGTAGTGTCTTCTCAGTCTCAAGCATCCTATCTTCTTTTTTTTTTTCAAGCATCCTACCTTCTAACCATTCCTTCCTGTGTACTTCTAGCTGCTCAGTATCAACAAATTTTCAACATACCATAAACTACAACCTATTGGTCTTACACACTTTATAAAGTTCCTTACCTTGCTCCTTTTCTCATTTGCATTGCTTTGTTTTGTTTTATTGAGACATGGTCATGCTGGCCTCAAACTTGTAGTCGTCCTGCCTCAGGAGTGCATCACTGTGTCTGGTTCTCATTTATTTTTACCCAGCTTAAACCACATGGTCCACAATTATAATCCCTCTATTGAAAATATTCAGAATTCTCTTGTCTGTCTTTCTTTCCATTATAATTGCTTGGCAAAGTTGTAGTCTGTTTAAATACAACTCTCCAGAAACTGCAGGGCTAGAGAATACAGAACAGCCAGCAGTTTGGTATGATTTTAAATTCATGTCCACTAACCCTTAGTGACATCTTAACACTGCTCAGAAATCATCTACATATCCCTTCTTACCTTCTTTCTCTCATTCCTTATACACTTGGACCATTATTTCACTGCCTCTTTTTCCTCTAGTCTCCATCACCTCCTTTTCCATCCTCATTTTCATCTGATCAACCTACTTCCTATTTCACTGAGAAGTGAAGCTCTCCAAAGAGAACTTCCACAAGCTCACCTTATAAAATCTACCAACTCCTGCATATTCTTCCCTCTTGCAAAAAAATAACGAACTCTCTATACTCCTAAAGCCAAGCCAGCCATTCCATCCTCCTACTTTTCAATCCCTTATTAGCTAATTTATATTTGTAGGAAGATGTTGGTAGTAGGACAATGGGATGCATTGGACCCTATTCCTTTTCATCTTTTTTTCTGGCCCTGGGGTTTAAATGCAGGGCCTGGGTGCTATCCCTAAGCTTTTTTTGTTTAAGGCTACTGCTCTACCACTAGAGCAAAAGCTCCACCTTTTGGTGATTAATTAGAGTCTCAGACTTGGGGCTGGGAAGGTGGTTCAGTGGTAGAGTGCTTGCCTTGCATGCCTGAGGCCCTGGGTTTGATTCCTCAGCACCACATAAGCAGAAAGAAAAAAGCTGGAAGTGGTACTATGGCTCAAGTGGTAGAGCACTAGCCTTGAGCTGAAGACCTGAGGGACAGCGCCCTGGACCAGAGTTCAGGCCCCACAACTGGACCAAAAAAAAAAGGGGGTCTCAGACTTTTCCTGCCCAGACTGGCTTTGAACTGAGATGTTCAGATCTCAGAGTAGCTAGGATTACAGGGATTACAGACATGAGACCCTGATGCCCGGCTCCTTTTTATTTTTTGCCAGTCCTGGGGCTTGAACTCAGGGCCTGGGCACTGTCCCTAAGCTTCTTTTTTTATTGTGATAATACAGAGGGGTTACAATTACATGGGCAAGGTAATGAGTACATTTCTTATCAAGCATTGTTGCCTCCTCCTTTGTTGCCCCTTCCCATCCCTTCCCATCCCCCCCGCCCCCCCGCACCTGCCAAAGTTGTAAAGTTCGTTTTTCCACATAACAACTTGTACATCTCATTGTTGCAATGGGTCAACCTGTATTCTTATTTAAACAATATTTTTTTGCCCTTCCCCTCCACAAATTATACCAACATCAAATACAGTGAAAGCAGGGGTTATACCGTGGGGGAGGGACATATAAAGCAACAAAGAAATCATCTTATAAATATGTTAGAAAAAAATCACATGAAAGAAAAAACATTTGAATACTTATCCTGGGGTTCATTTCACCTAACATCAACTTATCTGACCTTTTCTGTTTGTCTCAGACATCTATTAGTTATTGCGAATAAGGGAAACCATGGGACCTATGCTTCTTTGGGCCTGGCTTACTTCACCCTAAGCTTCTTTTGCTCAAGTCTAGCACTCTACCACCTAAGCCAAAGTGCTATTTCTGGCTTATTCTGTTTATATGGTACTGAGGAATTGAACCCAGGGCCTCAGGCATGCAAGGCAAGCACTCTACTACTAAGCCACATTCCTAGCTTTCCTTTTTATCTTGAAGACAGCACTTTTGGGCTAACTAGTGGAGTACTTGCCTAGCATGCAGAAGGCCCTGGGTTCAATTACCAGCAATTCAGAAAAAGAAAAGGGAGGAAAGGGGAAGATGAGGGGAGAAAAGGGGAATAGGGGAGGAGGAAGTGAAGGAGGAAGAGGATGAAAAGGAGAAAAATTAAAAGAGAAGGAGGAGGAAGAGCAGGATACTTGGAGGGGACTGCTTCCTCTATATTGCTTCATGAAGCTTTCTTCCTAATTGAGCATTATAATCATCTTAGGGACATCCTTTATCTAACAAACTTTAAAAAAAAATCTTTCCATCTAATGTTCCCCCTCCAGCTTCTACTCTATTTCTACATTCTTCTTTAAGAAAAACTTCAAAAAAGGATAAGCCAAACATGGTTCTCCTCTTCTTCTCCTACTATCCTTTCCATAGTTCAATCTGGATTTCATATCTACCAAGCCACAGAAAGAGCCCAAGTTCACAATAATCTCTGCGTGGCCAAATGCAGTGATCACTCATTAGTTTCCATTCCACATACCTATCCTGGTATTTGACTCCATTGTTTATATTTTTCCTTCATATAGTCATCATTTCTCTGCTGGGATTCCCACATTCTTCTGGGTTTCCTTTCTTACGTGCCACTCCTCAGATTCCTTCACTGACATCTCATCATTCCATTCTCTAATCACTGGAATGTTCCTGAACCCAACCCTAGACATCTTGCTTTCTTTACATTTACTCTCTGGGTCATTTACTGTAAGTAATGCCAAAGCTTTAAGTATTAGCTGTATGTTGATGATTGCCAGTTATATATCTCCAGTTTACATTGCATTCCAAACATGTATGCATTTGTCTGCTTGGCATTTTCACATGGATGTCTAATATATACCTCAAAACTTAAACTCTTCATTGGGGGGAGAGGGGGGAGGCTGGGAAGGGATGTGAAGGGTAAACAAAGGAGGAGGCTTCAATGCTTGGTAAGAAATGTACGCATTATCCTGCCCATGTAATTGTAACTCCTCTGTACAGCATGTTCACAAATTAAATAAAATTTAAATTAAAAAAAACTTAAACTCTTCAAAAGCAAACCCTTTCTGTCTCACCTAGGCAAAGCATCCCATATTTCTTCTACCTGAGCAGTTAGAAATGCAAATCTAGCTGCTCAAGCCAAGAAGCTTTGGGTCAACAGTAACATCTTTTCCTTTTCTTCCATTCCACATCAAATCCACCAATAAAATATGTAATCTCTACCTTCAAAATGTATTATTTGGTAGTGAGAAAGAGTTTTATTTATAAAAATCTTTAGGACACAACTCAGAAGATCTATGTAGTGACTAGGAACAAGATATATTTAACAAATTATCTCATCTTTTTCTATAAGGTTTAGTAAGTATGACAGAGCATAGTAATCTTTAGAAGCAGTAAATCTTTTCTGTACTGGAAATTGGACCTAGAGCATAGTTCTTTATTACTGAATCTTGCTAGCCCTCTTAAATTTTGATTGGATCTGTAGTTTTATTTTAAAGAAAGCAAGAATAGAATGAGCTGTAGGACTTTACTTTCAAGAATATAGTATCATGAAATTTACATAGTGATGTGAACACGGGTACTTACAATCTTTTTTTTTTTTCAGAGTTACAGTATTGATGCCATAATCAAATCATTGGCCAAAGTTTTAAACTGCCAGATTTTCTAGACTAGAGGGTGAAGAAGTGGCATTTCTATTCTATCTCTACTGGAGCTTGTGGTGTAAGTAGCTGCCATCAGGTAAATGCTTTTGCCCAGAAGAACACTGTAGATCTGTTAATGTTAGAACTAAGAGGAATCTTGACATTTAAAAAAACTGGGCTGGGAAGGTGGCTCAGTGGTAGAGCGCTTTCCTTGCATGCATGAAGCCCTGGGTTCGATTCCTCAGAACCACATAAGCAAAAAGCAAAAAGCCGGAATTGGTGTTGTGGCACAAGTGGTAGAATGCTAGCCTTGAGCTGGGACAACGCCCAGGCCCAGAGTTCAGGCCCCACGACCAGACCCCCCCCCAAAAAAAATACCTAAATTAATAATCTCAAGGATGAGTCTTATTAGAAAAAGGAATATACAGAGGCTTAGGTAAAAACCGCTACAAAGTATTTTTTCCAGTCCTGGGCTTAAACTCTGTGCCTGGGCACTGTCTCCAAGCTTCTTTTACTCAAGGCCAACACTCTATGACACAGCACCACTTCCAGCTTTTTCTGAGTAGTTTTCTTGAAGATAAGAGTTCCATGGACTTTCTTGCCGGGGGCTGGCTTCAAACTGTGATTCTCAGATCTCAGCCTCCTGAGTAGCTAGGATTACAGGCATGAGCCACCAACACCCAGCAATTTTTGAGTTTTAAGGTAATAACATCTTTTCAGAGCTTTAGAACCTGAAGAATCCATAGACAGTCAGAGTCAACAGTGAAAAAAGAGATTCTGACTAATGAAAGTGGGAGGCAGTAGAAAAATATTTACAAAAGAAAAACATGTTAAGAATGAAGGAATCTTAATCAAAGGTTAAAACATTATTTTTAACCATATTGAGGGAATGTGCTGATTATCTGACTCATGTAAATGTTACCCCTCTGTATATCACCTCTACAATAATAATAAATTTTTAAAAATGTAATTTTTGATTAAACATTTATATTATGAGATATATTCCTGGGAAAAGAAAACCTTGTATTGTGCAAAACTAATCACTAAAAATAATGAAACTAACTTTAAAAAATTGGGACAAACAACTTTAAACTTTCATCATTGTATTACTAGGGTGCTGTAAAAAATTTATGTATACAGAAATACATATTGGCACTAGGCCAGAAAGAATCTTCTGTTTCTTGCAATATGGTAGAGTGCAGTCCAGAAAAAACTTTCCTACTGAAAATAACTAAAAGTGCTGGGAGAAATTAAAACAAACTCATTATATGAATAAAAGTAGATGCAAACTTTAAAATCAACAGAGGGAAACTCAATATAGTCATGAAAATCAAGAAAGAATAACAGTGCAGAACATAAAATACATTATATGAATGACAACTTTCTCTGTACTAGAGATTGAAAACAAACAATAATAAGATTTCTGTTCCATCCACAGACCATTATAAAAGGAAGTTCTAAAAAGGAAATGATTCCAAACATCTGAGATGAAAATGCTAAGCAAAGAGAATATATGTCTGGTAAATATGATCACATATAACAACATGCAAAATAAGACAACTATTCTAAAGAGATTCTATCTGTATTTTTCCTGTAGCTTTGTAGTGCTCCATAGTTTTATGAGTTCTTAATATACTGGTGAAAGCATTACAATGCAGCAGTCTGGCATATTGAGTATTTTGAGATAGAGCCACTTGAAAACATCAGTTATACGATTACCTGAATCTTCTATTTCTTAAAAGCATGAGATGAAATTCCCATGGGAACGATGGCCTCCCTATACTAGAAGGAAGGCAACATTCTCCTTATTGACTATAGAAAGTTGAGGCCCAGAGAATTCTGAACTGACCTAGCTATACTAACTCCTGTCTTTAGAGCCTTTTCATATATCCAGTTGAGTGATTGACTTCAATAGCTTCTTTGGGTCTTTATTTTCTTAGGAGGGTTCCTGTGTCACTTAAGACTTACTTTAAATGAACCTGTATGCTTGTCTCATCAATATGTCTTATGTTAATTTCTCAGGCCCAGCAAAAAAATATTAGAAGGGAAGAGGGAAATGTTCCCATCCTGTACAGTAGTCAGTTTACAAGGTAGGTACTATGGAAGCATAGAAACAACGAAGATGAGGCATGGTCCCTGCCCCAACGGAGCTGACAAGGTAATTATAGCACAAGATGGTAAGTGCTGGAAAAGATGCTGCAAGAAATTACTGCCTCTCACATGCACACTTCACATTATTTCAGAACACGTACTTTAAAAATGACAGGCAGAACATCACTTAAAACATTACAAGTTCTTTTCTTGGCAGTATGGGTGGACAATCTATAGTAATTTCCCATTCCTTTTACCTTTATTCATGTTCCAAATGTTCTATTAATTGTAGATTATTAATGTTTAAAATTAGGAAAACATTAAAATCAATGGAATGTTTCTCTTCCCTCTGTGAAGTTTCAGACATCGTTTGTCTATTCTTCCTCCTAAGAAGAAACAATGTATTTTTCTTATCCTGAATCCACAGCTCATATTTTAACCCAGTTAAAGGTGCAGTCCATGAAAGCACCACTGTTGTGATTATAAGCTGAGAAATAAAGAGCCGCTCACTCTTCCTCAGTGAGGTTCTTTCTCTACGCTTGCTCATTCTCATGTTCTCAGACACTGTTTTCCATAGATAGCATCAGGACATAACAATAAGTATGTGGGACAGTCATCATCTCTCATTTTTTTCTATTAACATACCAAGTTTAGGACATATGGTTTAGGACATATGGTCATGATATCTATAAACAGAAAAACCTACAAAATAAAGTTGCTTTATCATTATACTAGAAGTGATAGATTAAGACGTCTGAAATACTAGTAGAAGATTACTTTTAAATTGTGTTTCTGGTTAGTATAGCAGCCTTACAAAGGTACTTTTATGTGGCTAATAGTCTAAAAATTAGCTATGTTCTCTAGGCACTATATTAAGAACATCATGCCAGGTAAAAGTGGCTCACGCCTGTAACCCTAGCTACTCAAAAGGCTGAGATCTGAGGATCACAGTTCAAAACCAGCCACTGGAAATGGCACAGTGGCTCAAGTGGTAGAGCGCTCGCCTTGAGCTGAAGAGCTCAGGGACAGTGCCCAGGTCCAGAGTCCAAGCTCCACAACGGACAATTTTTTTTTTTTTAAAGAACATCATATATTTGTTACCAGAGTCATATGTCTTATCTTACATTTTATAGATGAGCATGCAGGCTTACTTACAGAGGCTTAAGGGACTTGTTTGCTCACATAAGTGGTAAGAGAAAGAAGAGAAACATTGAAGTTGGAACAAATACAGGTAAAGGTAGCTGAGACTACAGTTATCCTTTAATTTATTCTTTCCTTCTTCCACAGAATTAAGACGTTTAGTTTTTGGACTAACCACAAGACTGCCTTGCTAACTGCTAGATATAGCTGTATGATTATGCTCTAATCAGTGGGATGTAAATATAATTCTATACTGCTTCCATCAAGGGTTCTTAAAGGGCCAAGTTGCTCCTTCCTCCTTTCAACTGACTGGAATTCAGACAGCCAAAGCCTGAGCAGCCTGATGATAAATACAGAACCATGTTGGGAGAAAATACCCTCGTCTCTGACAATTCTAAGATGCTGCCTACATGTTACAGCCTTTCTTCTTGGTATTTTTTTGTTGTTGTTGCCAGTCCTGGGGCTTAAACTTAGGGCCTGGGCACTGTGCCTGAGCTTCTTTTTGCACAAGGCTAGCACTCCACAACTTAAGAGCCACAGTGCTACTTCTGGCTTTTTCTGCTTATGTGGTACTGAGGAATCACATGCAGGGCTTTATGCATGTTAGGTGAGCATTCTACCACTAAAGCCACATTCCCAGCCCTCTTCTTGACTTTTATATAATAAAAATAAATTTCTTTAGTGACTGAAGGGCTTCATACCTACTAAGCAAGTGTTCTCACACAGTTAAATCTCTAGCCCAGCTTGTCAGTATTATTTTGAACCTTCTGTCCCTCAGAGCCAGCCAATCCTAATGACTACAGGATTGTACTGAAAGTGTACAGAACCATGATAAGTCCTGGGAACTAAAATGCTGCACAGAATTAGAAAAGAAGCTGGACAATCATTAACAGTCTCTTCTAAAGGACGGGTGTGGTGGCCTGCACCTGTAATCCTAACATTTAGGAGGTTGAAACAGAAGCCAGGTTTGCTCTTAGTGAGTTCTGTAGGTCAGCCTAGGCTACATAGCAAGAATCTTGCTTTAGAAAAAAAGCTCCTCTTGATCCATGAGGTCTTTTGTTTGTTGGTTTCTCTTGCTGCTTGACATGGAAGGACTTTCTCTGCTTCTTCATCAGTAAGGCTGAAAACAGCCATTTTGATCCTAATCCTATACAACATCCTAGTTAAATAAGCCCTTCTACTTTTATATATCTTGGTTAATTTTTTTTGGTGTGCCAATCCCAGGGCTTCAGTGCAGGGTCTGGGTGCTATCCTTGAGCTGACTTGTTCAAAGCTAGTGCTCTACCACTTGAGCCACAGCCCTACTTCTGGCTTTTTGGTAGTTAATTGGAGATAAGCATCTCACAGACTTTCCTGCCTGGGATGGGTTCAAATGAACTAGAGATCTCAGCTTCTTGAGTAGCTAAGATTGCGGGTATGAACCATTGGTGCCCAACTTGATTCAATTTTTTGAGACAGTTTTTCGTTACCCAATGGATTATGCCCTCCTCTGCATGTACATTTCTACACATACATTCAGTCACTTGCAGGTAAAGTGGATTAGAAGTAGGAATACAAATAGGAAAATCCTAATCTTTGATGATTGATGAGAAGATGCAAGTTCCAGAGACCAGCATATAGGGTAAGCGGGTAATATAAAGTGAGTTTATTTAAATCAATGCTATGTCCAATTGAATAGTAAACAACTCTGCCTGAACAATCTACTCATTTCCCCTCTTCCATAGTTAAAAATCACCATCACTCTGTTGATAAATCTTGGACGTAATCTCAAGCCCTCCTCACTCCATCCTTACTCCCTTATTCCTACTATCACAAATGGCATCACAAAATATACAGCTTCTACCTCTCCCATCATTTTCTACTTCATCTTCTATGTCCATTGGCTTACTTTAAGCTCTGCTGACTACTTGCTCATCGGAATCCAACAGCATTCTTAACTGATGTTCCTGTTGCCAGGCTGGGTCTTATCCAGTTTGCAGTCTGTGTTCTGCAAAGCTGCCACACGAATTTGCTCTGAATGCAAATTACTTGCTGTTTCACATTCTTACTACTTTCAAACAGAGCTCAAAACCCTTAGCTTCGCTCCAGAAACTCCACAACGAAGTCCCTCCTGTCTCTCTAGTCTTCTCTTCTGCTCCACATTACCGGTAGCCTTTCAGGCCACATAATTATTCTGTCTTGCTCTTATATTTCCTTGACTTTGGACAATTAGATACCTCTGCCTACATGGTATTATTACATTATAAAACAAGCTTTTTTCCAATGGTTTGAGACCTGGTGGTTGAGAGATTTTAAAATCTAATGCAACAGACCTTGAGGTATCCTTTAATTTATAAATGCCTTGACATCTAAACTATACCTAAAATTGCCCACCCAACCAAGTACACAAGAATATTGTTCTCTACAAGGTAGAGAAAGAAGGAATGCTCACTTAGCGTTGTAAGGAAGTGCATCCTGAAAGTATTTTTAGGTCTTTAAAATCTTGTAGAAGAAGGAGGTAGCAAATTGAAGTATCCAAGCAAGCTGATATAGAAATGGAATTATGAAGGGAAAGAGAGTCAGGAGAATGGGTACAGTCATTTCTACTTGTTATTTTTTTCTCCTAGAAGGTGCCTTTCAATGACCATACTGGATCAAAACTGTACCTCATACAGCAGCAAAGAATTTACTTTGAATATAAATGGTCTCTAAATGACTCTAAGGAACACAGTAAAATAGCTTGGCCACAAAAATGGGAATATCTTGTCAAGCAAGTTTTCATCTTATCCCTTCTTTCTTCCTTCCATGTAAATACAATTTGAACGCAGCTCTCTTAAATATATTATATAGCCTTTTCTCCTTTCAAATTCCGCAGTGAGAAGTATATTTTTTAAAAAGTTGAAAACAATGTAGCAATATGGCAAATGTTCAACATATAAAATTAAGTGAAAAGATAAAATGTACATCCTAACTATGTAAAATTCCACACATGAGGGGATTGACACAGATCAGAAGAATTTGTCCCTACTGTCACCTTGGGTTGGTAATTGTTTTCTAGACTGTCCTGCACACAGTAGGACATATAGCAACATCCTTAACCTCTGCTAACAAGATGCCAGAAGTACATTCCCAATTGTGGTAACTAAAACTGTTTCCATACAATGTCTCTTGGAGACTTATACATATGCCATGATAATAGGAAAAATTAATTTTTATTAGCTTTGTCAATGATGATTGTTCAAGAAATGGTTTATAAAATAATAGTATCTTTCTTCAAAGTTAGTTTACTTAGCTCCATTTAATGTGAAAAATTTTAAAAAGCAGAATTTCTTTTTGTCTGAATTGTCATAGAAGACAAAGCTAACTTTTTCATAATTGGGAAATATGACATGACTCTAGACATGAGATAACACAAATACTTCAATTGTCCTGAAAAATCAAAACATACAAAATTATTACCCCCCTTATGTATCTATTCAAAATGTATACTTAGCTAGTTGCTGGTGGATGAGATCTGAGGATCCAGATTCAAAGCTAGCCCAGCAGAAAAGTCAATGAGACTCCAATAAACCAGCAAAACGCTAGCCAGAATGTGTGGCTCAAGTAGTAGACCACCAGCTGTGAGTGGAAAAAAAAACCCTAAACTAGTGTTTAAGGATCTGAGTTCAAGCCTCAATGCTGGCACATACAAAATGAGTATATATTCAAATAATTTACGTTTAGCTAGGTGTGGTAGCTTACACTGTATTCTCAGCTATTTGAGAGGCAGATGGATGATTGGTTCAAGGCCAACCTGGGCAAAAAGGAAGACCCTTTTCAACAATAAACTGGGCATAGCAGTACAGGTCTGTCATCCCAGCTACAATAGGAGGCATACATAGGAGGAGTGTAGTTTAATGCCAGCCAGGGGCAATAATGTGAGACCCTATTCCAAAATAACTAAAGCAAAAAGTTCTCGGGTCATGGATACCAATTGAGGTCCTCAGTTCAAATGCCAGTATTGTCTTCCCCCCCATACTTAAACCTGAATACTTAAGAAATAATAAGAGTCAACACACAAGACAAACTAATCACACTTTCCATACTAAAATTCTTGCTCTATACTCTATACTGTCCTAAGCCTGTTCCCTTGCCAAAAAATATTTGTTTTCAGTCTCTCCTCTTCATTGGTTTACATTGGGAAGATTTTTTTTCTTCTTCAGAAAACAAAGAGGAAGCACAAGCATCGTTTCAAGCATCTCTCCTCTAGAAAATTCTCAGTTTGTTGAATTTATATGGTCTGTTTTATGATTATTTTTGAATGACATTTTCACATCACTAACATTTATGCTGAACGTTGGGCTAATTAAACAAGAACCTGACATGGATCCAACACTGCCATTTTAATTTTTTTCTCCATTTTCAAATGTACTAGGTTTGCAGTAATCTAATGTATATATTTAGCAATGTTCATTTCTCCATCTAGGCTCCAATTTATCCAAGACAGAAAGCCTGCCACAGTACAGAGAGACAGAAAATCTTCACAACGACTGCAGGGCTGGAGAATGTGAAATGCTTAGCCATGCAAAACACTGCAATAGGAAAGCAGAAGAGGGGTGGTGGATGGATGACAGAGGTGGTGAGGACGACTGGCCATCAATAACATGCCGCGTGGACAGGAGAGGGTAGAAATGGTTGTGGGATGAAGAAGATGAGGAAACGTGATTGATTGGAGTGATGAGAGAATAGATGAACTTGGAAGGCAGAGGGTAACTGACTGACTTGATGATCTCCGATGCTGGAGTTACCGCAGACTTCCTGAGCTTCATTGGGATTCAAGGTTCTGCATGACGAACAAAAACAAAAAGAAGAAAACGGCAACTACAAGGAGGGGAAAACTGTGCCTCCGTGGACTTGGTGGTGGCGGGTCGTCCCCTTCGAGGGCTGGATTCCGTCAGTTGCTGAAATGAGAAAAGGAATGTTCGTCCCGCGAGTTCTAAACCCGCTCGAAACCAGCGCGGAGGTCACTGGGGACGTGGGGCAGGGATCCTTCGGCAGGACGAATTACTCCAGCCCGGGGCTGCAAAGGCCGAGCCGGACGGCGTTCTCAGGTAGTTTGGGGCCCGTGCTGGGAGAGGAGCGAGAAAGACTTGGAATGTGGAAGCAACGCTTTCCTTCTCGCAGAGGAGTCCCGGACCTTAGGAAGCAGATCGGAAACTTTTCTCCCAGAGGCTACAGCGAGATTCCGGCGAGATTCCGAGGGTCGCTCGGCTCCTGGCTGGCCGCTCACAGCGGCCCACCGAGTTCCGGCGTCATAGCAACCGCACCGGCCGTAGAGAGCACAGGCGTGCTTCCGGTGGGAACCATAGCTACGACGCACGCCCTGGAGAGCGTTTCCTCTGAAAACTTTGTTACGGCGCATACCATTGGCCTTCAGGCAAGGAGGGCGGGGTTCTCCCTGCGGTCTCATTAGCACGACTCAGTCTATTGGCTCTGGAGGTGGCAGTAACCATAGTAACTATACGGCGTTGATGTACACACTTCTAATAGAGTCTAATTCTGATTCTGGTCAGACCTCTGGCCTACTTACCTTAGATTTAGTTACTTCCTTCTCAGGGTAGGGTGTTAGGACAGAGTTTGGGGCCTATATCTGTCATGAACCATCTAGGGTGGTCCAGATGAAACCACGTACTTTCAAACAGCCTATTGTAAAAATGAAGATGCTGGGTTTGGGAATTACTACGACTGGCACACTTAAAACCGATGAAAGTTCGGTTTGGGTGGGTTGTATCTCTTACTACTTAAGTAATGCAAAATAAAAACTTTTAAGTGAGCAAGGCGCCGGTGGCCCACACCTGTAATCCTAGCAACTGAGATCTGAGGATCGTGATTCAAAGCCAGCCCAGGCAGGAAAGTCCATGAAACTCTTACCTGCAGAAAACCGGAACTGACTGCTCCTCAAAGTGGTAGAGCACTAGCCTTGAGCAAAAAGGCTCATGGACAGCGCCCAGGCCCTGAGTCCAAGCCCTTCGACCACAAAATAAATGTTTGACCACAAAAATAAACTTTTCACCGAGCCAAAATTGAACTATAACGAGTTATAGTATTCAAAGATGACCTGGGGGGCGAGGGAATACCCTTTGCACGATTTCAGGTTGAGCTTGTCAAAGCTCAATTTCACTTATATTTCAGAGCCCTTTGTTTTGTCAGTACCCCAAACATGGTCTTACTGGAATTGTAAATCCAAATGTCTGCTTGTTCTATGTGCATTATCTGGATGGATCTCATCTCTTTTTTTGTGCATGTACCTTAAGACAGCCCTTACAAGTTCTTCATTCCCCAACCCCTACACCATTCTCAAATGCTCACCACTACTACCTATTCTACTACTTAATCCTATTTACGTTTCAGCATTACCTCCTTCTTTGCTCCTCCAATCTAGAGTTCCTTATTTTTGTTGATTCATGTTCCTTTCTTTAAACACTTCAACTTGCTGTTACAACACCCACACAAACCCCTATTTTTTACTGTGTAAATATTGTTTTTAAGTGTTCTAAATAGATACTAAAACTAAAGTTGAAACTATAAAAAAAACTCCTTGTGAAGGTTAACAAAAGAAATGAAGTGGTTCCCACAAGAAGCAATATGGTGAAAAAATTAATCACTTCGAATTTTAACTCCACTTCTGCCACTGTGCAAAGATGGCAGTCACCATACACAAGACTAGATGCAGGGAGGAAAATCAGTCTTTTACTTACTGCTTTTCAGTATGGCAACCACTGCTGAATCAGATGTTTTGACAAATGGACCTAAAGTTCATCAAAAATGTTTGTTCAAAAGGCTGCTGCTTTCAGTCTTGGCTATTTTTACACCGTTCAAGGTCACGCTTCTTGATTTAATGAAGTATTTTAGTTTACCCTGGCACTTTTGTCCAAATCTTCTCAACTAAAATTTATTGTGTGTCCTCTTTTGTAGGATATACTGGGTTATCTTCACAACTCTCTGAAATATTAACTATAGTTCAAATTCTTCTACTTTTCAGAGCTGGGAATAAAACTCAGGGCCTTCTACATGCTAGGCAAGCAGTCTATCACTGGGTTACATCCCATAATCAAATATTTACATGAAATGTTTATCATCCTACATATTAATGGTAGTTTCTCAAATTGTACTGTGGATCATCTTAGGGTCTGGCATTAACAGACTTGGTAAATAATTGCAACCAGATACAAGACTAGTGCTTTATCTTTGATGTTTTATTTACTTATCACTTGCTGAGATTTATTATCCCCATGTTATAGATAAGAAAACAGATTAAGTCATGTGCCTAAAGTTTATAAAGCTAGTGGGTGGCACAGCTGGCTATGGTGACACCAAACTATACACATCGCCACAGTGCCCAACATGGGCCCTTGCCTAGTTCCAAGTGGAAGGCTCTATGAAATTTCCCTCAAAAGCAGCTCTAAAATATATGAGAGGTAAATTGTTACTCAAATATGGAGTAAGCACAGGACAAGAAGCAAAAGTAAATGTAGTGGGAAGTTCTGCAACCTACAGGCAGTCTCTCTTCAGGGAGGTATTTTTCTTTCCTTCTACCATTTCTGGTAATTTTTTTCTAAAAAAAGAAAATCTTTTCCATGTGTTGGTTTGTGGGCATACACTTTATTGCACTTCATTTTTTATACATCCATTTCCTAAATGAGACATGTTTATTCATTTTCAATCTTCACAGCTCACCATGGGCCTGGCACATAGTAGGCACTCAACAAATACTTGCTCTTCAAAGCACAGCTACTCATGTATCCATAATCCTCCTTCTACAGTATGTATTAAGCTGATCTTCAGCATTCAGCCCTCCACATATATTTTTGGTAGTGAATTCCTAACAGCTTTTTCAAAAATGTGAGATACAGTTCTAGGGTTCAATTTCCAAATCACAATGACATTCAGGTGTGTCAAGTGGCCATTAAAAGAGAAATATCAACCCATTATTAGCCTGCACACACCACTTTAACTGTTCCCTTCATTTTCTTTGTTCTTAGGAAAGCAAAGGATTTATTCGGTTCTTGACATCTGTAGAAGACCTGGTCCACTCAATAATTTTTGATCCTATAATAATTTTTGAGATTTTTAGTTCAATTTCTGTCACATATAAAAGCTGTGTGTCGAGATTGAAGATTATCTACTATTTTCTCTTCTATCGCTATGCCTTTTGCTACCTCTTCCTCTGTCAGCAATAACTTGGTTTCCGAGTCTTTGGTTACAATAACCACAGAGGAGTGTATTGACTCAAGGATATTAGCCACCACCACTTGATGCTGATAAACTTCCAAAGCGTTCCGAGCACGATTAATTATGATGGAAGGATCAGTCTCCAACTTAAAGGAAATTATAAATGCTTTGGGAGCCCAATCTTTAACCAAAGGAGAGAGCATTTTTGGCACCATCTTCATTGTTATCTGCATTGGAAAAAGAAAAGCTTAATAAGCAATGGCCACTACCTATAAGGGAAAGCAAGGAATTGGGAATTCATATTTTGCCTATATAAATTTGAGCGGGATTTCTTTGTCAAACTTCTCAAAAGCTTAAATGGTTTAAAAAGTTTTGGTGCTGTGGGTTCATAAAAATGCCCTCATTCACTTTCTGCAGAAATCCACATTTTCTAAATCATCCCTGATTTACCACTCATATTTTCTCAAACATTCCCTCTATTTTTTTTTAAAGCTTGCCCTCATGTAGACATTCATAAATAATCTGCTCATACAAATGTTGCTTTAGCAGAGGCTCCCACTGTTGTGGATTTTGTTTTGTTTTTTGGTGCTGGTTCTGGGGCTTGAACTCAGGGTCTGGGCACTACCCCTGAGCTTTTTTGCTCAAGGCTAGTGTTGTACTTACTGCCTGTGCCACAGCTCCACTTCCAGCTCTTTTGTAGTTAATTGGAGATAAGAGTCTCACTAACTTTCCTGTCTGGGCTGGCTTCTAACCACAATTACTAGATCTTTGCCTCCTGAGTAGCTAGGCTTACAGACATGAGCCAATGGTACCTGGTGAATATATATATATTTTTTTGATTAAGGAGAAAAAAATCAAACTTCTCAATCTACAATATTACTTATATTGGTAGAATGGCTATTGGATTCTATTTATAATTCCATTCACTTGTAACTAGATTACAAATCTCATGCAATTTAGCCTTGAGAAAACAAATGACTTTATTTTCACTTGATCAAAAGTTCTATCATCAATTTCCTAATCCCTGCAAAGAGGAATGGTGAATCATTTTGGGTATATTCAAGATAAAACTAAAGAATAGGGTTAAAGATGCAGCATTCTAAAAATGTGAAATCACTATGCTAATAATGATCAGGATTTCCTCTTTGAGATACAGATGACATCTAGTTCCCCACTTCATTTCTGACATCCACTAGTGCCAAACATAGTATCCACTGGACTACTCTGTAGAGTATAAGTAATGCAAGTACTATGTATGGTTCTTCTCAATGATTTCATTCCCATGTCCCACAACAGTTTATGACTACTATACAACATTACGTATTCCACAAATATCTGCTGAAGAAACAACCAAATAACTATCCTACAGATGCCTCACAAGTAGTTTCCCCTATGTAGATTCTACCTGAATCACCCAATAAGTTGCTAAAAAACTCCCTTAGGTTCTAAGACACCCAATCATCTTAGCATCTTAACCACACCACCAACCTCCCATATCTCTCCAGAAAAAGACAATAAATAACCTCTAACTCCTCTTCCCTTTCCAATCTCTCCCTATTTCACTTTTCAAAATAATGCCAGAATATACTTTTCAGACAAAAACTCAATCTCATTCTCTTATATACGTGCCCTCTGATTCCACAGGGCAAAGCCAAAGCTCAAGAGGGATATGAATCAAGCCATATCTTCAACCAAGCCACCTCTTCAGTGTGCTCTACACCTCACCAACGCCCACTTCCAATCTCAACTGTACAAATCCATTTGGAATGACCTTCCCCACTTTTAAGACCCTCTGCATGTCTTAAAAAACCCAGTTCAAGTTTATCTCTTGCAGGAATCCTTTGCTCTCCCAGTTCACTCCCTCCCCTGGTCTAACTGCACTTTGTACCTACCTCCACTAGAGCATTAGCATTCTGTATTGTAATTATGTCTGTGTCCAGCTCCCTCGCTAGCTTGTGTAGTCCTTGAGGGAGGGCGGTGTCTTATTCATCTCTGTGTCCCCAGTGCCTAGCGCATACAGAATGCAAGAAGGCCATCTCCAAATCAGGAGAAAATTAACCCAAGATTGGTTATAGGGGATCAGATCTCTGGAAGAGAAGTGCCCATCACCTGCAGTGGGCCCCCAGATGACTGGATCTTGTGTTCAGGCATTTCAGAGACAGGAACATAGAAATCTGACACGGCCGCAGCCAGGTAAAACATCGCAGAAGGGCCTGCAAAGAGAAGCAGAGGTATAACGAATCCAGGAGGAGTATGGGAGCAGTTCCTTTTCAACCAGTGTTCCCTGCCTGTGAGATCCCTTGGTGACAAGAGACAAGGGGGAGAATGGCTCTGCCTCCAGGAAATCAATGGATTCCTAGGGCACGCACCTAGTGGGTTGAGCGCCTGGGCCGCAGCTTGCAGCAGATGCAGATAGTCCGCCAAAGTGGTGAACTCTACCGCCAGGAAGGTGCCGGCAGTCGCTGCCTCCTGGTAGCTCCGCAGAGCCGCAGCGAAGCCCGGGAGCGCCTTCTCCTCGGCTTCTAGGCTCAGGAGGCCCGCCTGAGGTGGGCCAGCGGGCCGCAAGGCGGCCAGCCAGGTCTGAGGCGGGAAGCGATGGGCATAGGGAAAGGCTGAGCGAGCGCGATACAAGAACAGGACCCCATAGCCCGCCGCCAGGAAGGCCTCGACCGACATGGCCCCGCGCCGCCCGCTGCTGAAGTTGTCCAGAAAGCGCACCGGCCGCGCTTCCAGAGGGACCTTGGTGCCACCTGACGTGACCAGCACCACCCGCCGGCCCTGTGCGCCCAGCCTGGCCGCGAAGCCAGCCATAACTTCGGCCCAGCGCGCAGCACCCGCGGGTCGGGGGAACTCAGCCACTAGGTCCACTTCCGCCATGAGTGCCGAGACGTCTGCGCCTGCGAGCCGCCGGGCTGCCGGGGCCACGCCCCTCCCGCTGCCGGGGCCACGCCCCTCCCGCTACCTGGCCCGCGCGCAGCCGCAGTGGCCCAATGTTCGCCCCTTTGTGTGCTGTTCTTTCCAAGTCTGGAGAAGTCAGGTTCTCCTGCCTCACAGCCTAGGGAAAAGGATACTGTGCTGTGGAAAATTTTTATTCTCCTCCGGGCTGCGGAGGAGAGGGAGGGTAAAACGCCCACAAAAGTCGCAGTCCTTTCAGTTAATTTTCTAGCGGGGCAGGTGGGGAAAGACAGAGGTGTCAAAGAACTGGCTTTGTTTGGCCCCCTCCGGCCACCATACAGCCTTCCCCGAACTTGGATTCCATTGGAGGTTGAGTTCTCTGGCCGCTTCACCTTTTGGGACGGGTTAATCTTGTGCCTTTTATTTCTTACCGGCGTCAAAAATAGACTGCGGGTGTCAGTCCGGCGTTCCCCCCCCCCACCTCCCCTTGACCTTGAAATACTGGTGTGTCCCGTGGTGGTCACGTGATGCCGGCGTCCGGCAACCGTCCTAGAGACTGACACCCGGCTGCACAGACTGACACCCGGCTGCACAGACTGACACCCGGCTGCACAGACTGACACCCGGCTGCAGGATGGACGTCATCTACCCTCTGGCGGTGCCCAAGGGGCGGCGGCTCTGCTGTGAGGTGTGCGAAGCCCCCGCCGAGCGGGTGTGCTCGGCCTGTACAGTCACGTACTACTGGTAGGCCCTGGATCGTGGCACCCGGCGCCTCACCGCCCTCCTCCCCTCCTCCTTCCCCACCTCGGGCCCAGGCTTGTGGGCCTGCGTGGTGGTGGGCACCTCTGCCCTACTGGGCACCTCTAAGACTCCCGTGTCCCCGAACTGATTTGTCATCAGATGTGTTTTGAGGTCTTGCTACGTGTTCTGAACCATTCTAGGTGCTGAAGTTAACGGGCCAGTTCTGTAAATGGTTCCTTCAGATACCTAACAAGGGAGACAGATTAAGTAAACACACACACACACAAGTCCCTTTAGAGAGAAATGTAAGATGGATAAAGGAAACGTGTCAACAATTGGTCGACAGCTTCTGTGAGAGCAGACTATAGATCTAAAGATAAAAATAAGAGCACTCTCCCTGAAAATGGCCAACGGGCAGGACTCACGTCTTGGAGGAATAGAGAGAGGGCCAGTTAGTGTGCTGGAAACTAAGACAGTGAGGGGGTAGGAGAGTGGTAGTGCCAGAAAATTGTAACATGTAGCATTGAATTCAACGTGTTAAATCCCGCGTGAATTGTTTCAACATTTTATTTTATGAGGAGAAAATGTTTCTTCTTATAAGTAGTGGTAAGGAAAAAGGTTGAAAAATCTATTGTTGTTCCTGGGAGGAGTTTAAATCGATAAGATCAAAGATTAGGGATATGTGACTCGGACATGAGATCAAGGAGTTTATAAATCGTCCTCTGGCAAGCCATGGATGCTCCTACTACAGGTCTGGCACACAGGAGAGATTCAATATCTTTTTCTGGTGTGAGTGGCTCCTTTCTCTCAAAACACCATTGTTTTCTTTATCCCTGTAGCCAGAGTAATTGCTCCTTCCTCCTAATTCACTTTGCAGTCACTTTGCACCTCTCCAATGACTCTTGTCTTCATTTCAGTTATTGGTAAGCATAGTGTCTCAATTTTTATTGTGCTCCATTAATTTCCAATGTGTGCAGAGCTGGCATGTGTGCTATCTCTTAATCTGTATATGTTCATGGCCTTCAGCAAAGTCTTAAAATAGTTCTCACTAATATTTGATGAAGATATGAATAAATGATCACTTCCTATGCTATTCCTCTCCATCCTCTTACTTGCTATTCTTCCTCAATTCCAAGGATTGAACCTAGGACCTCACACATACTAGACAAGCATTTTACCTCTTGAGTTCTGTCCCCAGCCTCTTTCGCTTGCTTTTTAATTCTCTTAAATGTTTTATTTTCTTTTCTCCCCAATTCTTTTCTCTGGATTTCTATGCTCTTATGTTCCAACATTTGATAAACACAAAACTGAGATAATTATCCTATGACTTTTGATGGTTGGTAAAACTGTGCCCAGGACTAAACTGACATATAGTAAATATTCTTTTCCATTATCTCAGATTTAGGAAGCAAAAATGATAGTAGCTAGGCATTAGGGACTGACTCTTGTAATTCTAGCTACTCAGAAGGCTGAGATCTGAGGATTGCAGTTTGAAACTAGCCTGGGCAGGAAAGTCCATGAGAGTTTTGTCTCCAATTAACCACCTAAAAGCCAAAAGTGGAGCTGTGGCTCAAGTAGTAGCGTACCAGCCTTGAGCTAAAAGCCAAGGAACAATGTTCAGGTCCTGAGTTCAAACCACAGTTCTAGGAATTAAAAGAAAAATATAGTAACTTTGAATTCTTACCATTTTTTTCCCACAAGAGAATCCTTTTTCTAATTGTAAAGCCATTTCAGCTGTCTGCAGAAAACTTGGAAATGCAAAAAATAAAAGAGAAGCCGGGGCTGGGAAGGTGGCTCAGTGCTAGAATGCTTGCCTTGCATGCATGAGGCCCTGGGTTCATTCCTCAGCACCACATAAGCCAAAAAAGTCAAAAGTGGCACTGTGGCTCAAGTGGTAGAGTGCTAGCCTTGAGCTGAAGAGCTGAGGGACAGTGCCCAGGCCCAGAGTTCAGGCCCCACGACTGTCGAAAGAGAGAGAGAAAGAGAGAGAGAGAGAGAGAGAGAGAGAGATATTTCCACCATTAAGCTCAATAACCTGACATTTTAGAGAAATTTATTCTTTTTATTCCAACATACATTTACTTTTTTCTATGTGTGAACTTACACATATTTTTCACATTTGATTGTGAATATGTTCCTAGGGAATGGAAGATTTTGAAGAAAAGATAATTTGCAAAGTATACACTGAAATCTTAGTGATAGATAAAAGAGGCCTCAGTATTCTATGTGCAAACCATGGCATATAGATAACAGTATCTTGCAATAAATTTTCCTTTAATGTATCTTAGGGGACACATTTAAATACCTTCACTGGCCAGGAAGAGAAGGAAGGAAAACATTCAAGAATAAGAAATAATAAAAAAAAAGAATAAGAAATACTGGGACTTATGATAAATAGTAGAATAAATGCCCCTCCTAAAGTCATTAAGATGCAGTTGAACAAAACACATTAATTCCTGAATAGAACATGTCTGGCTCACAATTGTGAGCCCTGATTGAAACTTACCAGACTTACTAGTTCCTTCTTTCACCTTCCCCCCACTCCTGTGTTGGATGTTCATATTGAGAGGGCTGAATGGAAAGGTTGGCCACAAACTCATAAACGTTCCCTGTGTTTAGAAGGGTGAGATGTGTCAGGTGCTCTCAGTGGAACAAAAGTTCAAGCAGTTAAATACATTACCATTTCCATTTGTCACACAATTAATTACTCAGTACATTCCTACTTAATAAAAACCCTTGCAACTTAGCTATTTCTAAATCCTGGCTAGTAATGAATAACACCAGGATCCTGCTGTATGTAACAGACATCTCTAGAAAAATAAAAGCATAATACAGTCTTTTATGTGGTATGTGTGTGTGTGTGTGTGTGTGAGTGTGTGTATGTGTGTTTATCCTAAGGTTGGAACTTGGGGCCTGGGTGCTGTCTCTGAGCTTTTTTGCTCAAGGCTAGTGTTCTGCCACTTAAGCCAGAGCTTCATTTCTGGCTTTTTGGAGTTTAATTGGAGATAAGTCTCATGGACTTTCCTGCCTGGGCTGGCTTCCAACCATGATCCTCAGATCTCAGCCTACTTAGTAGGATTACAGGTTAAAGCCACCCATGCCAGCTAATACACATTCTTTTCAAGTGTGTACACACCCTTCTTTAGAACAGTTCAAAAATTAGGTCATAAAACAAATCTCAATAAATGAATAAGGATTGATATCATACAAAGCATGCTCCCCAACTATAGTTGAGTGACATTAGCAATCAACAGAAGGGAATTTGACAAATTCACAATAATGTACAATTTTTATAAATTAGCAGGTCAAATCAGGAAGAAGTGTTAAAATACTTTGAGATGCATGAAAAGGAAAACACACTAAAACCTGAGATCCAGACAAAGCAGTGCTCAGAAAGTAGTATTTGAATTTAGTACTCATGAATTCATAGCTCTTAATACATACTTTTAAAACTTTCTATAACTTAGCATTCAAACTGAAAGAAGAGTGAACTAATACCATATTCACGAACTCCTCTTCAGGCTGTGTTGTGAGTAGATGTTGTGGCAGAAGGAAGGAAATATTAACCATTTGAGCAGAGATAAATAAAAAGTACTGAGACAATGAACAAAATAAATAAACAATAAACAAAAGTTGGTTACTTGAGAAGTTTGGCAAAATACTAAGATCAGAAATGAAATTAGGGACATTTCTACCAATCATGCAGAAATAGATTATAAGAGAATACTATGAACAATTGTATGGCAACAAATTAGACATACCTGAGAACAGGAACCAAAATTGATTTAAAAAATAGGGATGTAGTTATTAATTTTAAAAAGTCAGATGGGCTCATGCCTGTATTCCTAGCTATTCAGGAGGCCGAGATCTGAAGATCACTGTTTGAAACAATCCACTCAGCAAAGTCCATGAAACTCTTATCTCCAACTTACCACCAAATTGCCGGAAGGAGAGCTGTGGCTCAAACGGCAGAGCACTTGCCTTGAGTGAAAAGCTAAAGGATACCACCCAAACCCTGATTTCAAGTCCTCTATTGGCAGATTTCCCTGATGACTATATATGTAAGACTCCTTAACATAAAGTTAACAAATCAAAGCTTCCAGCATAAAGGAAGGAATAAACTTCGTGACCATGTGGGATTTGTTCTAAGAATTCTAGATTGGTTCAACATACAAGTAGCAATACAATACAACATATTAACAGAATAAGACATGAAAACCATACAATTTTCTAGAAAAATGTATTTGCCAAAAATCTAACATGTTTTATGATAAAAAAGATATATAAACTAGGATAAGAAGGGAACTTCTGTTAAAGGACAACTATGAAAAAATTCATACAGAAACATAAGGCTAAAATTACACTTAATGATCAAAGACCAAGAGCTTTCATTACTAAGAATGGAAAAGAGGTGCTGGGAAGATGGCTCAGTGGGAGCCATGCATGAGGCCCTGGATTCGATTCCTCAGCACCACATAAGCAGAAAAAGCTGGAAGTGGCGCTGTGACTCAAGTGGTAGAGCACTAGCCTTGAGCTGAAGAGCTGAGGGACAGCGCCCAAGCCCAGAGTTCAAGCCCCACGAACGACAAAAAAAAAAAAAAAATGGAAAAGAGATAAGGATGTTGCTTCCAGCACTCTGTTCAACATTGTGCTAGAGATTCTAGTCAGAACAGTTAGTTAAAACAATGAAGTAACAGACACATACCTTGGAGGAACTGACCTGGATATGATGGTTAATTTAATGTATCACTCACTGAGCTAAGAAATATTCACATTGTTGGTTAAAAAAAAATCGGGATGTGTCTTTGAGAGCATAAGTGAGAAGCAGGACTTGAATTAGTAGACAGTAAATATTACCCTCACCAGTGTAAATGGTGTTATTCATTCCTTAAAGGCCTGAACAGAAGAGAAAGTCAGGAAGGTGGATGTGCTGTCTTACTGGGACATCCCTCTTCCCCTACCTTTACATATAATAACTTCTGGCAGCTGGGGACTAGTGGCCCACACCTGTAATCTTACCTACCCAGGAGGCTGAAATCTGAGGATCATGGTTTGAAGCCAGCCCAGGCAGGAAAGTCCATGAGACTCTTATCTCCAATTAAAAAAAAATTCTCAGAAAAGCCAGAAGTGGGGCCGTGGCTCAAGTGGTAGAATGCTAGCCTTGAGCAAATGAAGTTCAGGGACACTGCCAAGTCTCAGAGTTCAAGCCCCAGGACTGGCAAAATAAATAGAGCTTCTGGCTTTTGTTCTTCAGACTCTGAGACCTAAAACATTAGGTACTTCAACCAGCAGATCTTCAAACTCAGTTTGTATTACAATACTGGTTTTTCTGGCTCCCCAAGTGACATCAGATTGTAGCAATGTGTACTCTCTATAGTACATAGACCAACTCCCTAATAAATAAATATTGGTTCCATTTCCCAGGTGAATCCTAACACCCTTGTAATATAGAAAACTCCAAAAGAAAGCACCAGAATATGATTAGAACTAATAAATCAAACTAGCAAGGTTGTAGAATACAAGATTGATATGTTAAAAAGGCTCAGAGACATTGCCCAGGCCCTGAGTTTAAACTCTGTGACTGACTAAAGAACAAGGTTAATTTGTACAAATTAGTGTACAGACTGATGAACAGACTGATCAAGATTCAGTATCTAGGATATATAAGTAGTTCTTAAAACTCAATAATAAGGAAGTGGTGCTGTGGCTCAAGTGGTAGAGCGCTCGCCTTGAGCTGAAGAGTGTAGGGACAGCACCCAAGCCCAGAGTTCAAGCCCCACGACCGATCAAAAAAAATAATAAAAATACTCAGTTTAAAAACTGAGCAAGGAAGGCGGACATCAGTGGCTCACGCCTGTAATCCTAGCTACTCAGGAGCCTGAGATCTGAGGATCATGGTTCAAAGCCAACCTGGGCAGGAAAGTCTGTGAGACTCTTACCTCCAATAAACCACTAGAAGACTGGAAGTTCTGCTGTGCCTCAAGTGGTAGAGTGCTAGCCTTGAGCAAAAGAGCTCAGGGACAGCACCCAGGCCCTGAGTTCAAGCCCCATGACTGACAAAAAAAAAACAACAAACCAACAACAACAACAACAAACTGAGCAAGGATTTGACCAAATATTCCTCCAAAGAAGATATAAAGTGACCAATTTTCCCATGAAATGACACTCAACATTATTAGTCATTTGGGAAATACAAACAGAGCCACAAGTGAGATACCCCTCTTCACATTCACTAGGATGTCTATAATCAAAAGACAGAAGAAAAATGTGTTGGTAAGGATGTGGGGAAATTAGACTCTCATACATTGTTGGTGGAAATATAAAAGGATACAGCACTGTGGAAAAACATTGCCAATTCCTGAAAAAGTTAGATTTTTAGCTATATACTCCACATATTTAAAACTTGTTTGTACAAAAAAAGTGTGCATAAAGGTTCACTGGTGCATTATCCATATTAGTAAAAAGAATGGAAATAATCTGTCTACCAATGAATAAACACTCTACTACATAGATATAGTATAATACTCTACTATATGGATATACCATAGAGCATTATAATGCTCTACTATATAGATGTACCATATATATTATAATATTCTATTATATGGATGCACCAGAGTAGAGTATTATATCCATATATTATATATACTATCTAGTATATAATATCTACAATATAGTATATACTATCTACAATATAGTATATACTATACTATATACTATATATAGTATATACTATATATCCAGTCATAGAAAGGAATAAACTATATACCATCTATCATGGATAAACCTTGCAAACAATGTTCTAAGTGAAAGAAACCAGATACTAAAGAGCATGCATCATCTGTTTCCTTTTATATGCCAAGAGACTGGGTGGTCACTGGACATCACTACCAGAAAGGAGGAATTGCAAAGAGTGCTAACAAGTGCAGAGTTTGCTTTTTTAGATAATGACAATGTCCTTGAATCTTCTGACTAAATTAGAGTCTTAAAAATTGGCTTAGTGGTAGAGTCCTTGCCTCGCATGCACAAAAGCCTGGGTTCATTCCTCAATACCACATAAACAGAAAAAGCTAGGAGTGGCATTGTGGCTAGAATACTAGCCTTGAGCAAAAAGCTCAGGGACAGTGTCCAGGCCCTGAGTTCAAGCCCCAGGACTGGCAAAAAATTAGGAATTTTATGAGATGTGAACATTACAATTGAAAATGAGAAATAAAACATGGTTGGAGGAAGGGTAGTAGATTAGGGGTCATTTATAGTGGTAATTATATGAGGCATGGGAATGGGTATTACACTGGACTACTGTTCAATCAAAGTTTTCTACAGTGATCCAAATGTCCTCTAGGTATACTGTCTAATTGAATGTTTTGAAGTACTTAGGTACACACGTATAACAGGAACAAGGTAATACAAATCATCTATGCTTCCTTCAGGAGCACTGAACACTCACTTGGGAATACAGGCTAGAGTAACTCTATAATCTCTCTGCAAATGCCACCTTACCTATAAAATGATAATAACAGACATTGTTTTATTTTCCAGTCATCATATACTCTCATGCAAGACTACCTGCTGCAACCCCTGGGGATGGTGCTTTGCCAGTGCCTTCTACATGAGTGCCCTCACAAGTTGTTATCTTGGCATTTTGGTTATAGAAAAATGTGTTTGTTAAGCCTTTCCTAAACTCTCATCAAATATAAAGTCCTTCCCTTTCCCAAGGGAATAAAATAACCCTCAAATTCATCAACCTCAATATTTAGATATCTTGAAGATGATCTTAGGACAATGTAAAATTGTCTCCTTTCCTTCCTTCCTTCCTTCCTTCCTTCCTTCCTTCCTCCCTCCCTCCCTCCTTCCCTCTCTCCTTTCTTTTTTCTTTCTTTCTTTCTTTTCCCTTTCTTTCTTTCTCTTTCTCTCTTTTTTTCTTTTTTCTTTCTTCCTTTTGTCAGTTATGTGGTTTGAATTCAGGGTTGTCCCTGAGCTCTTTTTGCCCAAGGCCAGAGCTCTACCACGTTAAGCTACCATAGCTCCCCTTCTGGTTTTCTGGTGGTTATCTGGAGATGATAATCTCACAGGAACTTTTCTGCCTGGTCTGGCTTGGAACCGCAATTCTCAGATCTCAGCCTCCTGAGTAGCTAAGATTACAGGTGTGAGCCATTGGTGCCCAGCTAGGATCTCCCTTTTCTTGTGTCCAGAGCTAGTCCAGTAGGAGGGCCAAAGAGAAAGATAATGAAATCCATGTTTTTTATTGTTAGTAGTTTGTTGCACCAAAGAGCTGATTGGGTCAGCATCCATGAGAAGATATGCCAGCTTCTGATTCCACTGCGCACTACCATGCCCTTCTTCAATTCAGAAGAAGAGAGGCAGCATGGCCTGCACCAGCTGCAGCAACGGCAGGTGGGTCCCCTTGGACTGTTCCTGGGTAAGCTCATGGGTGCAGTGAAGCTGCCCTACACATTCCTGGAACTGCTTGTATCACTAAATTATAACCGTGGTGCAGACAGAAGCTCTGTCCCAACCAAGGCCACTTGTTTCCTGAATATTCATGGTTATTACCTTGCTACAGTGATCATAGCAAGTTGCCACAGAATGGGTGGCATCTACCTCCAAGTACTACCAGAAGACATATGGGACTAGAAGGTAGGGCTTTAACACATGACTTTTGTTGGAAACACAGTTCAGCCTGTAGCATCCCCATATATCTGACCACATAATAGGTTTAAAATGATGGATAAACTAGGTCAGCTGGGTACTAGTGACTTAAGCTATAATCCTAGCTACTCAGGCAGCTGAGATCTGAGGATCATGGCTCA
This sequence comes from Dipodomys ordii, assembly GCF_000151885.1. Lineage (NCBI taxonomy): Eukaryota > Metazoa > Chordata > Mammalia > Rodentia > Heteromyidae > Dipodomys > Dipodomys ordii. The sequence continues at coordinate 4,114,700 of NW_012267249.1, read as the reverse complement.
AAGACAGTCTGGACAGCAAACTCTGTGAGACTCTTATCTCCAAATAAGCACTAAAAAAAAGCTCAAAGTGGCAGAGTGCTAGCCTTGAGCAAAAGAGCTCAGGGACAGCACCCAGGCCCTGAGTTCAAGCCCCATGACTGACAAAAAAAGACAAAAACCCTAGGTCATGATAGCTCATGCCTGTTTTCTCAGCTATTCAGGAAGCAAGCATGATAGGGGATTATGGTTCTGAGGCCAGCCTAGGGAAAAATATAAAATATCATCTCAACCAAAAATATCCAGGTACAGTGGTGTAGGCCTATTAGCCACTCAGGAAGTATAAATAGGAGGATCATGGCCCAGGTAAGAACATTCAAGAGCCTATGTGAAACTAAAGCAAACTAAAGCAAAAAATGATGAGGGATATGGCTCGAGTGATAGCATTCTTGCCTTGAAAATGCAAGGTCTTAAGTTTAAATTCTGGTACTGTTCCCTTCCCAACTTACTCCAAATAAAACTGGTGAATAAATAAAGTAGATTAGAACAAGACACAGAAGTACACAGGTATAATCCCAGCACTTGGGAGTTTGAGGCAGGAGGCTCATAAATTCCAAGCCAGCTTGAGCTACAAAGATCCTATCCCAAAAAGAAAAGAAAAGAAATTAAAACAATTAAAAATAGCCCAGTGCTAGTGATTCATACTTGTAATCCTAGCTACTCAGGGGGCTGAGATCTGAGTATTGTGGTTTGAAGCCACCCTGGGCAGTCAAGTCTGTGAGACTCTATTTTCAGTTAACCATCAAAAAAAAAAAAAAAAGCTGGAAGTAGAGCTGTGGCTCAAGTGGTAGGGATATAGCCTTAAACAAAAAAAGCTCAGGGTCAGAGTCCATGCCCTGAATTCAAGCCCCAGCACTAATACCAAAATTTTTTAAAAGATTTGCAAAATTAACTCTGATTTATATTATTTACTACAAGTATTTTTTAAAATACTAGCCCTTTATAGGCCATAAGTCCCTAAAGTCCAATTTGATCAACTTTAGTGTATGGCATCTTGGTAGTAGCCTGAAAAAAATATAGAGTTTAAAAAGTTGTTTCTGCTATTATTAGCTAAATGGAATAATCCCAGAAGGAAATAGTAGATGCTTTTTCTCAAAATTGACTTGAAAGACAGAAAATTTTAGTTCATCCTGAGACATCTTTAGCTTTGTTGAAGTTTTGTTATAGCTAGGAAAATAGTGCATATTTGTTCATCTGAAACCTTTATATCTGCCAAGCACTGAACTAAGATGAAAAAACACATGTTCTTGAACCTTGAGGAGCTCACAGTTCATAATTGGATCTATTTGGATCTCATGCTACCTTAGTAGGTAGGTTCATTATGTGCCTTCTACCAGACCATTCAATGCTTGCCTTTATCTCCAGTTGTACTTATAGCTATCTTTGCCTTTTACCTTTGGACTATCTCAGATGATTGTTTCTTCCTTCCACAGAAGCACTTGATTGAATTCTGCTATACTGTGGCCCAGAAATATCTTTTTGAAGGCAAACATGAAGATGCTGTACCCGCTGCATTACATTCGCTTCGCTTCCGCAGGAATGTGCATGGCCTGAGTTCAGTAGAGCTCGTGCCTGCTTACCTGCTGTTGGCTGAGGCCAGCCTTGGTGAGTGGAAATGACTTAAGACCCCTTGGTGTCCCTAAGAAGTGCTATATTGTTGCATCTCACCAATGGCTAAAAGAATCCAGCTTTGAAAGAGGCATGAAGACACCTTTTGTAAAAGAGCAAGGTTGTGGTAAATTTGGCACTAAGTGGGGGAGGAGATGACACACTTTGGCCTACAAGTGACAGAAATCCACTATTGCCAAGCTTGTGCAAACAGAGGAAATGGATTAAGTTGCTGGAGTGTCCTAAGGGAGCTGAGGCTTGATGCGGTGCTAAGATTGGAGTGCGGTAAGAAAGCTAGGCTGTGCCCTCAGTCTCACTTGAACCTTGTTTCTCAACTCTTCTCTCTGAGTAGCCACCTCATTTATCCTCTCTGCAGACCAGATTTTAATACTTATTCTCACTGCAGAAAACAACAACCCCCAGATATTTTTGTGATGCTTGAATGTACATATCCTCCAGGGTGGGTAATAGAAATTAATTAACATCTGATTTCTGATTATAAATTGCTGTAGGATAGAATTCTGCTGGCTCAGCTTGAGTGTGGAATCTGCCTTTGTTCCCTGGGGGCCAGGCACATAGTATATTAAGATGGGACCCTTCATGCCTGTAATCCTAGCTACTCAGGAAGCTGAGATCTGAGGATTGAGGTTCAAAGTCAGCCTGGGCAGGAAAGTCTGTGAGACTCTTTTTTATTTTTTGTCAGTTGGGGTTGAACTCTGGGCCTGGGCTCTGTCTCTGAGCTCTTCAGTTCCAGGCTAGTATTCTACCACTTGAGCCACAGCACCACTTCTGGTTTTCTGGTGGTTTATTGGATAAGAGTCTCATGGACTTTCCTGTTTGAGCTGGCTTTGAACCATGATCCTCAGATCTCAGCCTCCTTATTAGCTAGGATTATAGGCATGAGCCACCAGTGCCTGGCCATGAGACTCTTATCTCCAATAAACTACCAGAAAACTGGAAGTGGCACTGTGGCTCAAGTGGTAGAGTGCTCGCCTTGAGCTGAAGAGCTGAAGGACAGCGCCCAGGCCCAGAGTTCAAGCTCCACAACCAGTGAATGAAAGAAAGAAAGAAAGAAAGAAAGAAAGAAGAGATGGGAACCCATTATTTGTATATATAGGGGAGGCAACTCTGAGAGGGAGAAGCATAGGTTTAGCAGACACATATGTGATGCTCACTAAATATCCATTCTTCAGCATCTACAGTTTTAGGCATGAACTACTTTATGCATTTTAAGAACTATCATTTAAAAAAATTCTCAGGCTGGGGATCCATGGGAAAGCATTTGCTTAACATGTGAAAGGTTCCAGGTTCAATTTCTAGCACTGAAAAGAAAAAGTGAAGTAACTATGATGGAGGAACATTTAAAGACTCTCCCTGACAGTCAGTGTCTGAATATGAGTGCAAGTTGCTTATCTGGTACCCTGTCTCTGGGATATTACCTATAAAGACAGTTTTTATTTCCTATAAAGATAATCTCCTTCATAACCACACATCAACCTCTTCTACTAAGAAAATCCCATTCAAGTTTCTCCAGTTCTTCTAATCACATCTTTATAACAACAACAAAAAAAGTGTCGGGGGAGGGGGGCGGGGGAAGGGAATGTAATCAGAACAAATTGCAGTACAGAATCTCACTTTTCACTTTGTAGTATGCTTTTAGTTCATTCTGGAAGAGATTCTTAATCTTTCCTTGTCACTTATGACCTTGAAACTTTTAGTGATGATAGATCAAGTATCTTACAAAGCATTTCTTAAGTTTGGCTTTTGTCTGTTGCTTGCTCATGGCTGGACTCAGGTTATGGATTTGGGGCAGGAATATCACAGAGGTGATGTGTTCTCACTTCATCCTGTTAGTTGGCATGGGATTTTACTTATCCTGTTGCTTATATTCATTTTATTTATTTTACACATAGTCAGTAATGACCATAAATTTTTCATGGAAAATCCCGGAAAGAAATAATTTATATGTTTTTAAGTAACTTTTACTAGAGTATATTGTTGCAATTGTCCTATTTTATTATTTTCTGTTTTGGTAATCTTATACTATGCCTAAATTATAAATTAAACTTTATCATAGGTATGTATGCAGAAATAATCTATATGATTATTATACATAATCTACTAAGAATATTATGATTATTATTCTATCATATAGATGTCTGTATATATAATATGTATAATACACATATACATGTGATTTGGTAGCTTCCAAAGTTCCAGGCATTTCTTGGGAATCTTGACAGTCATCCCCTGAAAGTAAGAGAATGCTATAATAAAATGGCTGTTGGTTTATATCATTAAGTCTTGAGCAGCAATGGCTAGCAGAGTATTTAGCCTGAAAAACTTATGCTGAGTTTTCATCAGGCTTTTCTGTAGTTATCCCTCCCCTCCTAAGCCATTTTAGTCACTTCGTTTTTAAAGACAATGTAGCCCAAGCTGAACTTGGTCTTGAACTCTTTGCTTAGTCTCCCACTTTTGAGGATTATAAGCATTCATTACCATACCACACCTGGCAACTTGTCAAAGGACACAATTACAATGTAAAGATTTTAATTGATTTTATTTGCAATTCCAAAGTCAGTTACCATAAAGCAGAAAAGGTGATCCCAGAACTCATCTTAAATACCTTATTAAGATGGTGTCTGCAGGCTTTTCTCTCATATTGCTCTTTTTCTCCTCTGCAATTAATAATTATAATTTTAGTCTTAGTTTTATGGAATGGCACTTTATATTTTTTTGCCAGTCCTGGGGCTTGAACTCAGGGTCTGGGCACTGTCCTTGAGCTTTTTTTTTTCTCAAGGCTAGCACTCTATCACTTGAGCCAGAGTGCCACTTCTGGCCTTTTCTGTGTATGTGGTACTGAGGGATCAAACCCAGGGTTTCCTGCATGCTAGGCAAGCACTCTCCCACTAAGTCACATTCCCAACCCTGGAATGGCACTTTAAAGCATATAAATATCCTATTCCTTGTCAAACTTTCAATGTCACTTGTTTACTTATGGCAGTACAGACTTTTGGTTTCCTGTTTTATTCAGTGGGTTAAAATCCATTCTTATTATCCATTTGATGGTCAAATTGCCCAGAGTCTGGCCAGGAAAAGCTCCCACTCAAGATGCCTTCTAACATCATCTCAGTCTTAGAAATATATCAATTTTCTTTGATCACTTTCCTGCTTTTTGAAACATACCTGTAAGGAACTATGATTTTTTTCCTCATGAAAAATAAAATTTGGAAGCCAGACTTACCCATTGCTGGTGGGGTCTTGATGCTCTGAGGCCTTCTCAGTGGACAATGTTAAGGAACATGTAAGTATCATAATGTGTGCTTATACACATATTATATCTATCTATCCATACATGGTCTGTCTGAAATGATGACATGAATTAGTGCTGGTACACCCTAGTCCACTGTAACATCACAGGCTTTTATCTAAGTTTCTCCCATTCTATATTTGTAATTCCTTTCCCCCTTGCAGAAGCCTCCTCTTCCTCCATGGGCTCTGACTCCTTATTCTAGGCCACCTCTTCTTACAAGAATCCCCTTGTCACTTGTATGGCCCTTATTCTCTTAAACCAGGCTGCTTGCCTGCAGGAATACCCACCTCACACCCTCAGGTCTGAAGCCCTTCCTCCAAACTTGTGGGAAGATGACTAAAGAAATGCAGCCCAGGCTCTGGATACATCTGACTAGCTGTGGTTGTAGAAATATCAACTTGGCTTATTGTATCATCTCTCATCTGGACTAATAGCTCACTAACTGGTCTCCCCAGGTATTGTTTGGCTATGCTCTAATCTTGTCTCCTAGCAAAATCGATCCAATCAAATTCCTAAAACCATCTATGAGGTCCTGCTTGTTCTATCCTTCAATTAACCCATCCCATTTCTCTTGATCTCTCCTGTATTCTTTTCTCTCGTCCTCTTCTACTGGTCTTCTCTCAGATCCTCAGAGACATAGTGATGCTTCTTTGTTTTCTGTAATAACTCTTCACCTCTCCTTCTCATCCTTTCATCTAATCAAATCCTCGTAGAACCTTCATTGTCAGCTCAAGGGTTTTTCCCTTCCTGTCTGGAAGCTTTCCCTAATTTGCCAGGCAGGGTCAAGATAGTCTCTCCCTCCCTCCCCCCCCCCCC
>NW_012267249.1:4073803-4108877 GCF_000151885.1 Dipodomys ordii | reverse complement strand
CCCCCCCCCCCCCCCCCCCACCTAGGCAGTAGTGGAGTTTGAACTCAAGGCTTCCTACTTGTTAGGCAGGCACTCTACCACTAGAGCAAGGCTTCTAACCGCAATTTACTCTGTTTTTTTTTAAATTATTTTGGTCGGCTGTTGAGATGAGATCTTGTGAACTGTTTTCCACGTACTTTGATCCTCTTAGGATTCTTTTCAATATATTCACCTATACTATCTCCTTTCTTCTGAGCACTTACTCCATTAATAGCTACATATTCATTGACATGATTAATGAGTGTCTATCTTGTCCACTAGGTTGTAAATGCAGGGAGAACTGGATCTCTGCCTATATTTACTCCTCACAATACCTACTGCAGAGAAAGAACTCAAAAATACTTTCAAAATACTTGACACTTATGCAAGGTACCCAACACACAGACAGCACCAAGTAAGTGCTTCATAGGGTTGAGATCTCATCTCAACAGAAAAGGCTGTGAGTGGTGGCACTTGCCTGTCATCTCCACTATGGTGGGAAGCAAAAAGGGAGGTAGCAAACCTGGCCAACCTGGGAAAAATGTGAGACCCTATGTCAAAAATAACCAGAGTAAGCTGGGCACCAGTGGCTCATGCCTGTTATCCTAGCTACTCAGGAGGCTGAGATCTGAGGATCATGGTTCAGAGCCAGCCCAGACAGGAAATTCTATGAGACTCTTATCTCCAATAAACAACCAGAAAATGGAAGTGACGCTGAAGCACAAGTGGTAGAGCACTAGCCTTGAGCCGAAGAGCTCAGGGACAGCTTCCAGGCCCAGAGTTCAAGCCCCCACAGCATTCTACCACTTTTGAGCCACAAGGCCAATTTCTGTCCTTTTGCTGTTTAATTGGAGATAAGAGTCTCACAGACTCCTACCCAGGCTGGTTTTGAGCCATGATTCTCAAATCTCAGCCTTTTGAATAGCTAGAATTATAGGATGAGCCACCAATGCCCAGCACATACCATAACTTTCATCCTTTTATTCTTTTAAAATACAATTCAGTAGTTTTAAAGTATATTCACAATGTTGTGAAAGCCATCATTACTATCTAACTCCAGGATATTTTCATCAACCCTAAAAGAAATCCTGTGCCTCTTAACAGTTACTCCCTATAGGCATTCTCACCCACTTCCCCTGGGGGCCTAGCCACCACGAACCTTATTTCTTCCTTTGTAGATTTACCTATCCTGTATACTTCATGGAAATGAAATCTCAATATGTGGCCTTTGGTATCTGGCTTCTTTCACTTAGTATAGCATTTTCAAGGTTCATCTACATTGTAGCATATACCTCATTCTTTTATGACAATAATATTACACTCAGGGATATGAATATGTTACATTTGCATATTCACTCATCTGTTGTTGGACATTTAAGTTGTTTCTATTTTTCGTCTATGAATAAGCTGCTGTGGTCCACATTCATGTGCAGGATTTTTGTGTTAATAAATATTTGTGTGAACTGGTTGCTGGTGGCTTTATGTCTGTAATCATAGCTATTAGGGAGGCTCATATTGAGAGGACTGTGGTTCCAAGTTCAGCCTAAGCAGAACCATTCATAAGACCCCTTCTAAGCCTAGAGCTTAGCTTGGTGATATATACCATAATTCTAGCTATGATGGGAAGCCTAACCTAGATACATGACTCCCAGACTCATCCCAGGAAGGGAGACAATATGTCCAAAATGACAAGCAAAAAGTAAGAGTAAAGGTGTAGCTCAACAGTAAGAATACTTGCCCTTCTGCCTAACAAGTGAAAGGCCTTTAGTTCAAACCCCAGCATGCTCCTCTCCCAAATATTTAAGTCAATGAAGGGCTAGGCACAGTGCATCATGCATGTAATCCTAGAAACTCATGGCAAGAATCCTGGTTAGAGGCCACCCAGGCAAAATATCAGTGAGACTTCATCTCAACAAATAAGCTAGATGTGGGGCACAAAGCTACGAAGGAGGCATGGGTGGGAGAATCAAGGTCTAAATCTCGCCTTAGGCAGCCTCTGAAAAATAACTAAAAAGCAAAAGCAGCTTATTCATAGATGAAAGCAGAAACAAGTTAAATGTCCAACAACTGATGAGTGAATAAGCAAATGTAGCATATTCATTTCCCTGAGTGTAATATTATTGTCATAAGGGCTAGGGGCATGGCTGACACGATAGAATTGTACCTAGCACGGCAAGGAGGGTTCTGAGTTTAAATTCAAGTACCACAACAAATAAATATTTGGATAAGTAAATGAATGTGTGATTGACTCCTATTTTATCATGTGTTATGATTATCTCCTTCTTCACTGCTTCTGGGCAGGTATGGGCCGGATTGTGCAGGCTGAAGAATATCTGTCTCAAGCCCAGTGGACAGTGCTCAAGTCAACTGACTGTAGCAATGCCACCTACTCTTTACTGCATCGGAACCTGGGACTTCTCTACATAGCCAAGAAGAACAACGAGGAAGCCCGTTATCATCTGGCCAATGATGTAAACATGCTAAATTAGAACATCCAGATGCTTTTGAGGAAAAGTTAATTTACTTTTCTTCTTCTAACTTCTCTAAAACTTTCCGTTTATAATGAACACATCTGATGACCTGAGTTTAAGCCTTTCCACCTGGTGGCCAGGTCACAGCTTCCCCCAGGCCTCCTTGCTCTGTAGATAATAAGGGAAGGCAGAAGAGCACACAGGTTGAGAGAACATGTTACTTCAAGCCTCAGCTCTGTGGTTCATTAGCCACAGTCTGAGACCAATTATTTAACCTCTTTCCTCACCTGTAAGACAAAGAGTGTGAAACAATCTGCCACTGCAAACATTAACAATAGAAGAAAAATGTATGTATACTTGGGCTATTTCAAAAAAAATAACAATGTCTCTAATTCAGAGTATGGTTATTAAATTTAAATGAACTAGATCTATAAGAAAGCACTTACAAACTATAAAACTCTGTACAAATGTCAGATAGGATGATGAATGTGATAACTGAGCTGATCTTCCAAAATTATGAAGTTCCTATTAGAATTTCTGTATTGGGAAATATCAGATGGGAGAGTTCCTGAGTCTGAAATCAGGGTTAGGTTAGGTCACCCTGCAGTCTCCGTGTAGGCAGGCATTTTCCTTAGCTTCTACACTGATCTTACCACCAAGTGATACTTCTGGTTGCTTGCAACAATACAGTCCTAATAAATTCATTCTTATACTGTTTATTGCCCATATCTCCATAGTCCAATCTATTTCCTGCTCTGGGAGGCTAAGCGCCATGGACTACAAAACTTGGACTCCACTGCTGTGTGGGTTTTGAAATTGAGAGACCTAACAAGGGAGATATTCTCTCTGCTGCCTTTGTACCCTAGCCCAGCTCTAGAAACATGGTCAGTGTTACTGTCTCACAACAGCTTCTGCTGAGTGGCCTTTTTCCATAGTGCCACGTCTGGCTGGGCCCTGTCTCCTTTCCTTATTTACTGAGCTGTGGGGATGATAGTAGTTTCTTGTTAGTGATTGTCCTCAGTGCTTTACTAGCCCTTGTGGGTCCCTTCATACTTCTATATCTCATCATTGTTCCACTAAACTATCCTCAGGTAATCTTTTTGAGGGTGCTATGTATTTCCACCTGTGCTCTTGCACAATACAGTTCTTCATTTATGCCTCTTTTCTGTCTTCTTCATCCTGTAACATGTTGAACAGAGAAATATTGTCTCGAGCTGAACCATACGATTAGGAAATTAGGTCAAGGTCACATTCCTGAATCATGCTTGTTTCCCCCACCCCCTCTGTTTTTCTGTACTGAGAACTAAAGTTTGGGCCTTGTGTTTGTTTGACAAGTGCTCAATCACTTGAGTGCTTTTTGTTTTAAGTTTGTGTTTCAGATAGTGTTTGTACTTTTTTCCAGGCCAGTCTTGGATGACAGTTGTCCTGTCTGCCTACAGAGTAGCATGTACCAATATACTCAGCCTTTCTTTCCCCTTTTAAATGTGGCCAAGGCTGGCCTTGAACACAGTCCTCCTGCCTCAGCCTCCCAAGTGTTGGAATTACAAGTATGTGCTACTATGCCTAGACTTTTTTTCATTAATGTATGCCCTTGTCATTACATACCACCAAATCATCCTTTAAATGTACAATTCAATGTCTTTTAGTACATTTAATGCATCCATTGGCACAGTCAAGTTTTGGGACATTACCATCACCCCCACAGATCCCTCATATCCATTTGCTGTAATTACATTCCCATCCCTACCCCAAGAAACCACTTTCTGTCTCCATAGATTTCTTTTATGGACATTTTATATAAACAGAATCATATGGAGAATTTGCATCTGACTTCTTTCACTTCTTGCATCATTACTTTGGGATTCAGCCACATCATTGCACATATTGATAATGGTTCATCCCTTTTCTGGCCCACAATTTGTTTACCTGTTTGTTAGTTGTAGGACATTTCAGCTATTCCTACTTTCAGTCTGTTATAAATAATGCTACAGCAAACGTGTGTGCAAGTCTTTGTGTAGAGACTCATTCTTATTTCTCTTGGCTAGGCACCTAGAAGAGGTTCATATAATAACTCCATGGTTAACTTTTTTTTGGGGGGGGTCTGGTCGTGGGGCCTGAACTCTGGGCCTGGGCGCTGTCCCTCAGCTCTTCAGCTCAAGGCTAGCGCTCTACCACTTGAGCCACAGCGCCAATTCTGACTTTTTTCTTTTTGCTTATGTGGTGCTGAGGAATCGAACCCAGGGCTTCATGCATGCAAGGCAAGCACTCTACCACTGAGCCACCTTCCCAACCCCTATGGTTAACTTTTTGACAAACGGCCAACCTATTTCCATAAAAGCTATACCATTTTACATTCCCCTCTGCAATTTATGAGGTTTTCATTTTCTCTTCATCCTTGCCAACACTTGTCATTTTCTGTTGTTGTTTTTTTTTTTATGATAGCCATGCAACTGGGAGTGAGGTGGAATGAAACCATTGCAATGTCATTGTGATTCTCTAATGACTATCAATGTTAAGCAATTCTTCATGTGTTCAATTTATATATCTCTTTGGAGAAGTGTTTGTTCAGAATCTCTTTGGAGAAGTGTTTGTTCAGATCCTTAGCTCATATTTCTATTGGGTTCTTGTAAATGTTCTCTCTGTGAATTCTGGATACAAGACCTTAATCAAACGTGATTTGCAAAGAGAACTCAAGCACTCTCTTTCTTCCCTCAATAGATTTATTTTTCCAGCTGTGCTTTTGGAACAGAGGATACCAGGACCTCAGGAGGTTACTTCCACCTGGCTAATATCTTCTATGGACTTAGAAAGTTGGACCTGGCAGACACATTGTACACAAAGGTGACCTGGGCAATGTGGGACATTAGATGTGACACATATACCTGGTATTTTACAACTGGTGTAGACCATTCATGAGACATATAACATTAGAGCTCAGAGAGATGAAGTTACTTGGCTAAGGTTATACAGCCTGATATACGATATGCTTCACCTTCCTCTCCTCCTATTTATTTACTACAAAACCAGACTAATTCTTAGCACCTATAGCGTGATTAGCAAATACTGAATGATGGCCAGTGAGTACCAGTTCCCAGAGGGCAAGGCAGTGTGGACATATTGAAGTGTGCAGCAGAGCAGGAATGCTTTCTGATGGCTATCTACTGCTGCAATGTCCTGTTAAAGGACCAAAGAACATATCAGTACATTAAAAATTCCATCTTGATGTGTAAACATTTTAAAATTGTTTTGAAAATGCCAGTTATGTTCACTCAACAACACTTCACTTGACCAGAAACTATTTCTTTACAGGTTGTGACTGATTTGTGTTTTAGATCCATTTCTTAGAAAGTGCATTTTGGCAGAACTCAAAGGCAAATACGTTTTGGAGTTAGACAGACTTGAATATAGAGCCAGAGCTGCTTAACAGTTTTTCCCCCCAAAATTTGAATATGATCTAAGGCTCAGACAGTTTCTATTGTGCAGTTATGTCATGTATAATTGGGGTAGTAAGAAAGTACCCTGCAAATGGTAGTGATTATTACTAGATTCTTCTTGGCCTTCTCCATGGTCTGCCATCTATGCTTTGCAGCCCCTGTCTTGTCATATGCCTTTTTTTTTTTTTTTTGGTTCAGTCATGAGGCTTGAACTCAGGACCTGGGCATTGGTCCCTGAGCACTTCTGCTCAAGGCTACCACTCTACCACTTTGAGCCACAGCGCCACCTTCAGTTTTCTGGTGGTTAATTGAAGAGAAGATCTTGGACTTTCCTACCTGGGCTGGGTTTGAACTATGATCCTCAGATTTCAGCCTCCTGAGTAGCTAGGATTACAGACATGAGCCACCAGCACCTGGCTTCATATGCACTTTTGGTGGGCCGTTTAGAGGGGAGCTTCTAGGAGCTTCTAGGATCCTCTGCCCCCAAACACAGCAAATAAAGGAGTCTTATACACAGAAACCCTGGAAGCTGTGCTTCCATCTAGCTGGTCTAGCAGCTCTGTCTGTCCTACTTGTCTGACTTCTGTCTCTTTCCCCAACAGGTTGCAGATATTTGGTATAATTATGTGAACGATCACTATCAAACGCTCTTACAGATTCGTGCTCAAAAACCAGATTTATTAGGCAAACGACTTGTGAATGACACTGGCCTGGGTAAGTGGCAGTTCTCCGTGGGAAGCAGAGTAGAGACTTGGTTCTACTGAATACACACCCAGATTATTATCTCCATAGGCAGATCTTGCCTCTGACAGGAAGAACAGCTATTCCCTTCATGGAGTACCTTAGTGCTACCTTCCCCATTTTGCAGACAGGGACAATGAGGTGAGGAGTTCAAAGAGCTTTTTACCAATGATAGGAAGAATTCAGTTCTTTATCATCATGCTTAGCCCCCAGGAGCATAACACAAAAGCACATTTGGAGGAAAAAGTCCCAGTGAGAGCCTCTGTGGTTTCTGCAGAACTCTTTATTTCTCGGTTACCCCTCCAGGGCTCATAAGCCATGATAGGTTCTGCACAGAAGTTGTGCTGCTGATTCATTCTGGTGTCTTTTCCTTCTTTTTGGGAGCAATCAGTTCCTCAGTGGCAGGGCCAAATTTGATCTAACTTCATCCCCAGAGTCAGCAAAAGGCTGAAGCGTGAGTAGCACAGTGCAGAGCCTTGCCCATTGAAAGGATTTTTAAAAAAAGGATTGGGGAATCTAGTTCTTGCTCTACAGAGACCTCTAGTACAGATGGTGATGCAGAACCCATGTGCAACAGCAAAGTGGGTTTCTACAAGTACAAATTCTAGTGCAAAACGTGTCTCAGAAAGGTAAGATGAGGACAGGTGGGCGGTGGTGAAAAAGGATAACGTTTTGAAGAAAAAGGTTTTAGTTAAGGTTAAAAAACCTAGTAGCTTTACAGAATTTTCTCATGATAGAAATGATTCATGTTACAGCATAAAGAAATGATTCATGTTACAGCAGAAAACTAGGAAATCATAACGTCTGTGTTTTTAAGTACGTGAACCATAATAATTGCTCAATAAGTAGTGCCTAATGTAGCAACAGAAATCACTGGGGACAATAGTAAACAAATTCATATGGGGAAGCAGAAGACAGTTGATCACCCAAGCATCTCTACACTTGGGGAGAGGAATTGTGGTACTATAGCTGCAGTGGAGGCTGAACAGGGTGCAGGGAATCTGGCTGTAACAGATTCCTTGTATTTAGAGTCCAGGGTCAGAAAGACTTTAGCAACTTTGGGACTGGTGGAAGAGCACGTTTTAGATTGCTCTCACGACATGTAGGCAAAGCTGCATGGTGTCTTCAGCTGTCCTACTCCTGCTGTGTGTGAGGAGAGTGCTCTCCTGCCTGTGGAGCTCCTGCTGACATGTGTGCTCTTTCTACTGGAGCCCCCTGTGAGGAGGCTGCTGCCTGTCAGCTGGTAGCTGAGTGCAGATGATGAAGGCAGGTTCAGCTGCCTGAGGCCTATGTTTTATTTATTGCAGGACTGGTGCTTTCACTTGGCTTTTTCACTTTTTTTTGTTGTTGTTGTTGGTTGTGGGGCTTGAACTCTGGGCCTGGGTGCTGTCCCTCAGCTCTTCAGCTCAAGGTGACCACTCTACCATTTGAGCCACAGCACCACTTCCGGTTTTCTGAATGTTTTATTGGAGATAAGATTCTCACAGGCTTTCCTGCTCTGGCTGCCTTTGAACCGTGATCTTCAGAACTCAGCCTCCTGAGCAGCTAGGATTACAGGCATGAGCCACCAGCACCCAGCTGGCTTTTTCACTTTTGACTGGCACTCTACCACTTGTGCTCAATGTCTGGCTCTATAATAGTTAATTGGAGATACATGGATTTGTGTGCCCAGACTGACTTCAAACCTCTATCTTCAAATCTCACCTTCCTGAATAGCTAGGATTACAGGTATGAGCCATGAGCGCCCAGCTTAAGACCTGTGCTTCTATTTCCCCTCTCAATACAGATGAAGCCCAGGATGCAGAAGCTATCCGGATCCTGACTTCAGTCTTAAACATTCGGGAATCTGCTTTCACTAAATCTCCAAAAAAAATCATCTTGGTTCTGAAAACCCTAGCCATGCTTTGCTACCTGATGATGAAGTCTTCAAAGGCAAGTTTCCCTACAAAAGTGGTCTGTCTGAAATGGATCTAGAAATACACTTAAGTAGTTGAATTCAGCTGTGTTTTACTCAATCCCACTGTAGGTTTGCTTTCCTCCGAACTCACACTCCAAAACAGTTCAGAAGCTTATGACATTTCCCATTGTTGAGTTCAGCCTGCAAAATAGAAGCAGAACTTCTTTTTCTCCAGGGAGACTTCCTATGATTGTACAGGGGAACTGTGCCTTGGGCAGTGTGGGAAGCTAGCAGGACAGAAGGACTCTGGGTAGCTGCTGGGGAAATGAAGTGACCACTCTACACTCAGTTACGAAGGTCCCTGTTGCACAGGGTTTCAGGCAGGAATGAGTTGCCTGGAAATGGCTTTTAAAAAGGTAACCATTTCTGCATGCTCATCACTTGCCAGTCTCTGGCTTAAGTCCTACACCTAACCATCATGTTTAATTCTTACAACAACCTTATAAAGTTGATATTTTATTATCCCTAGTTCACAGATGTGGCAACAGGGCACAAAGAGGGCCAATTATCTGTCTCATGTCTTTTAGTTTGGTAGGTGGCACATTTCAGGTTTATTGGTAAGTCTACAACAGATCCTCAAACAAAGGGATCCATCTGTACATGGGGCGTCACTGCCTTCTGGTCTCTTTTTTCTACATGAAATTTTCACCTAGGGAAGCCTCTAAGACCTCCGATCCTCCTTGCTTTATTTTATTCCTTAGTATGTATTAGTATGTTTAAGATACTGTCATGATTTACTCCTTTGTCATGGTTATTGTTGTTGTTATAACCTGGCTATATTGTAAGTTCCTTAGGGAAAGATATTTCTGCCTATAGTCACAGTAGCTAGAACACAGCAGCCATTCATTAAGGAAGGAAGGAAGAAAGGAAGGAAGGAAGCGGGGGAAGGAAGGGAGGGCAGGCAGGCCGCAGATTGTTCCAAGATATACTATGGAGTCTTTGTCCAAGTCAGTAACCCCCAGACCTGTCCCAGAATGATAATTGATACAAGTTACCTATTGTCTTTATGCCTCCCTATGTTGGTCCATAGGGTCCTGATTAAGATCCAACAGAGATTTCATGTTGCTGAGAGGTATACTTGTTTATACCTCTAAGTTTGTAGGGTCAGGTGGGTTTCTGGGGGGCCCACCCAGTATACATGTAATTATCTGTAAGGGGCCAGTGTGGGCTCATTGGGGCCTTTCATTTTCTATCTGCCCTATAAAAAGAGGTTTTGTTCAACCATGTCAATTTGAAAATTTGGTGGAAATATTTCCCTGTTCTCTAACCATCCCTACAACCATTTCAGAGATGGGGGCCCCTAATCCTGGTTTATCAGAGAGAGTTCAGTGGCTGGTATGAGGTGATGAGTTCTCTCCATGTTTGTAGAGTTAGATACAAGTAGGACTTCCCAATGTTAGCATTTCCTGTGATAACTTCCCTTTGTCACTGCCATTGTATTACAGGCAAAGGAATATGCCATAAGAGCCCTCACACTAGCCCAAGAAAATAACAATGTTGTTGAGCAAAAAATTATTCAAGAATTTCTAAATGTCATCTCAGCTGAAGAAGACCGTCCTGCTAATTAATAGAGACCTGTGAGCATCAAGGGATATTAAGTGGCTATCAAAGGTCTGATATGCTTCAGTCTTGTACACTGCTCTTAGGTACTCTGGATTACTGACATTCCCACCCTTTGCTCCAGCAATTGTGTACATGGCTGTGATTTAATTAGCAAATGCGAGAGGGAATAGAACTGTAGATGCAGATATGAGTAAAACTTTTGTCGTGACCTTATACTTGGTTTATCATGACTCTATGTCTTCAAGTAATGTATAATTGGATCACTCATTTGGTTCTTGTAATTAAAGTGTTAGTAGTTTGTTGTATTTCCTAGAAGCCTCTCAGTGATGCATGTTTTTTAGAACTTCACCAAGTAAGAGAATAAGGACTAGAATACATTGGAGCAGAGTGAGATATTTGTTCAGCTAGAATTAATTCAGCATTAAGCTAAGGTAGGTTGTTGTAAAATACCTATTATAATTCCTAGATCAATCACTAAGAAAATAAAAAATAGTTTAAATTAACATTAGACTAAAATGGAAGGCTAGAGAATGTCTACTTAAAGCAAAAGAAGACAGTACAGGATGAACAGAAGAATAAAAAGGACATGGAACATATAGAAAACAAATAGCAAAATGTAGACATGAACAAAACAAAAAAATCCTTCTTTATATGCCAAGGGAGCCCTAGCATGCATTGCTGAGACATCATTCTATGTTGATGTCTGGGTAAATTGAAGCAGATGTGAGCTGACTATATTGCTTAAGGGAGAGATGCAACAAGTGTCCATATGATCAAAATATAGCTTTCTCTCTTGTACCATAGTCATTGGTCCCTTTCAATTTTACCCCTTCCCTTATCTAGTCTCTGTTTTCTCTAATCTGAAGTCCTACTCAGTGGCCCTTCTGCACAGAGTATAATTAGAAAGTTTATTATTTACATTAAAATTATTTTATTGTTATTATTAACATGTACAGAGGGGATACAATTTCTTAAGTCAGGTAATGAGTACATTTCTATCTTTTGGACAATGTCACCACTTCCTTAGTTCCTTCTCCCATCCCTTCCCACAAGTTACATAGGTCATTTCCCACGTAGTGCGTACTGAATAGCATGCTTTCATCTGTTCACCCTCCTTCTCTTCCTTTTGTGCCTCCCTTTACCTCCTAGACAAAAAAAATCCAAATAAAAAACAAACACCACTACCACCACCACCAACAAAAAACATGTTTCCATTTCCTGGAGTTCATTTCAATAAATGATATTTTAAATGTTCAGAAGAGTTACAGCTTTGTGTTCCTTCCCTAACGGTCTCCTCCTTTACTCTGTTTGAATGTGAATGCCTAGAGAGTCCTGTACAGGTTATCATATCCAGTTATATTTTAGACCTAGCTTCCACATATGAGAGAAAACGAGTTTGTCTCTGAGTTTGGCTTACCTCACTTAGCATGATTTGTTTTAAACTCATACATTTCCCTTGTCTTCTGAGAAGTTAAATTAAGTCTTTTGAATTTATCGTTCCTGCTGACTGCATTTCTTCTTGATTATAGGCCATAGTTTTCTACTTTTCCACATGTCCAGTAATTCTATCCTTCAGTTTTTTTTCTTTTCAAACTTGCATTTTAAGGCTATATTTTCCATATTCATCCTATACATTTTGAAATACAACATTTTATTTTTGTTCTAAGAATTAATAAAAATAGGACTCATGGTCACTTAAAAGTATGATTCTTGTTGAGCTGTAGTAGCTCATGCCTGCAATCCTAGCTACTCAGGAGGCTGAGATCAAAGCTAGCCCAGGCAGGAAAATCTGACTGTTATCTTTAATAAGCCACCAGAAAACTAGAAGTGATGCTGTGGATGAAAGTTGTAGAGTGCTAGCCTTGAGCAAAAGGAGCTCAGGACAGCACCCAGCCTCTGAGTTCAAGCCCTACAACAGACATAAACAAACAAACAAATAGCATGATTCCTAATTTCCAGAAGGCGATCTGATTTCTTTATTGTTGATTTTTAGCTTAGTATTGTTGAAGTTATAGAACATGCTGTGTATAATTTTGTTCTTTAGAAATTGGTTCAGGGTTTTGTTTTGGGGATTTTTTTGTGCTGGTCTTGAGGCTTGAACTCTGTGCCTGGGCGCTGTCCCTGAGCACTTTTTTTTTTTTTTTTTTTTTTTGCTCAAGGCTAGCACTCTATCACTTGAGCCAGAGCACCACTTCAGCCTTTTTCTGAGTAGTTTATTGGAGATAAAGTCTCATGGACTTTCCTTCCTGGGCTGGCTTCAATCTGTGTTCCTCAGATCTCAGCCTCCTGAGTAGGTAGGATTACCAGCCTGAGCCACTGACTGGTTGAGAATTGTTTATGGCCCAAGATATAGACAGTATTTGTAAGTGTTCTGTGTGTGCTGGGAAAGAATGGAGCTATTGGGTGCAGTGTCAATATGTGCCACTGAGTCAAATTCACTCATACTTTCATATATTTTCTGATTTTTATTTATTTCTGATAAAGTCATATATAATCCATCTAATCGTAGTTTCGCATATTTCTTGTAGTTTCTGCCAGGTTTTGCTTTATATTTTAAGGCTTTGCTATTAGACATGAACAAATTCAAATATTTTGCTGATGAATTCTTTTTTTTTAATTAAGCAAACTTTTATTGAAGCTTACATTGTGGTACAGAAATACATTTCAACTGATTAAAGTCCAACACCAATGAAGAGAGAAATTATGGCACCAAAATTTTCCCTCCTCTACCATGCTAGGATAGATTTCTATTCAATCTACAGTTCTCATTTTCTAGGCTTTGTTCCACATAAACTTGTGCAATTTCCTGATGAATTCTATTACAAATTTATTCTCTATTGCTAGTAGAGTTTTCTCTGGGTTGTTTGTTGTCAGGCTTATCACCATTGCTTTCATTATTTATCTCTGCTTCAAAAGAGAAGCTTGGAACTATAGTTCCCAGTATCCCTTTTCTTTTACTAGTCTGCAAAAAATTCTGCCAGTGGAGGCCAACCACCCAAGATTTGAAAACTGCATAAGGCATAATCATTAATCTTTCTGAGAACCATCAACTGTTGTTTTCCTGAAAATAGGTTTTTCTATAAAAAGCAGCTGATTGTTGACACTTGCCCCTATTTCAAAGACTAAGTAAGCCTCTCATTCTCTGTATTAAATAAGTCTCATTATTCAAAATATCTAGAAAGGCTTCTGTTTTCCTGACTACACTGATGTTCTTGCAACCTTTTACTTTCAATCTGTATCCTCATGCTTTAGATGTAACTTTGTAAAAAACAAAAGTGTAATTTGAAGTTTTTTATCTACAAATCTTACAGTATAATCTAGTCCATTTGCATTTTGTTTGCATGCTAGATTATTTGGGTTTAAATCTATGATCTTATTTTATGTGTTCTTTTTGTTCTGCATGTTCTACTTTTTCCATTCTCTCTTTTGGATTGATTACATATTTTTCTCATTCCATTTAAAAAAAAATTTCTACCTGATTTCTCCAGGAAGGACTCAAGATAGGGCACAGGCTTCAGGATCATCCTTCCTCTTGGTGGCAAGAGTACTATGGCCATATCTTAGGAGGGAACAGCCCTGCAGGAGTGAACTAGAGGCACAACCCCAGGGCTCTGCCTGTGCTGTTCAGGTAATGGAGCAACAATCACTTTCCCAAGCCCAGGTGAGGCAAACTGTATCTATAGATTGTGAAATAGGAGAAGTGGCGCTGTGGCTCAAATGGTAGAGCGCTCGCCTTGAGCTGAAGCGCTGAGGGACAGCGCCCAGGCCCAGACTTCAAGCCCCATGACCGACAAAAAAATAAAGTAGATTGTGAAATAGGGTTCAGAGTTTATCCTGTTATCTCCCTCTCTATTGGGAGGTGAGGGCTCACAGTTTATTGCATTGCCCTATTCCCCCTGTAGGTCACAGATCATCCTGTAAGTATTTAACCAGAGATCATGTGGTAACCAGGGCTGGAAAGGCTGGCTAGGGGCAGCCCGGCATGTCTCCTAGCACAGCCTGAGAGAGACATGCAGTGTGGATGAGAACCAGGGCCCATCTTTGAAATTGGATTTCATAGGAATGCCAGAAAAGGGGCCTCAGGATGAGGAGAAACTCAATGTTATTCGAAGATAAATGAAGCCCAGAGACAGACTGCCTCAGTGGGATCTCAGCTCCATCCCTGGCCATCCTGGGCTATTCCAAATGAGATTCTGTTTAGAATTTAGGCTTTAGAAGATTCCTTGATGTTCCAGCCACTCCCCCCATCCACCACCTCCAGTCTGATTGCCCAGTGTTTCAATACCAAAGCAGATGGCCAAAGTGTGGCCATTGTGCATATCTGCTGGGACAAGTGTGAGCTGCCTACCAAGTGCCTCTGGGAGGCAGAAGTTCCTTTGCCTTTGAGAATGAACTGTGGAGATTCTAAATACTCAGAATCAGGATCCCCCAACTTGGGCCATTGTTTAGGAACTTGGGGTTCAGCCTCTTGTTATACCTGCCACAAAACACTTTTAGGGCTTTACTAATCCTGCCTCAGGATTAGTGTAGATGATCTTAAGGCTGGCCATGAGGACAAATGTGTATACCTCAAGTGGAGAACTGTTCATACCTGTCCTTGACATATACCTGGACATGTGGCTCAAAGTAGTTCTCCAAAACTTGATCCCAAGAAAGCTTCAGGTTCCACAGGGGTGCTTCACATTTTGCTGCCTGGACAGATCATTGCATTTTTTTTTGCTAATTTATAAAAAAATCTAAAATTGTTTAAGAAACATTCATCGTGCAAAATACAGTCTTTACAACATCTTAGCTGTATTTACCTCCTCTCAATTTATATACCATTAGTGTGATTTACTTCATATGCACCTTAAATTTGTAGGTCATAATTATTATTTTAGAAAGTCTTCATATTTCTTTTTGCATCTCATGTGTTCTATCTAGGCTTACATTACTGATAAATCTTTTAGTATTCTCTATAATGACATCTGCCAGTAGCAAATTCTTATTATCTTTTCTTTCTTTTATTAGAAATGTTTTTATTTTGCCCTCATTTTTTACTCTTCAATAAAAATGTCTTTCATTTTCATACATGAGTCATTGATGCAGGAAACAGTCTCAGTTCCAAAAGGTTTTATAAAGTGTGGTTTACTGGACCCCAAAGAGTATTTAAGTAGAGCTGGATGCAAGTAGTACATGCTGAGATCTTATTTTGGAGACTGAGATTGGGAGGATTGTAGTTAAGATTAGATTGGCCTGGCCAGAAAATGTTGTTGAGATACCCTTTCAACCAAGAGCTTGGCCTGATGGTGTGTGCCTGTCATCCGAACTATGATGGGAAGCCTGATATAGATGGATTGCAGCCCAAGCATGCACTAGGCAGGAAGCAAGACTGGATTTCAAAACCAACAGAAAGGGAGATAGGGCAAGATGCTAATTTTCACTCTGTGAATGAGTAGACTCTGATGTCCCAGAAAGGGCTTGATTCTAAAGTGAGAAAGAGAGGAAGGGAACCAGAAACCATAAAGAAGGTGGGACGGGCTGTGGGGAGAGAAAAACCACAGAGAACCTTTCCCTATGAAAGTAAAGCAGTGAGGAGGTTCCAGCCAGTTCCCCATTTGGGAGAGGAGAAATTGTAGACAGACTTTCCCCAATAGACTGAACTCTAGCTGCAGGGAACTGCCATACAGCCCTCAAGCCTCCACCTCACTACAGGGATTTATGAGCCAGTGACTACCCCAGTATGAAGGGCTGGCCTTGGTGAAGAAAAGCTTTCTGTGACTTCCCTGTCTTGGAGCTGGACAGTGAGTCACCATCTTGATAGATTGCCTGTTGTCTGAGTTACTGTGAAAACCTTGGGATAAGGAGCAATCATGGCCCAATGACTCAGAGGACACTTTGCCATAGAATTTGGGTATAAATCAGTCATTAAGAGGTGGTTGGAGTGTGTGTGAGAGTATGTATGTGACTCAGAGAGGTTTACCCTGTGGGAAGGTACACTGTCAGCTTAGATGCTTGGGGCTTGGAAGCACTGATGAACTGTGTGAAAGAGGCTTGTGGTTCACTGTGGGGTCACATAGCAGAGGCACTGGTCTGGTGGCCATTTTTGTCACCCATAAAGGAGTGGAGCAGTAACTCCTAACACCTGGCCAAGGCCACTAATGGAGGCAGTGGAGCCAAAGGCAGCTGCTCCAGACACCTGGCAGTGAAGGAGGCTAGAGACCCCCTATCAAGCCACACCACAGAGGCAGCATTGATGCAGCAGGGACTTTGGAGGGATAGACTTGATAGTTCTGTTAAGCAGCTTCCTCCTTCCCCAAGCTAGGAAAGAATCTCATCACCTAAGGTGAGGATGGCAACAGACCTTTGAGTCAGAGGTCTGTGAAATGATTATGTCCAGGGCCTGCCCCCGGCTCTATGCGCTGATCATGAGGGAGACAGAGCCCTCCCACTCAGGTGATTTCCACATCTTCTTACATCCCACAAAGACACACAAGAATAACAGAAAAATTATATTTTGCTTTATGTATCTGTCTTGCTATTTTGGTTTGATTTTTGTGGCTTTTTATTCATTTAACTATGGATATTATTTCTATGTATCTAGTACAGGGCATTTGCTTTATAGTTTTTACTTTTCAGGACATTTACCCACTCCCATTTACTTTTTAGTTCTGTTTCTCCTTCCTTTGTCTCCAAAGTCATTATACCTGAACCTTTCAGTATTCAATTTTTAAATCATACTTCTGTCCCCTTTCTATAGCCCTTCCTCATTTATACTTTCCTTCTATCACCAAGTAAAACTATTTCCTTCTGTGCTGGTTCTCTTATCCTTTATCCTTCCTCATTATTTACACTTTACCTGGTATAACTAGAGTGTCAAAACACCATTCTCTCCCTCTCTCTTTCTCTCATTTCATGTTGTTTTGATTTTTTTATTGTGTATGTTTATTCAGTTTCCTCCATTTTGCCTCCCTTGTCCCTCCCTGCCCCAACACATTAGTAACTAGATTTTTGATTTTTTTTTTTGCCAGTCCTGGGGCTTGAACTTAGGGCCTGGGCATTGTCCCTGAGTTTCTTTCTCAAGACTAGCACTCTACCAGTTGAGCCACAGTGCCACTTCCTGCCTTTTCTGTTTATGTGGTACTGAGGAATCGAACCCAGGGCTTTATGCATGCTAGACAAGCACTCTACCTCTAAGCCACATTCCCAGCCCCTAGATTTTTTTCTATTTATGTCACTCTGCTTTCTCATGAACTTCTCATATTAAGCTTAGCTCCCACTCCTTTCTTCCATATAAAACCAAATCCTTAGTATTATTAGTTATGGCTCCAGTATCTCCTTCTTATTACCATTCTGGTTAACTAAGGTCTTCCTAGATCACAAAGATAGATTTTTGCGTCTATGCTCATGTAAATATGTTGAATGATAGTGATAACCAGTCCTTTTATTTATTTTTTTCAGTTGTGAGGCTTGGACTCAGGGTTGAGCTCTGATTCTAATAATGGGACTATTAGGAAGATAAGGAGAGGGGGAAAGGGAAAGATGGAGGGTGAATAATTTTTAAATACATTGCTACTATGTATGAAGATGACATAAGGAAATATTAATGAAAGCTGTTGATCAATAGGAAATTAGAGGAAATGGAAAGAGAAAGCAATAGAAAGGGTTATTCTGAGCATGTGGTGGGGCATATGTGAAATACTATGATGAATCCCTTTGTTGTAATTAATACACATTAAAAAAGGAATGACAGAAACAGTAAAACAGGTTCTGTTGGGAGATTGGGTACCAGTGGGGGCAGAAGACTGAATAAAGGTGACTGTAATTGAAATAGTTCATTTGCATGTATGAAAATAGAACAAGGAAACTTGTTGAAATTGTTTTAAGAAAGGGGAAGTGGAATAAAGAAGAGTGGTAGAGGGAGTGAGGTTGGTCAGGATACATTGCACATGTGTAGAAATGTTACAATGAAACCCCCTCGGTACAACAAATATGTGCAAGTAAAATTAAAAAATATGAGCAGTGTAAAAATATGGCTGAAACATGGCCCTTGGGTAGAATGTCTGCCTGGAAAGCATGAAGCCCTAAATTCAAATTCCCAAACTGCAGCAAAAAGAAAGAAAACACAGGTTGAAGAGAAACAGGAATTCTGCAGGTTTCTCATTGAGAGTCTTAATGAGTTGTCTCAGTAGACAGATCTTTCCTACATATCTTCAGCAGACTTTGCAAGGGTAGAGGTGGGACATTTTTGCCTGGAAGGCCTGGTTAAATTTTTTCTGCTGCAAGCATGTGTACACTATTAGAAATTATAACATGTTGTCTATGAACTCACTTTGAACAATCCATGTTCTACTATGATACTTATCATTGTGAAGTTACAGGCCTGTTCTGGTCCATGGGTCCTCAGATGACCAGGGTTATTAGCATCAAATTGCTCTACCTCCAGCAGGCTTCACTGTGTCTCACTGGAGCTACATGTGCAAATGAGGTGTGTCTGCCTTTACAATGCCTACTCATAGGTAGTATCTCTCAGGCACAATAGGTCACACAAAATAATATTTGGCAGAATAAAAATGTCAATAAAAAGATGGTGAAACATTATTTGAATGACAGAACTGTGCCATCATTTCGCTGAATAGAAAAGTGTACCTTTCCTGATATTCACCAAGGTCAATGACAAAGATATGGAGAAAAGTATTTTTATATATGAATATACAAGCAAACATTTTCAATAACAAATGTATATAAATATGCAGTGGTGTTCTTTTTCTGTCCATCATCCAGACAGATAACTTTTTTGTTTGTTACTTTTGCTGGTCCTGGGGCTTGAACTCAGGGCCTGGGTTCTGTCCGCGAGCCTCTTTCTGTGCTCAAGGCTTGTGTTCTACCACTTGAGCCACAGAGTGAGATATCTTGGAGCTAGGTGACTTCAATATACTTAGGAGACATTTGAGAGAGAGAGGAAAGTTTGGAAACTGGATATGCAATCCAGTCAAGAAAAGAAAGCTTGACTTTCAGTGGGAAACCTGAGAGTTTCATGATGGTCATTAATACTGTGGAAGAGGAGACCACCCAGCTATGAAATATACACAGGGAAGCAAAAATTGCAGAACACAATGCCCTAGGAAATAAAACACACGATGGAGCAAAGACAGCCCTGCAGAAGAGGCTGACATAATTTCAGACGTAGACAAATGACTCAAAACACTCCTATAGAACATTCCACCCAGATTCCCCCCATGCAGGTATTTTACCTTTTGAAAGTAGGTTGCAGACATGTCTTTTTAGCCCTTAATATTTAATGTGTAAACCCTTAATATTTAATGTATATTTTAAGGACACTGTCATATATTTTCATGAGTACAATCATCAAAATCAAGAAATTAACAGTGATATGATACCATCAGATGATATAATACAGACCATGTTCAGATTTCAGCAGTGTAGCTGTTTGTCCATTAGAGCAAAAAGACATCAATCCTTGGGCAGGCAGTGCATCCAGTTACCTGTCTCTGTGGTAAGAGCCTATGATGTGACACAATTAGCTGCTGCTCAAATGTGTTGTAATTTTTCTAATTAATGAAGATGTGAAGCCCCTTGGGAGACCTAAAGAGTTTAGAATCCTTGGGAGTACATGGACCTAAGGCTGGTGGAAGAACAGCAATCCTTGAACAAGCTTCTCTCCTGATTTAGGAAATCTCTGCAGCAGCCAATGGAAAAAGCACTGGATCCCATTGTGACAGACATTTTGAGCACCAGCAACAGAGGCTGGGAGCATTCCAGAGGAAGACCATGGGCCCTGGGAACAAAAGAAAGTTTGATTGACTTAATCCTTGAGAAGAGGCAATCAAGAGCCATCAACTCAGGGAGGGGACTTCTAACAGTTTCTTTTCTGGTACCCTTCCTGCATGGCTTCTACCAGAGCTTCTGTCAAGGTGGTAGGGTAGCAATCCCCAATTTTCTGTCCCATCAAATCCACCAGTCTACATGGACATATATGAAATTCTCTGTGAGGCAATTGAGGGTTATGAATATGGACTGGGAATTAGGTGGTCTCTAGTGATTGTTCTTAATTTTGTCATGCATGATAAAGGTACCAGGACATGTCCTGGTCTGTTTTGTTGTTGTTTTTGAAAAAGAGAAGTACATGCAAAAAGTGATGTATGCAATTTGCTGTGATATTCTTAAGGAAAAACAATGGATAGATGAAGTTAAAATAGAATATTTTGGTAGTTTTAGAATCTAGGGCATTGGGGCTGGGAAGGTGGCTCAGTGGTAGAGCGCTTGCCTTGCATGCATGAGGCCCTGGGTTCGATTCCTCAGCACCACATAAGCAAAAAAGAAAAAAGCCGGAAGTGGCGCTGTGGCTCAAGCGGTAGAGTGCTAGCCTTGAGCTGAAGAGCTGAGGGACAGCGCCCAGGCCCAGAGTTCAGGCCCCACAACTGAACCAAAAAAATAAAAACAATAAAAGATGTATCATTAAAAAAAAAAAAAAGAATCTAGGGCATTTACTAAGCCATTCAACCAGTGTTAGGGTTGAAGGATAATATGGATAGTGTGATTTAATGCCATGCCCTAAATTCTCCTTAGCTGTAGCAAACATTTTTATTCCTATTATTCTTATCTTAAGCTGGGCTTCCCAACTCTCACAAGTTGAGGAAAAGCCTTACTTTAAGCATCTAATACGTGGTACTCCCAAAGTTGTTTTTTGTTGTTGTTATTTTCTTTTGTGCAGGTTTTAGGGGTTGAACTCAAGGACTAGGTGCTGTCCCTGAGCTTTTGCGCTCAAGGCTAATACACTACCACTTGAGCTATAGCTGGT
This sequence comes from Dipodomys ordii, assembly GCF_000151885.1. Classification (NCBI taxonomy): domain Eukaryota; kingdom Metazoa; phylum Chordata; class Mammalia; order Rodentia; family Heteromyidae; genus Dipodomys; species Dipodomys ordii. The sequence continues at coordinate 4,087,892 of NW_012267249.1, read as the reverse complement.
CTTCTAGCTTTTTGGTGATTAGTTGGAGATGAGAGTCTCATGGACTTTCCTACGTGGGCTGGCTTGGAACCACAATCTTTAGAACACAGCCACTTGAGTCACTAAGATCACAGATGTGAACTTCTGGCCCAAAGTTGGTTTATTTTTTATTTTTTGGGTCAATTGTGGGGCTTGAACTCTGGGTCTGGATGCTGTCTCTCAACTCTTCTGCACTTCAGCCACAGAGCCACTTCTGGTTTTCTGGTGGTTTATTGGAGAAAAGAGTCCCATGTACATTCCTGTCCAGGCTGGCTTTGAACCGTGATCCTCAGATCCTCCTCCTGAGTAGCTATAGCCAAAGTTCTCTCTTGAAGTATCTGGCAACCACAAGCCTGGTAGAACTGTCAGAGTTTGAAGGGGTTTTTGGTGGGCATAGATTCTGGAACTCCTGACTGCATCTCATAGCTTTTTTTTTTTTTTTTAACAGCTTTCAGCTCTCACTTGCCATTTGAATCTAAATTCAAGTGTCAGTGAGGGAGAGCACGCTGAGCAGGTCCCTGACAAGCTCATACCATCTGCAGCAGTATTTCCCCCCCATCATCTTGACAGCTGAGAGCTGGCAATATTACAATTCAGACAGCACTCACTGTTTGAAAGGAAAATTATGGTTTTTTAGGATGCAGCTGGTGCACAAGTGAATAGGATGAAGTTTCTATGAAGCATTTCCCTCCCCTTTATGATATGAAAATAAGAAAATGGAGATTCAGCATGTGGTTCTTTAAAAGAACAACCAAAAGGCATAGTTTGGAGAACAAAGGCAAATAAAGCATTCCAATCCACAGTAATAATTTTAATACAAAGCCAAAATAGCAAAACAGTCATTTATACATGATTTCTTCACTGTTGGAAGAGTTAACATTGTTATTGCTGTAGAGATGACTTGGAAATGAGCTATTTTGGTGTCTAGTTAAGATCAATTCTTTACACACATTTTCATTTTGCCACTTAAGAAAAACTTCAATGGACATTCCTTAGCTGCTAAGCTTCCCCAGGTGAGCTCAACCTTATTTACTAATCATTCTCTAAGTTTCCCAGCAAAGGAAACATATTTCTCACCTCAGAAAAACAGAAACGAGATAAGCAAGCCAAGCACAGAGTGGTGTTTTCAAGGGCTTTTCTTAGACTTCAAAGAAGTTGGGCATATTTTACCATAGTACTTGCTTCTGAGAAAAATCTTCGCTTCTTTTTTCTGGAACTAAGATATTTTTCAATTCTTTCACATATGGATTTCTTTCCCCTGTCACCAAGTGGCACTGGAGTACTGATAAGCATTTAAGAACCAGTGGGAACAAACTTGACCTGGGATTGCTCATCTTTGTGATGTAAATACTCCCACCATTACTAGTGTGATGTCACTGGTATGTGGAGGTGGAAAAAGATGCATAGTGTTCTACCTTTGTATAGTATTTCACCATACAAATACAAGCAAGGCCAATGACCTCAAGTTTAGGAATAATAGGCTGGGTGCTGGTGGCTCACACCTATAATCCTAGCTACTCAAGAAGCTGAGGTTTGGGTTTGAAGCCAGCCCATGTAGACAAATCTAAGAGACTCATCTCTAATTAACTTGCAAAAAGCCAGAGCTTTTTGTGTGTGGTTCAAGTGGTAGAATGCTAGTTACGAGTGAGAAAACTGAAAGAGGGTCCTGGCTTCTGTGGACTGATTACTGGTCCCTGACTTGCCTCTGGTTTGGAAGTCTAAATAGGAGATTCTGGAGTCCCAGTATGGACAGTGCCAGGACAGCAGAATTTTAGTGTTGCATCTGATCCCAGTGACTGGCATCCCTGCCAAGTCCAGATGGTGCTGTACAACTGTTGGACTATCAGAGTTCCCATACAGCTTGTTCCACTCCCCAGCCCCTCCTCTGGCCTTCTATACTCCCGTCACCCTTTGTTTAACAGGTTTAATTCAAGCCTTTGCCACCTCTTTCTTTCATTTGCTGCAAAGCCAGCAAGGAAAAACCCAAAAAGAAGGAAAAAAAATCAGTGGTTAAATCTTTCAAGGTCAGGCTGTTCTTCAGTTTCCAGCCTCCCCTTTTAAGCTGCATACATCCCCTGTATCTTGAACTATAGCATCATTGAATCTCAAGGATGGATGGGACCTTCCACTCATTAAGCCTGAACCACAGCCTGCCTGAGCAGCCGCCAGCCCTCCCCCAGAGTCTCTTCTTCCTAGCTGTAAAGTGGCTGTCTGCCGCTTTTATCCCTTGGCTCAGAGCCACAGCCATAGGAAGGCACTTCGTGTGATTGCTCACAGCAGGGAAAGCAAAAGCAAAAGAAATACAAAGAAAGCCAGGATATGGTTAAGGACTTTATATAAGATTGCGTTTATTGACCACATTTATAGGTGACAAAACTAAGATTCTGTGAGAGGAGGTGACTGCTTTAGGTTCTGGGAGTCAGGATGTGAACCCGACCTGACTGGTGCCATTCATATTAGTTCCCGTGTCTCCCATAGGGGCATCCCTGACAGCTACTTGGTTACAAGGATGTCAGGCTAGTGAAGTGGGAATGAAAAATGTTATCACCTTCACAAATGGCATTAGAGTTTCCCATTGAGGAGGGAATGGTTCTTTCAGGAAAATCCTTTTTGTAAGTCAACAATGGAAAAAAGGTGAAATCCTGAAGGTAAGGTGTTAAAAGAAAATGGGCAGCAAGCCTAGTATGGTGGTATATACCTTAAATTCTAGCACTTGGGAGGTAGGGACAGGAGGGTAGCAAGTTCAAGGCCAGCCTGCACTGTATAGTATGACCATGTCTTTAAAAACAAAGAGGAAGAAGAAGTAAAAAAAAAAAAAAAAAGGAATTGCTGTACATGAGTACATAAATGGGTTTGTCTTGTCCCAAGGAAGAAAGACAGGGACCATCGTGGGAAAGCAAGTGAAAATTTCTTTGCAGTGGATGAAAAGAATATTCAGGGAGTGCGGTGACAAGCCTACATTGCTGCGGTGTCTGCCATTTTCTCCTATAGTACTGAGACGTGTGTACACACTCATTTGAATTTTGCTGTGTGTGGAAACAGGGGTGGGAACTAAACTTCAGATCTGAGCTGATACAGTGCCAGGATGAGATGTTGTGGCTGAAAATGAGGTAGCAGTAGTCTTGAGTCAGCATAGCTGCAGAAACAGAAGTCTCTTAGAAATCACAACATTCAATGGTTCAGAACAGAATTCCAGAGTTATCAGACCTGTTTGGATCTCAAGGGACAAGAGACCATGACAGGATGAATCTGTGCCTTGTGTGTGATCACATGTTATAGGATACAAAGTGGGGGGAGCCAGGCACTGGTGGTTCACGCCTATAATCCTAGCTACTCAGGAGATCTGAGGATCAAGGTTGGAAGCTAGCCTGGGCAGACAAATCTGAGAGACTTTTATTTCCAGTTAATCAGCAAAAAGCTGGACATGGAAGTGTGACTCAAGTGGTAGTGTTAGCTGTGATTGAAAAAAAAACAAGCAGGAGTATGAGGCCCTGAAATCAAGCCTGAGGTCTTGAGTTTAAGACTCAGTATAGACACGCACCGGTGCGAGTGCGCGCGCACGCGCATGCACACATACACACACACACACACACACACACACACACACGGAAAGAAATTTTGGATCTTGCTACTGACTGCAATAGAGCATATGCAGTCGACTTAGGTGTGTTTGATGGGTACCTGATGGGAGAAGTTCAGGAACTTCAAACCCTTGGCCTCTATTCTGCTTAGTATGGGCCTTTTTCCTCACATCCCATCATAGCATAGGGGGTGGATTGAAATGGTCTTGGCTGATTTGAGCATGGAGGCCAGATTGCATCCTGGAAATTTCACATGCACCTTTGGGGTTGTCACATAGATCCTCGTGAGTGCTGAAGCCCTTGGCAGCTGACACATAAACACTATCGTGATAAAAAGAGAGTCACATAAGGGGGAGGGGGTGGCAGAGGGATCTAGGATAGCAGTAAGTGCCAGACACATGAAGGACTAGAACCACTGGTCCAGTCTCACTGCTAACTGGCTATGGTAAGTGTGGTCTTGGAACTCAATTCCCTATTTATAAAATGGGGACAAGACTGGTGTTTAGGTGCTGCTATTCTTGTGGCCTCTGAGCTGACTCAGGGATGACTTTCCTAGTGTTGCCTTGGAGGTTCAGAGAACAGGAACTTTACAAAGCTAGGTTAGTGAATGAAGTTGAAAGGCCAATCCAGGGCTCCAGGGAGTGCTGCATGTTGACCCCCAAACTGCATCTGAGGGAGGAAATTTGGAGCTATGAAGGAATAAAGCTTGTGCTAAGCTGTAGGAATTTTAGGAGCTGAGCCATAAAATTTAGAATGGAGGTATAACCTAGTTTTAGGAAACAGTGAAAACCATATGTCCCTAAGGATAATCTTCCAGGTAAAAACATTTTTACAGGAATGATTTGTAGTGACCTCAAGTCTCAGAGGCAATCAAAAGCAGCACCAGGTTTTCTATTAGGCTATATAGTCCAAGATCTACGAACATTAATTTTAGGGACAGTGACAAATAACTGCTGTCAGGGCTTTTCCTAGGATATCTGCACAGACTACAGAGGCCTCACCTACAAGTTCAAAGGACAATATTCTGATGAAGTGACTTGATTGATGGGAGTTGTGTCCACTCCCTTCCCCAGGCTGCAGCCCTGGGATTTGCACATGGTATTCTAGTCCATCTGACTCTCAGAGGGTCAACTGTGACCTGGGTAGTCCTGGAATCTCCCTCCCCACTTCAAAGCTGCTTCCATCTTCATGGGATTTACATTCTGAATGTTCTCATTGGCATAGCTCAGGACTTGAAGGATGAGCATATCCTTCCCACTTCTGAAAGATAGTCAAGGGAGCAGGCATCTCAGTCTTTATAAAGAATAGCTCCAGTACATTCATGATTTTCTCATGAAAATAATCTTTAGAAGATGGAGTGACAATGACCAAAAAACAGTCATAACCTGATACAACTACATACCTGATACAACTACATAATAATTGAAAAAAAATCCTTAGATGGGTCATTTTTCCTCCTCTCTACTGGAGTTTCCACAAAATTATCCCAAACCTTCCCCTTTCTCTTTTCTTCTCACCTTGTCTCATTTGTCAGGGAATTCTTCAGCTGGGAGCATGGAGTCTGCCATTGTGACAGTAATGGCTTATTACCCACTTTTATTATTTCTCAGGTCATCCTAAAGTCCTAAAGCACTCAGTCCCCATTCTGTCTATCCCATATCCAATCAGACAATATAGCTTGAAGACATTTTTCCCAAATGCAGATTCATATATATATATTCTGAGTGACTGAGCTATCAGCATTCAAGTTTTGACCAGCTTCAAGATGCAACTACTAGATAACAAGACCATATACAGACATTGAATCTATGTTACAGAAGGAAGACTTTGTTAGTTGGATTACAAGTGTCAGGTACTTTAGGTTATACCAAAGGCATCCAGAAGGCTCTGAAAACCTTAAGAGCCTTCCTCTTTTCAGGTTATGAGGCTAGAAGGAAGGCCTCCACGAAGCTGCACTCCTTATCAGGGCCCTAGCACTGATTTTTTCTTTCTTAACTCCCCTAGTGAGGTGATAAGAAACTTATTATAACGCCAGGTGTGGGAGGTGTCTGTTGTCACCTTCCACACAATGCACAACCCCATTTATTAACTTCCTTCACCTCAAAGTACTCCCAAGAGGTAAATGCAATAGGTCTTTCCCCTGCCTGAAGAATGGAAAAATGGAGGCACGGTGCTCATGTCATCACTTGTCTAAGGAGACAGCCATGCTCTGGCTCTGTATCCCATGTTCTTTCCAGCAGGTGTGGGCAGCTGTAGCAAGTGTAGCCAGGCTACCATGCTCAGGCTAAGAGCTGTGGGGGAATCCTGGAGCAGGGCTGGGAGCCAGCTGTGACCCAGCACTCTCTCCTTCCACTCAGGGCTTGTTCCTAGCAGTGATGTCAATGATGACAGAACCCACTACCAGCTGGAAAAAGGGCCTCCTTTGGCAAAGCAATTTGGAACCACTCTAGCTGCTCTTCCTCAGGATAGGGCCCTTTGAGTTCAAGGGGAAAGATGAGGAAATGGAAAAGTGTAAATACAGCTGCTGGGGGATCAACACTTGCTTCAGATCTGGCTAATTCCAGCAAGCAAACTAAAACGCTCCAACTTCTAATGCCACCCTGAGTGGTAATAAGGTACATGTCTTATAGAAAGGTGAAGGATTATTTCTTAAATGCACAAGACACGTTACCTGGTTACAGTTCAGTAGCATGCACCCTATGCTGCATCACATTTAAACTACAACTGTATAGTGTGACATTTCTATCACACCACATCAAACATTTTTTCAGTTGTACAACTGTTATTTGTGAAATCTGGTTTTAACTAGAGTATTTTAAGAGCCAGTTTCTATTGAAATGTGCTGTGGGAAAATGTAAGTTTGACTTGATACACATTTTTTGTATTTACAGCAGAATAAGTAAAAAGAATTGTGTACCCTATGGGTGGTGCTGGCTTCCAAGAAGTAACTTTGGGAAAATGGATGTTTAATTTCAGTGAAACTGACCTTACTCAGAGTATTTTGAGAGCTTTCTTTGGAAGCTATCAACCAGTAAGTTTCCTTACAGTTGGTTGGTAAATCTTTGTCCTCTAAGTGAAGATCTATTTTTTGAGGAATCTTTTTAACAGCCAAAGAGCATTATAAAATAAATCTGATAAGCCAGATGGGGTGGGTCACTCCTGTAATCTCGGCAGTTGTAGGAGGCGGAGGCAGAAGGAACGTGAGTTCAAGACTTGTCTCAGAGGTAAGAAAAGGGGCTGGGAAGGTGGCTCAGTGGTAGAGTGCTTGCCTTGCATGCATGAGGCCCTGGGTTTGATTCCTCAGCACCACATAAGCAAAAAGAAAAAAGCCAAAAGTGGTGCTGTGGTTCAAGTGGTAGAGCGTTAGCCTTGAGCTGAGGAGCTGAGGGACAGCGCCCAGGCCCAGAGTTCAGGCCCCACGACCAGACCAAAAAAAAAAAAAGCAAGTAGTGGACACTGGTGGTTCATATCTGCAATTCTAATCAGGAGGCTGAGATCTGAGGATCATAGTTCAAAGCTAGCCTAGATAGAAAAATCTGAGAAGCTCTAGCTCCATGAGTATGGACTGGAAGCCTGGCTAAAAGTAGTTAAGTGTCAGCTATAGAGCGAAAAAGTTGAGCAAGAGCACAAGCCTGAGTTCAAGCTCCAATACCAGCACAAAAACAAATAGACAAAACAAAACCAAAAATCCAACTATAAGATTTTGAGGCCTCTTTCTTTCAGGGATTCAGTGAAAACCCTACAGAGGGATTCTAAATGTTCTTGGCAGATGCACATCATAGCTCAAGAGTATGGTCTCCCCAGGAAATAACTCCAATGATGGTAACCTTGAATATATATGTTCTAGTATATTTGGTCCTTGGTTGTTTTCAGTTATAGTTCATATAAACAGAGATAGGAAATTCTGTCTCCATGATTTCTCCCAAGGAAAGGATCTCATCTATTGCTTTAAAGAGTTGAAATTAGAATCACTTGGTGTCATTTCTATTTTAGCCCCACAGAAAAAATGTGTAATGATAATTCCTGATAACTCAGGCTCCCCAGTTTGAAAAAAATGGTCAAGGACAGGTTTCTGAAGCCTGGAGTCGAAAGGCTAGGGTATGGAATGTGTTTCCAATAGCTATACCTAACTCAACAGGCCAATACTAACCCATTCAGAAAACCTCCTGCAGCTAATACAGAGTGGGGAAGAATGATTATCTTCCAGTATGTTTTTGTGGTAAAAACCACTGGCTCTGGGTGACAAATGAACAGAGTCCATTGAAGAGAGGTCCAGAGCGCTAGATTCTAGTACACTTAGCCACTAGCTCACTGAAGTGCATTTCTAGCTGAGGTCAAAGGCAGCAAAGGTGCAAGAAGCTGCTAGAGCTTGCACTAGTTAAAGCAGGTGTATAAATTCCCAGCAGCAAAGCAATTGTAATCAGGACATAGGCCAATGAGTGAGGTGACGGAATGCTCAATCTCATTCAATGCTGAGGAGGAAGCGCTCTAGAATGCTCTATCCTGAGTGTCAGTGAAATACAGTAGAGATGGTGAAAGAAGAACAGAGACTGATTCTCTAAGAGCGCATGATGTGTGTGGTCATTCTTGGAGCATCCCACATATACAGAGTGAAGAACACATCACTGCAGTCATGGTCCACCTTGTCTGCACATGCCTCCATCTTGTGATACCTTCTGAGTTCAGGATTTCCAGGAGTCACTCCAAGTTTGTGCTCGCTACTGCTACAGTCAACAGCAGCCTACCCCACAGAGTGGGGTGCCATTATACCCAAGTATTCACAGCAGACACTGGTCTCAAATCGATCAGCTGGGATGTTGTTCTTGGTGAGTATTTTTCTATTAGTCTTTGTAAAAACCACAAAGCTAGGCCATTTGCTTAAATCATCATTAGAAAAAAAATGCTGAGTGCCCAGATGGGATTTCTCGTTTCTGTGCAAATGAAATCACATGAGTCCACATTTTACTCACTGGAATCTACTAGGGAAGCAGTAGGATTTGGTTTAAATGCTGCCAAAAAGCAGGAATTCACTTAAGTTTTTAATTCTGAAGCATTCTCTTGTTAATGTTGTAGCCAGGCTCGGGCAGCATGGGGGGGCGGAACCCCCATTGTGTTTGTGGAGGAATCCCGGACCTCTCCCAGTTCAGGCTCACTCTCACTGGAGGTAGACCCATTGTTGATGGTGTAGACGCTGCCTGCAACTCCCTGAGCTGAAGCACAGTCATCTGGCTCATTCTTCTCCCTGGGACTCGACAGGCCTGGGAGGACAGCCATCTTCCCAGTCTGCCTATTTGGCAGTAAGGACATAGTATAGTCAGCAATGATTCCACCCACGTCTAAGTTGCATGCCTGGTCAAAAGCTAGAAAGCCAACATTGGCATTTGCCTCACACACCACGAAGGACCCATCTTCCATAATGAGAAGATCAATGCCACAGAAGTCCATGCCCAGGATATTGGATACCTGAATAGCCAACTGCTTGCCTTGTTCTGTCAGTGGGCACTTGACACCCACACCACCTGAGGGAGAAAGCACAGTGATTTAAAGGTGATACTCATAGATGATACTCATAGATGTATTCAGTGACCCAAAGATGATACAGGGAACTGAGTCCTGGTGGCTCACGCCTGTAATCCTAGCTACTTAGGAAGCTGAGACCTTAAAGGGATCATGGTTCAAAGCCAGCCTTGACAGGAAAGTCTGTAAGACCCTTATTTCCATTAACCATTAACAAGGTAGACATGGCTAGGTGCTGGTAGCTCATATCTGTAATCCTAGCTACTCAGAAGACTGAGATCTGAGGGTCACAGTTTAAATCCAGCTAGGTAGGAAAGTCTGTGAAACTCTTATCTTTAATTAATTATGAAAAAGCCAGAAGCAGAACTGTGGCTTGAGCAGTAAAGTGCTAGCTGTGAGAGGAAAAAATGGTTTAGGGACAGTGCCCAGGCCCTGAGATCAAGTCCCAGGACCAGCCTCCCCACTCCCCAACCTAGATGTGGAGCTGTGTCTCAAGCAGTAGAGTAACTACCTTGAGCGAAAAAGCAAAGGGACAGGACCCAGTGCCTGAGTTGAAGCCACAGTACCAACACACACACACACACACACACAGAGTTCTAGATGGAAATGAAAAACAAATGAAAAGCTTGATTTCACTTTCTTTCCAGTCTTAAAAATGCTAATATCCGGAAGTGGCACTGTAGCTCAAGTGATAGAATGCTAGCCTTGAGCTGAAGAGCACAGGGACAGCACTCAGGCCCAGAGTTCAAGCCCCATGACCAAAAAAAAAAAAAAAAAAAAAGCTAATATCCTCTGACCCAGCCATCCTACTACTAAGGAAATAGTTTTATGTATGGAAAAAAAAAAACTCATGCAAAAAGAAGTTAATGTCAGCATTTTTTTAAATACAGGAAACTCATGGTCCCTGGTACATAGAAGGCATTCAATAAATACTTGAATAAGGAAATGCATAATTATAATTTAAGTATCTTACAATAGAAGAAAATAGCACATTTAACAACCATGGCTACTACTGCTCATAGGCAGTTATAGTCCCATAGGAAAGCACTTTGAAGCATTAAAATGGTACAGTGTGATAAGAATAATGCAAAAGGATGTTTGTTAAAGACTGGGGAAAATGATGTCAAAATGTTAATGGTGGTTGTAATAAATAACTTTTTTTTACTTCTGCTGAATGTTCTAAACTTTCTAATTCATTTTAGGATTAGAAAAAAAAACATTGATTTTTTTTTTTAGAAAAAACTCAGAGCCTTACAGTCTCCCTTGGCTTTTTCAAAGGGTGGTACTCTGCCACTTGAGCCATACCTCCACTTGGCTTTTTGCTTGTTAATTAAAGATAAAAGTCTCTCAGCTTTGTCTGCCTGGTCTGATTTTGAACTTCAATCCTCACAGTTAAGCCTCCTAAATAGTTAGGATTACAGGCATGAGCCAATAGTGCCTGGCTGAACATCGATTTTTTTAAACAGAAATATAGAGGATTATGAGACAAAATTCTGTACTCAAGACAAAAGATCTGATTGTCCTCACCTGTTAAAAAGCTTGATTTCACTTTCTTTCATCTCTCTGGAAGACTTAACACTTGTATTCTTAGGTCTAGCAACTTTACCTACACATTGTCTTGTCCTGGCTATGATACTGTATAAGGAAAGGGCTATAAAACAGTTTACAAACATCTTATCAGGAAAAGCAATAGGGATACATTATAAAACCATCTGGCTAAGAACCAGTATTCATGACTGTAATGCAAATGAACTGAGATTGAATGCTAATGTAGAGAGTACTGAATCTAGCACTGACTCTCCCACCATGCGGTCACATCATCTTACATATTTACAGAATCATGTATAACCCAATGGCAAAGACTCATCTCTATACGGCAAGTCAACTGAGGAGCTTCTGTGAGACCCAAACACTAATGAAGCAGAACAGAATCAGTGTCTACGTCTCTTTCATAGTCACTGGACTTAGTATTTGCATATGGTGAGTTAAGAAATATTAACTAGGTAGTTTTCCCTTCAAGTTAACAAGGTACAAATTCAGTCAGTGAGGCTGACAATACCTCTTTATGAAGGGGCAAAGAATTTACATCCCTAGAGGGATGTGCGGAAGTAAGCTTTATCAATAACTTCAAGGGATGACATTATGCATTCAAACCTAATACAAACTGCAGCCTTTCTAATAGCATCACACATTTAAGAAAAACACACAATTTTCGATTAGAATACAAAGGCAAGTTTGATGTTCTTCCTGCTATGGCCTTGGTTTTTAGACTTCTTAGAATTCTGTCCGAGCTGTTAGACAGCTTCCAACCCCACCTTCCTGCCTCTTTTTTGCTTGTTTGTTTTTTGGGGGGATTTTTTTTTTTGCTTTTGATCCATCCTTTACAGATGGAATTTGTTTTCAAATGCTAGTCTCAGCACACCCTTGTTTGACTCCCACTGCTAAGCCCTAAAACCTACAGGATAGGGTTCAAACCTCAGTGTCTTGCCTCTGCTCTGACCTCTGTCACAACACAGTTCCCCTCTCCTGGATTGCTGGCACACATAGGAAATGCTCATTTCTCATTCTTCTCTCTGAGATCCTGGTGCCTAGCAGAGAGTCTGGCAGGATCAGAAGTCCAACAGCCTAGTGAAATGTCCTGGTGGCCTTCCTTGGGAAACAGTTCCACTCCACTACCCTTGTATCTTACCGAGAGAGCAGTTGCTCTGCATCCGTCCGTCTGTGGAGCAGCGCAGCATGGAGCCTATCACTTGGCCCCCTACCACCACCACCCGGATGTCCTTCCCATGGGATTCCTTCACATACTTCTGGAACAGGTAGGGCACATCATGGCGGACCAGATGGCAGATGTCTGAGAGGTGATGTTTATCTCTTGCTAGAAAAACAGCTTTTCCTTTAAGAAGAAAGATGAAGAGCAAGAGAAAGGGTTAGAGACGCCTGGGGCTTCCATCCTTGTCACCCTGACTCCCCATGCCAAACAGGAGCCAGCTTCTTTTCGCCTTGCTTTGGCCCCCTTTATTTCTCTGATGAGACCCTTGCTTCTTATAAAATAATCATTGAACCTTATTCCCGCTGGATTTTCATCATTTTAATACTATTGATCAGCCAACTTTCCTTTCTTCCTTCCTTCCTTGTCTTTGAACTCATTCCTTGTAAGCACTGGGATTACAGGTATGTCCCATTCCCTACTTTTTTTTTCTTTCAAAAATGAAATAATAATATATTCCAGAAATATACAGAACTGGCCAAAACAAAATCCTGGGGATCTAACCAGTTTAGTTCTAAAAGTAGTTAATTAGCACCTCCTATCATCCTTAGGACACTAATTAGGCAGAGTTTATGTCTAGCTCAATTTTTTTTAATCCCCCAAACCTTACACTGGGCTTAATACACAGGGAAGATGCTCATCAGTGTTTGTAGAATGTAATTAATTGAACATGGTTTAGAGTAATTCTAAGTATGAGTAGAGAGAGAGCCAAAAAAGATAGCTATACAACCACATGATAGGCCTTAAAAAGTCTAAGCAATATTTTGTAGGAGCTCAAAGGAGGGAGCTAATGACACATGTTCTTCCTTTTAAGAAGGAGAAATTTAGTATTTAGCTATACTCATCTAATTATACACCCATATTTTTGTTGCTTGATTTTAATTTTTATTGGAAGGATGCTCTGACTGGTGCTTGAACCCACAGCCTGAATGTTTTCTTTATTTTTCACTCAAGGCTGGTGTTCTCCCATTTGAGCCACACCTCCATTTTCTGCTTTTGGGTGGCTAAGTAGAGAAAAGAGTCTCATGGATTTCCTTGCACAGGATGCCTTTGAACCTCAATCTTCAGATCTCAACCTAAATCCTCAGATCTCAGCCTCTTGAGTAGTAGTTAGGATTACAGGCATGAGCCACCAGTACCTAGGAACAATTTTATTTTCTGTTCTAATCACCTATATTTTGAGTTATTCAGAATCTTTTTCCCATTTGCATATTAGATGACAGAACTGAGGAAGGGTTCCTAGTAGGTTTGCTCACAAATATGACATGGACATGTCCAGACTGGGCACTCTTTTCAGCAAAAATGGAACAATGAGATGTTTTCTCAAGTTGCCTGTTACCATTACAGAGGGGGTGGAAGGAAGCCCTCTCTGTAGTTTTAATGAAACAGCAATGGGCATCAGTCTCTAGTGGCACAGAAGACTGAAAAGTAATTTTCCAACATGTCATAACTAGTGTGCAATCATTTCTGAAGTGACTGGACCCCAGACACTCAACAGAATTGGAGAAGTAGGGACAAAAGAGGAGGTCCAAGTGGTGGGTTATGGGAGGGTGTGTGTGCAGTCAAGTGGGCAGTCGGTGTCTATTGGAGAGGGTCCCACAGGGCACAGGGCAAACAGGAAAGGCTCAGTAAATGGGCACAGTGCAACATCTGACTTGTTCCAAGTCTCAACCATGAGTGGAGATGTAAGCAGTTAGGCATTTGGCACCAGATCTGGAATCTAATAGCAGATGGCTGGATCTCAGAGGCACTGGGCTTCTCTGAACAACAATAGGAGTTTCAGCAGAGATAGGCTAGGGATTGGCTCCTAGTACAGAAGTCCTGATGGAGCATAGTCAGCAGTAAAAAAAATGCATTTAAGCCAAGGAGATTTAAAAAAAAAAGAAAGGAGAGGCCCTGAGATTAGCTGGTAATAATTTATGCAACAGCCACACTGTTTCCTTCTTTCCTTTCTCCCTCCCTCCTTTCTTCCTTCCTTCCTACCTTCCTTCCTTCCTTCCTTTCTTCCTTCCCTCCTTCCTTCCTTCCTTTGCTTGCTTCATTTCTTTCTTTTTGACAGTAGACAGTACTGGGACTTGAACACAGGGCCTTGCTGACAGTAGTCTTTTTTAAAAAATAAGTTTTTTATTGTGAAAATACTGTACAGAGGGGTTACAATTACATGAGCAAGGTAATGAGTACATTTCTTATCAAGCATTGTTGCCTC
>NW_012267249.1:4056137-4072463 GCF_000151885.1 Dipodomys ordii | reverse complement strand
CAGGCCCAGAGTTCAGGCCCCATGACCGGACCCAAAAAAAAAAAAAAAAGAGTCTAATGTGGGGCTGGGAAGGTGGCTCAGTGGTAGAGTGCTTGCCTTGCATGCGTGAGGCCCTGGGTTCAATTCCTCAGCACCACTTAAGCAGAAAAGGCCGCAAGTGGTGCTGTGGCTCAAGTGGTAGAGTGCTAGCTGAAGAGCTGAGGAACAGCACCCAGGCCCAGAGTTCAGGCCCCACGACTGACAAAAGAGAGAGAGAGAAGGGGGGGAGAGAGAGTCTAATGTTTAGGGAAACTTAAAATGAACAGCAAAATTGTGCATCAAATAGGAACTATCCCCACATGCCCAGAGTCCCCACACATGCATACCCTATCCCATTATCAACTTTCCCAACCAGGGAAGTGCATTCGTCAGAACTGCATCATTATCAGCCAGAGCCTATAGTTTACATTAGGATTTGCTTTTGGTGTGTATTCCATGGAGTTGGACAATTACATAAAGACATGAACCCACCATCAGAGTACCATGTAGAGTTGCACTGCCCCAACAATCCTAGCTGCTCTGTTGACTCAACTCTCCCCAAGGAAACCATGCTGGGAAGACCACCATCCTGTGCCAGTACTGGGGCTTGAACTCAGTGCTCTTGCATGGCTTTTTTACTCTGGGCTGGCACTCTACCACTTGAGCCACATCTCCATTGGAAGACCACCATTTATCAAGCACCTTCTAAAGGCTGTACCTGCTCCACATCTACTAATCTTGACAACAATCATACAGGAGGCAGCTTCCTCATCACAGTAACTAGAGGAAGTAGGGTTCTAGCCTGTTCCAATAGTCCCACTGCCTGGAAACACCTCTTGTTGCTATCCCTCTTGTAGAATAATCATTGATTATACTACAGTGACTATAATGAGGTCTCTTTCCTGTGATTATGTTAATAATCAGGTAAGCCACTTAACAGACAATAAATCAGTCAGGTGACAGTGGATCATGCCTATTATAATCCTTGTTACTCAGGAGGCTGAGATCTATGGATCAGTTTGAAACTAGCTCAAGAAGAAAAGTCCATGAGACTCCAATTAACCTCCAATTAACCACCAATTAATCTCCAATTAACCACCACCAAAACAGAAAAAGTCACTGAAGCTTGAAGGTAATTCCCAAATGACAGCCCCAGCTGACTCCTTGATTTCAACCTGACACCTTAAACAGAGAACTGAGTATGCTGTGGCTGCTTCTGACCTGGGATCTGTGAGATAATCAGTGAACATTACATTAAGCCACAATGTGTTTAATAGTTGTTAGGAAGTGGTAGGAAACCAAAACCCAAGGAGACTAAGCCTGGATATTGGCTTCTCCCAAAGTGAAAGGATCTCTCTACAGTCTGAACTGGTCCCTCTATACCTGTTAGGCCTTAATTTTATAATATGAATAATAATGTGCATGAAAGTCTTTCTAAGTTGTTCTAAAAGCTTCCTTGGCTTCCTGTAATACTATATTGAGCATTCCTTTTCCTTGATAACTTAATCAATACTAACACCCATGTCATAATAAATGCCCTAAGGTACCACATTTGTCCTCTAACTGCACTCAACTAGCACACTTACTGCTTCTTGGATCTGTTTTTGTATTGTTTTGTTTTCTTTGTGCCAGTCCTAGGACTTGAACTCAAGGCCTGGGCACTGTCCTTGAGCTTTTTTGCTCAAGGCTAGGACTCTGCCTTGAGTCACAGTTCCACTTCTGGCTTTTTGCTGGTTAATTGGAGATAAGAGTCTCACAGACTCCTATCTGGGCTAGCTTCTAACTTAAATCCTCAGACCTCCCTCCTGAGTAGCAAGAATTACAGGTGTGAGTCCAGTGTGGATCTGGTTTGAATGGTCGCCAGCCTCCTTGCTATTCAGACACTAACCAATACTTGTCACTGCTGTCAGCACAGGGAGCCTCTCTTTGTACTTCCCCTCTCCAAGGACTTATAAAGGACAGAACAGCTTGTGAGATAATTTTTCCCACACAGGGAAAATTAGGACCTGGATCACAGTGTGAAGAGCTTTTCTACCCATTAAGTAACATTGGATCTGTGTTGGGACTTGTGACATACATTGGGGTTGCTCAGAGGCCCTTTCAGTTTGCTTCCTAGTTCTCAAAACAGTGCTGATGTTTTATAGGTGCATTAGTTGGCATATTAATTTTCTGTTTCTGCTGTAACAAATTACAACTTGGCAGGTTAAACAACACAAATCTATCATTTTACAATTCTATAGTTACAGGTCTGAAATGGGTTTCCCTAATATCAAGGTGCCAGCAGGCTGCAGTCCTAGGGGAGAATCTGTTTCTTTCCTTTTCCAGCTTTTACAAGCTGTGCTCATTCTCTGGCTCTTGGCCTTCTTCCATCTCCAAAGCCAACAATGACAGAGTCCTCATAGCTTATCTTTTCTTCCTTCTTACATGAGTGCATGTCCCTCTGATCCTCTTTTCTGCCTCCTCCTTCTACCTTTAAGAACATTGATAACATTGGGCCCACCTGGCTAATTCAGGATAACTTCCCTCTGGGGGTGTATATGCACACACCAGTCCTGGGACTTGAGCTCAGGCCTGGGGTGCTGTCCTTGAGCTGTATTGTTCAAAGTTAGTGCTCTACCACTTGAGCTCAGATCTATTCTGGCTTTTTGGTGGTTAATTGAAAATAGTAGTCTCATGACTTTACTTCCTGGACTAGCTTTGAACTGTGATCCTCAGATCTCAACCTCTTGAGTAGTTAGGATTATAGGTGTGACCCACTAGTGCTTGGCTAACCTGCCTATTTGGAAGTCATCTAACTAACAAACTTAACTCCATTTGCGACCATTTTGTTGTTTGAGACAGCTTCTTACTATGGAACCCAGGCTGGCCTTGACCACATGATCTTTTTGCCTCAGCCTCCCTAGTGCTGAGATTACAGGCATGAACCACCATACCTGTGATCCCATTTGCAACCTTAATTCCTTTTTTTCTTGTAACCTAGACTACTCATAGTTCCATGGATTAAGAAATAGGCATCTTTGGAAAGTTGTTATTCTGCCCACCGCATGAATAGTAACAAGACTTGTCTTGTTCACAAAAATGCTAATGATTTATTTTGAAGTGAGGAGACACTGTAAGTGACTAGAGGCTAGAGGCATCTTCAGGAGGAGAGGTATCCCATTGATACATTTTCTTTCTTTCTTTCTTTCTGTCTTTCTTTCTTTCTTCCTTCCTTTCTTCCTTCCTTCCTTCCTTCCTTCCTTCCTTTTATTTGTTGGTCATGGGGCTTGAACTCTGGCACTGTCCCTCAGCTCTTCAGCTCCAAGCTCTATCACTTGAGCCACAGCACCACTTCCAGTTTTCTGGTGGTTAATTGGACATAAGAGTCTCATGGACTTTCCTGCCTGGACTGGCTTTGAACTGTGATCCTCAGATCTCAGCCTCCTGAATAGCTAGGATTACAGGTGTGAGCTGCCAGTACCTGGCTCATTTAATTACTTTCTAGCCATCTTTTTCCTTCTCTAACAGTGCAGTGAGAGAGGAGTCCTAGTCTAAGATCAGCTCTGCCCCTGAGCCTTAGATCCATTCTCTGTCATCATTTTTGGGACCTTAGAAGGTTCCCTTTCAAGCCAGGTGCTGGTGGCTCATGCCTATAATCCTAGTTACTCAGGAGGCTGAGATCTGAGAATTGCTGTTCGAAGCAGGAAAGTCCATGAGACTTATCTTCAGTTAACCACCAAAAAGCTTGAGTAAAAATCTAAGGAACAGCATCCAGGTCTTGAGTTCAAGTCCCAGTTCCAGCACAAAAATTCTCTCATTATTTAAATTTAAAACTATTTTTTAAAATAAATAAATGAATAAGTAAAAGGTTCCCTATCTTCAACCTCCTCATTCCACTTCCAGCAATATTTTACACATGCTTAATTCGCTCCCATCTTAAACAAATGAGGTCCCCATTCCTGGGCCCTGTTCTTCTCAACAGGATGGCCCACATGAGATTCACTGTGACTCTGGCTAGCCACTCCCCTGGCTATAACCCTCTAATAACTTCCTGTTAACTTCCAGTTAACTCTTTCTCCTTCACATACTGTACATGGCACCTTCTTATCTTTCCCATCTTACATCTCTCAGTTCTTTCTCCCCCTCTTTTTCTCTCCCTGTCTACCCCTCTACCCCTTTTTTCTTCTTTCTTCTCTCCCCTGCCTTTCTCCATTCTACAGCTACTGGCAACACTTATCAGGTCATGTTTCCTCTTACTGTTAGGCCTTTCTGTAATCTGTTCCCTATTTCAGGAACCCTTCTTTTAGGAAGTGTTTTAAACTGCATTAGGAGTTCTCCTATGTACTCCTGCACTAGCCAGGACCATCACCTCTTCCATGATGTTGACCACACCACACTAAGGTTTCCTGGGAATGCCTTGGGGACAAGACTCTGATAGCCCCAGGGTATCACTGATTGCTGGCATGTAGTGAATGACTTATAGAAAGAAGACAAGACATTTCAAACAGAAGGCATGGCTAGCATATAGCTTCAAGACATTGTGTCACTTTATTGATAAACAACAAGAGATATTGAAAGATTTCTAGGGGTGGGGGAAGCTCAGAGATACAGGTAGTTTGGACATAGAAGTTCCAACTGTATTTCAAGGGGACTCACCATAGGAGAAAGTGTCTGGCATGGGGACCCCATGTCCAGCCAGCTCTTGAAATGTCCAGAACTTATTGATGCAGTTTAAGATGCTCTGAGAGCGGTTGACCAAGCGGCAGCCCAGCTTTTCTAGGTGTCTCAGGACGGTGATGTCGCTGTCTGACTGTATAGAGGGGGTGGACACTCGCACAACCACCACATCTGGAAAGGTGGTGAGGGCCTTCTGGTTCAGCTGCAGGCCTGCAATCAAGGACTAAAGTGAGCTCCGCACTTGCCAGTGTTCAGTCCAGCTGAAGACCTGCTTCCACGGGTCCTCAGTCTGCATCTGGCAGGGACAGAGTCTCAAGAGCAACCATCTGAACATCCCAGGGTGTCACCAAAGAGTTCTACAGTCAGCCTATTCTCCAAACAAATAGCAGAGCATGGTTATGAGGAAGCACAAAAAGATGGAAGAAAGAAAAATGAAAGCTGCATACCGAGAACAATACAAGTTAAAAGAATCCACAGGAGGGAGGCAACCTGCTCCCCTCTCCCATACAGAACCAAACATAAAGTCTGAAGACTCTATGGAAAGGCAACAGTGTCACTTACTTTGAGAATCTCTGCCACTTTTTTAGGATTTAACATCTAGAGAAAGAGTGTGATGACTGGATGGAGGATTATACAACCATGTAAATGATTTTATTTTATTCTTCTTTTTTTTTCTTTTTCTGTCAGCTGTGGGACTTGAACTCAGGGCCTTGGCACTATTCTTGAGGTTTTTCTGCTCAAGACTAGTGCTCTACCACTTTGAGCCATAGCACCACCTCTGGTTTTCTGGTGGTTCATTGGAGATAAGAGTCTCAGGGACTTTCCTGCCTGGGCTGGATTCGAACTGCATTTCTCAGATCTCAGCTTCCTGTGTAGCTAGGATTACAGGCATGAGCCACCAGGGCCTAGTGATGATTTTATTTTAAGGTGGGGTCTCATGATGAAGCCCAGGCTGGCCTCCAACTTGATGTCCCTCTTGCCTCAGTGTTCCAAGTACTCAGATTATAAGCATGCACCACTACACCAGCTAAAGGATGTTAGGAATATATTCTTCTATATCTAATGTACAAATGTCAATATTAAGTGGAAAAATAGGATTCCAAATGACAAATAAGGCATTATGATCTCAACTATATAGACAGATGCAAGTTGGAAAAGGCTAGAAAAAATATATTTTAATAGTGGGTAATGAGATTTCAGTAATTGCTTCTTTATATTTTATATTCATTTGTATTTTCCAGAATTTTTCCAAGTTCATATTCCCTTTAGAACAAAAACAAACTTTAAAAAAATCCAATCTACTAAAAATCAATTCAGTAGTCAACAAACTCAATATTCAAAATTAAATAAGATTAATTGAAGGCTAAATAAGATTAATTGAACAGCAAAAAGAAGCTGTTTTACCCTGGATTCAGTGGAGGTATTAGGATAATGTAAAGACTCAGATGAAGCTGAGTCCAGTCTTCAAGTTACTGAAGGACTTCTGTGTAGAAGAATTATTTGGCTTGTCTTCAACGACTCCAAGAGGTAGGGCTAGCCGCAAGAGCATTATTTTGTCTGTGTGTTCTCTGCTGAATCCAGCCTTTGGAACAATGCCTGGTGCATGGAAGACACTCAGTGTTTGTTGAGTTGAACAGAAGCTGTAGGGATATAGGCGTGGGCTCAATAAAAGGGACATTCTTCCACTGCCTAAGAATGGAATGGCCAAGGCTTACTGGTCACTCAACAATGGTACAGCAGGAAGCAATGACTGGAGACGCCCATGCAGCCTGCTTGGGGTCACGCAGGCCTCACATCCTCTGGGGTGCCTAATCCTAAAGTAATCACCTGGGGATGGAAAGATGGAGAGAGGACGTGGGTTACAAGAAATTCTTTGGTTTCTCTTCATGAACCTTAAGGGAGTTTCCAAAATGTTTTGAAGTCTTTTTTTTCCTCCTCTCTCTCTTCAATTCTGGAGTTTAAAATTAGGACCTACTAGGCAAGGATCCTACCATTCTGCTAACTTGTAAAACAACGGACAAAATTCTATTATAGGCTTTGTGTCATCTATTTCATGAAGGGTATTTTGCACACTCAGGTTAATGAAGTTAATAATTTCTCCATCAGAGATGAATAATATCAACACCAAAGCTCTCAGTTGAGCAAAAAGAGAAAAACTTTATGCATACAAATAAAAACAAAGAACAAAACACTCATAAAACAACAAATTAGTATCCGAGGTACAGAGATGGGGGTATTAAGATATATTTTACATAGTCACTTGCTGATAGTGTAAACTATGGGAAGGAAGTGCAACCGAATTCTTAGGCATGATTTATAAAGAATATTCAGACCATCTTCACTTTGCCATCAGACAGTATCATTTATGCTTGCTTTTGTTGGTCTTTAAAAACTCTTGTACTGTTTACAAGCCTTTGGGGGAAATTATAAAAGTGGTGAGGTGTGGGGGAAGTTGATTCTATGTAGTCTCCTCAAAATTGGTAGAAAAAAAAGAAAAGTAGCCAGGTTGATGCACATGATGAATCAATACAGAATATCCAGGACAGTATCACACAGTGAATAATATATGCAGAGATGCTTTGAAAACCATAAACCACTATACATATGCAAGGCACTGCCATTATTATTACATACATTCTACTAAGCAAGGTAGGACAATTTTATGGAGTTGTTTTTTTTTAAACCACCTAATGAGTAAAAACAGCTTTGCAACGGAAAAGTGACCTTGAGAAGCAAGAAGCGGCAAAAAACATCTAGCTTTCAAATCCCAACACGAGGTCACAGACAAACAGACTTCTACAGGGGAGGAAAAAAAGTTCAATCCACTTCTAGAATACCAACCACAAGTGCACAGAGACAGCTCAGCCTCAACAAGCAAGTTCACGTACACCTAGGAAGTCTTACCAGGACTTTGTCTCTCTTCTCCAAAGGTATATCTTTGGGCCTGGCTCATTCCAACTGAAGCCTTTAATAAATGAAGAATGGAATGGGTTAAAGTGGAGCCCAAAAGGCTCTACCATGCATTAAGACATGTCTGATGTCTGACTCTGTGCTCTTGGCTAGTCCTATGCAGAGGAACCTGACAGGTATAGGGTTCATCTGCAAAGCTAATTACACCAACCTTCAAGGTGCCTTCGGTGAGAGCAGTAGCTACACATGGTGGATTAAAGATTGATCCTTAGAGAGGCCTATCTCTGGATTTTGAGATATTAAACAGCTTAAGTAACCTCTGCCCTCTCTCCACAGTAGCAACTCCTTTCAGGGAAGGGCCGATTAGTTCAAGATGGAGCTTATTTAACACATCACTTTTCCCAGAATTCTTTACAACCCCACTGTGACCTGCAGTCTTCAAGCCAAGAAAATGAAGAGCTGGCTACAGGACATGAGGATAGGGCTCTGTTTGACTGCAGTGAATCAAAGGAGAACTCCAGCAATGAGTAGTTCTTGCCTTCAACCATCAAGACTCTTCACTTTAACCTGGGGAAGTGAAAGAAGCTGAGCTGCTTCTGGGATATTTGCTTCTTGAGGATTTGACCATAAATGTCATGGCATTTACATAAAACTGATACTTGATGGGTCACCACCAAACTCCTGGATTGGATCTGAGATTTATTATGTTTAGCCTCAAACTATTTTGTTTTTGAAAACAGACAAGTGAAAACCTGGAAATGATCACTCTATACCCAAAAAGGTCAGATAGTAGGGGGGAAAAAAAGATCAGACCTCAAATGAGTCAATAAAATGGCCAATCTAGTCTAAACTCTTTAAAAAGAAAAGAAAATAAAAATCAATATTTTTTGCATATTACTTCTAACAAGAACAATCTACTTTTATGAGTAATTTTGTTCTGATTTCTTTCTGAATGCACTACTTGATTATGGATTTCTCTTTTATTTGGAAACAAGATAGAAATATGCCTAGGCCTGGTGGCACATATCCAGCACGCAGGAGACAGAGGTAAGTGAATTGCAAGTTTGGCACCAACCTGGGCTACAGAGTAAGATTCTGTCTCAAAATAGTGGGAGAGGGGGTGATTTTTTTTTCCCTAAAGAGTTGGGTCTGTTTGCTTTTTATTTATGTTTAGTTTTAGTATTTTGTCAGTGAGGCTTGAACTCAGGGCCTGGGCACTGTCCCCAATCCTCTTTGTGCTCAAGGATAATGCTCTACCACTTGTACCATAGCACCACTTTGTCTTTGAGTGGCTAACTGGAGGGGAGTCTCATGGGGACTTTTCTGCCTGGGCTGCCTTTGAACTGTGATCCTCAGATCTCAGCCTCCTGAGTAGCTAAGATTACAAGCATGTCTGGCTACTTTTTTTTTTTTATGTGGTCCTGAGGAATTGAACCCAGGGCCTCGTGCATGCTAGGCAAGCACTCTACCACTAACCCACCTTCTCAGCCCCTACTTTTTGTTTTTTATACCTCATATATTAGGATAAATTAAGTTATGTAAAATCAGACTTCGCATTTGTAGCTATAATAGCAGAGAAATGCACTTTATAGCAAAGAGAAATAGCTTTAGTGAATAGCTTTAGTCATTTTTAGAAAACAGAGCTCTAAAACTTAAAAAAAAACAAACCTCAATCATTTGATAGTAGGAAATAGCGCATGGTAATAAAAGGTGCTGTGATTCAGATTTCATCCTGGCCAGGATTTTTCTTGAGCATCTGTTATATTTTAGGTACTTTGATAAGAACTTACACATCTTTTCTCATTTAGAGGCCTCTTCTAATACAGATCATTAGGATAGGTTTGACTGTAAATGCGTTGGTATTTATATAAAACTGATGCATGATGAACTATTGCCCTCCCAAACCTGTGCACACATCACTCATTTGCAGACATACAAACATCCTTCGCTTTACAGAAGAAAGCATCAACACTATACTGGTTTCCCATACACTAGGAGAAAAAAAGCCTTCATGTACACAGTAAGTACAATGTAAGGAAGCGGCAGGAGAGTGCAAATGCAGCATGGGAATAAACAAGGATCTATCTCACTACCTCACAGGACTCTTACATTTTTAGCAGAATCATGGCCATTGTGGATTCTCCCAGAGATGATCAAAAATGGATCCCTTCAACTTTTCACTGTGCCCCACTCCCTTTTTAATCTTATCTAGTGTAAAAGCCCAGATCCTTCAGTGACCCACAAAGCCCTACAAATGTGCTCACCTCTCCACCCTCCTCTCTGACTTCTCCCCTACTTTCTGCCCCTCTGCTTACTCTGTTCTGCCATGTTGGTTTCTTTACCCTCTTCTCCAGCCTACACGGCTCTATCCCCAACAGCTGGAAGGCATGCTTTCTTAATTCCTTCAGGTCTTCTGTAGAATATTACCTTTGGGTGAGGACAACCTCAGCCACCCTAAAGTTGCCACCCCCTTCTTTTCTCTCTTCCCTTAGCTTTTTTCACCAATATATTATATGCCTTACTTGTCTTATTTATATTCTAACTCATCCACCTAGAATGTAATTCTGGACAGGTGGACATTTCTGGATCTTTTCTTCTGTCATATAGAACAGTATGCAGTCAGTGGACTTTTGTTGACAGCTAACAAACAAATTATAAAATTATAATAGTGTGGCAAGACCACATCTATTCTTTCTGCCTCTACATCTCCACTGCCTCTCACACTGCCTGAGTAGATTCTCAATGAGTAACTGTTGAATGAAATAAATTAATGGAATGAAGAAACAGGATTGTTGTAAAGACTAAAATGTTTTAAAGTATTAGTAACACAAAGTAATTGAAATTTATTACTTATTCATAATAGTCTCGAATTAACTTTTTTTAATGCCAGTACTAATACTTGAACTCACAGTCTGGGTGCTATACCTTAGCTTTTTCTCTCAAGGCTGTGCTCTACCACTTGAACCACAGCTCTGCTTGTAGCTTTTTGTTGGTTAATTGGAGATAAGTCTTACAGAGTTTCCTGCCATGCTGCAAACCTCAATCCTGACATCTTAGCCTTTTGAGTAGCTAGGATTACAGGCATGAGCCACTGGCATCCAGCTGAGTTAACTTTTGGATAGTGAAAGATCAAATAGAAATAGGCCAAGAGCTTTAGATCATTATGTGGATTTGTGTTGATCAATATAAACCTTGAATAAGAAGAATCATTCTGGGACAGTGGGAGGGGTTAGCCAGGGAAGTAGCTGGAGTAAGGAGAGGAGACCAGCACTGATACAGCTGGATGTTGATGGATTTCCTGCTAGTGAGGGAAGTGACAAGGAGCTGTGATGAGTAAGGATGACAGGACATCTCTGAGTTATGGGTACAGCCCTTCCACCAGGCAAACCTAAGAAATATGGTGAAATGTTATGGTGGCATCAACAGGTGGTTTGGAAATCTATGAGTAGGGCTTTGAGAACCACAAAGGAGCCCAATTTACCAGCTCTAAAACACATCTCCAAAGTACTGTTAGAAACATAATATGAACATTCAATCCATCCTCCATTCTTGAGGTCAACCTGCAGATGTTAACTGTGGGCCCTGGGGTAAAGAAATCTATGCAGAGCCCACATCAGTTTGGGGGATTTTAGATGGTAGATGTTTCACCCCCTTTTTGATGTTCTACTAGTGCTATACAGTAGTGTTTCTGGGATTAGCAGGTGTCAAACACAGGCCTTTAGTAGAACTCACAGCTAAAGGCTAAGCACTCATGCCCAATTACTTGACACGCTGAAGCACAGATCTCAAGTTTGAGGCCAGCCCGGGCAACTTAGACTCTGTCTCAAAAGAAAAAATAAAAAGGACAAGGAATGTAGTTTGGCAATAGGAGTATTTGTCTTGCATATATGAGGAGCTGGATTCAATCCTCAATACTTCAGAGGGGAAAAAAAAAGAATCTGACTTAGGAATTGTCGTATGGGACTGGGGTTATAGCCCAGTGGTAGAGCATTTGCCTATGACATTCAAGGCCCTTGGTTTTAATCCCTAGCACTACTGGGTGGGCAGGAGGGGGGAATCCATATAGAACACAAAAGTTTTAGCTCTGAAAGTACGAGCAGGAATGCTGAGTCATCTACTCTAGAGCAAAAAGTGTAACACAACCTCATTTCTTGGGTCAGACTCATTTTATATCTTTTATCTGTCCCTGGGTTTGTGACTGGACTTATTTCTGGAGCCAGGTAATGATTCAGACCTGCACAAGGTCAAAGAACTTAATTCTCACTAGTGAACCTGTCCTCGTATAATGGTTCATCACAAACACATTTACACACACAATCATGATCTCCCAAACATAGATGCTAACTACTTGGTAAATAAAAGTCTCATATGCCCCAAATTAGCTTTTATGATTCTTTACTCGGTCATCAACAAACATGAAGACCTACTATGTACAGTGGAATCCTGTTGTTCAAGGGGAGAAGAGATATAAACTTTGCAGGCAGATAAAAATTCCAATAAATTATGCTGAGTGCTATTTTAAAAGTATGAACAATATTATTTGGCAGCAGATGACAGAGATGACAGAGATTGACTACCTGGGGACAAAGGAGGGAGCTCAAAAAGGCTTTATGGAGATGATTGACTTGTGTGAAGTTTTTGTTTTGTTTTGGTTGGCCATAGGGCCTGAACTCTGGGCCTGGGCGCTGTCCCTTAGCTCTTCAGCTCAAGGCTAGCGCTCTACCACTTGAGGCACAGCACCACTTCTGGCTTTTTCTGCTTATGTGGTGCTGAGGAATCAAACCCAGGGCCTCATGCATGCAAGGCAAGCACTCTACTGCTGAGCCACAGACCCTTGTGTGAAGTTTTAAAAGGAAATAAGCTAGGTGTTATAATCCTAGCTACCTAGGAGGCTGAGATCTGAAGATCATGGTTCAAAGTTAGCCCAGACAGAAAAATACATCAGACTCTTATCCCTAATTAACCACCTAAAAGCTAGAAGTGATAGAGCACTAGCATTGAGCAAGAAAGCTAAGGGATAATGCCCAGGCCCTGAGTTCAAACCCGTTTCTCTCTCTCTCTCTCTTTCTCTGTCTCTCTGTTTGGCTCATGCAGAAGGCAGAACAGAAGAGATGAGATTTAGTGCTTAGACTACAATGATTGAGTATTGGTTCTAACTTCAACCAATACTGTAAGTCCAATGACTCTTATTGGTGTTCATTGGTTGCCATGACTATCATTATTATTATTGGTGCATTTTGATCACATCCACCACTTCTCCTTAGAGTTGAGGATAGTTGATAAATATTTTGTTGGATGAATGAGTGATCAAGTGAGTGGAGAATATGAAGTTTCTTAAAGCAGATGGAGATAAACATGATTTCGCTAATGTCATACCCTGAAGAGTAAAAGGAGGGTGTTTTCTAGAGGCGCACTTCAGTTACCTGAAGGTCATTCCCCATTCTTTAATGAGCTGGCCCCTCCAAATCTGTATTGGATAGGGTAGACTACTGGATTAAAAATAATCACAGAACTTTGCATTTGTATAGAATTCTCAGTTTATATGTATAGTAATTTTAAAAATGCAATCTTTGAATTCAAAACTATCAAGCTCCCATTTGAATATTTCCAGATGTACCCTGAAGTTGTAATCCCTGGTTTTAGGCTCCCATTACCTTCCAAGAAGAAAGATTCAGCAATGAAATTAAGCAAGTGGCTGAGGCAGAGTCTGCCCATACCTTCCCCATACTACTTCCTTCAAGATAGTCCCACGCTGATATAAAGAAGTGATGGAAGTGAGCGAAGGCACAAAGGCTTGGTAAAGGTAGTGCCTTAATTTCTTAAGCTGTAAAATTACTTTGCAAAGTCACTGTTTAGCCTCAGTTTGATTGGATACAGTTCAATTCAACATCTACTCAGCCAGCTACTATGGGCTGCCAAGGTCCTAGAGCATGTTTTTCTCCTATGAGTGGGCTGTGAGTGAGGAGGTCAGGGAACTGAACTTGGGTTTGCTACAAAGTGCCTGGATGCCATTGACAAAGTCATTTCATCTTTTTGAACCTCAGGTTCATCTTCATAAAATAAAGTAGTTAGAAAAGATGATCTCAAAGTCCTCCCTAGTTCTCACATCTATAATTCTCAAATAGGGGAACTGTATCATTATAACTCTACATTTCTGAATTTCAAAGCCAGTGAATTCTGTGATCTTTATTTTCCCTTAGAGGAATGCTTTGACTCAGCAAATTGCCAAGAATTTGCTATAGTTTGACTCTAGACAAATCTTGGAAATAGACCTATCTTTACAAAGTGTTTACTAGGTGTCAATTCTGTGCCACTCATTCAGAAGTATTTGCTAAGCACCTACTATGTGCCAATTATTCAGAAGTATTTACTGAGTCCCTGCTACATGTCATTAATTATTTCAGTCACAGCACTGAAAAGATCAAGCAGTCACACTTCTCACAGAACTCATTTTCTTGTACTTTAATTCATCCATCCTCATAACAAATAAATCTTTTGACAGCTTCAGACAGCAGCAATGGTGATCTAATAGGTTTGTTTTATGTGCTATGATTTGGGCATGGCTACCTCTGAATTAACAACAAAAAAACTGCGTCAAAAATGCCTATCTTTAATGTCTATTTGTCAAGCAAATAGCTGTGTAGATCTTCTTGAAGTTAAAAAAGAAGTAACTCCTGGTTTGTGAATAGACTGAGATATTTTCATACTTGAATGAATTTCAGTCAACTTTGAGACACTAAAAAGTGATTAAATGTTTTCTGCAGTATTAACTAGAATTTAATTTTTTTCTAGAACTGAGTTTTTAAAGTGAGGTTTTATGCACAGAGAGCATTTGCCCATCCTTATAGAATCCATAATAGGTAGGATTTATAAGGGGGTCTACAAAACAAATATGATGTGAATTCTGGTCACTGTAACTCAAAAAGACAGACATCTTTACAAGCTGTAAAATGAGTAAGCAAGCATTCTATGGGTGAAAAAAATTAGATAGCTACTTAACCAGAATCAAGAAAATATAACATTATCCTATTTAAGTATGACACTGAAATGGAACTTTCAATCTGGAAGACTCTCAACTCTTAGTATCATAAATGAAAACCTTGAACTTCAAAGACTGATCCAGAATGAAGCCAAAGCACTCATGAACAGAAACACTAATAACAATCCAGAACAACTGCAGAGTCTCTGTTCTGAATCTATTACACATTAACTAATTGGAAGAGTTTTAGCAAATCAAAGATTGAGAAAATATTCCCTTTGCATGTGAAAGACAACACTTTAGATTAAGTATAAGGCCCCAGATGTTTGTAGTATATTTCTCCAACAGGCTATACAATCTGATAGCAACATATTGAAGGTTTAGACAAACATACAGATGAAAAATCTACAGCAGATATAGTCCACATAAAAACAGGTCACATTCAAATTCTCACTTGTTAGTAGCTAGTTCCAAATTTGGAATCCCTTGCCAAAGAAAATTCACAAAGTATGTACCCATTTAACCATATATGGCTGGAATAATATGAATAGTATAGTATGCTAAGAAGTACTTTTGACCTGGGAAACTCCTTTTGGTCCTGGATTCTTTGATGGCTGTATACTTTGGAGTGTCCAAACAGCAAGCCAGGGATTGTGAAAAGTTCAAGTCATGGATTCTTTCTTGTGTTAGAAATAATTAAGGCTATCTGAAAACAACCTTTTCAGGTCTAGGTCATACCCCCAAAAAGTCTCTTGGACATAGCAGTAAAGAGATGAGTAAGGTCAGAATGGTGTGTACCTGAAATCCTGGCTGTTCTGGAATCAGGATTCAATACTTGAAGGGAGGAAGATGAGTAAAAGAAAACCCCACCTAAGATCTCCTCTTACATATTACACTGGCAGGTGGCAGATATTCCCATCCACCTTCGGGAATAATCTTCTATGCATACCATTGCTGATGCACCAGATTGCTGGAAAAGTTTCCAAAAGCATCCATCATAATAACAATTTTGCCAACACAGGGCTGGTTTCTTACATCTCATAGTCGAAGCTGACAGGTTATCAGTGCAAGTACAATTTGCAAATCTGGGGTTTATAGCTTTGATTTTTCCTCTGACACCTCCTCTGGCTTT
The DNA here is from genome assembly GCF_000151885.1 of Dipodomys ordii. Lineage (NCBI taxonomy): Eukaryota > Metazoa > Chordata > Mammalia > Rodentia > Heteromyidae > Dipodomys > Dipodomys ordii. The sequence continues at coordinate 4,056,768 of NW_012267249.1, read as the reverse complement.
AGGTTGAATTTGTTTTCCCCAGAAAGCAAAGTCCTCTAAGTAAATTGAAACGAGTTCGCAAACCTTGGCCTCAGGGCAGATGGTGGTGATTGAAAGAGTGGCCTCTTTATCAAGGTGAGGGGCTTTCTCCACCCCAAGGGGTCTCGCAGGGAGACAGACACAGTCTTGTGGACCCGGTATTGGGGGGGACGGGAGGGGAAGAAGGGGTGAAGGCGACTTGGCTGAGCGAGGCCCTGGAGAGCATGCCCCCCTGCCCACCCTCGGGGACCCCGGGGTGGGCTTTGCTCACCGAGGTGGCCACCGATGACGGTGACGGCGATCTGGTCCATGAACACCGCCCGGAAGCGCACGTCCTGCTCGGAGCAGCGCTGCCGGAGGGCGCGCAGGATCTGCACCTGCGGGTAGTCCTCGCGGATGCGCCGGTCCGTGAGGAACCAGATCTGGGAGCACATGGCGGCCAGGGCGGCGGCGGCGCCGGCGCGGCGCAGACCCCTCGACGTCCCCCCTAGACAACCCTTCTGGCAGGACAGGCGTTGGGAGTCCCGGGCGAGCCACCGCGGCTCCGCTCCCGCCAGTGCGCCAGGCGCCTCTGCAGCCCTGACCCAGCGAATCTGCCCCGCCGCTCAGCGCC
>NW_012267249.1:4055441-4055972 GCF_000151885.1 Dipodomys ordii | reverse complement strand
CTGGGTCCTGCGGCGGCCGGGGCAGCGGAGCCGGGTGGGGAATCGCGGCCGGGTGAGCCGAGCTGCAGCGGCGGCCGGGTCGGCGAGGTTGATAGGGGGTGACCAGAGGTGGACAGCCCCCTCCCCCCGGGGGCGTGGCGCTGCTGGCTGGGCTGGGCTGGGCTGGGGCGACCCGGGCGGGAGGGATGGGGCGGCGGCCGAGGGGGAGCGGTGAGGGTGTCTGAGCTCACGAACTTGCGGAGCGCCGCGCGCAGTGCACGCGTACCCAAGGCGATCCTGAGCGCTCCGGGCGGGGACCACAGCTGCAGACTCCCCCGCCTGGCCTCAGGGGTTTCCCAAATAAGACTCCCAGGCCTGGCGAAGGTCACGCAAGGCTAGGCCCCCATTCAGACAAGGGAGGTTTCTCTGCCCAAATCCTGGCCTCAAGACAGAGGCGGGGTGTGTATGTGGGGGGAGGGGGGCTTAGCAGCCTCTCCTTGAGATAATTTGAAGGTGCATTTCTCAGAGTCTCAGATGTTTTTTTTTGGGGGG
>NW_012267249.1:4040682-4055170 GCF_000151885.1 Dipodomys ordii | reverse complement strand
TCCTCCTCCTCCTCCTCCTCCCCCCCCCTTAGCTAGAAGGTCTACGGACTTGTGTCCCCTCTCTCACATCCGATCTCACCTCCGTAGGCCACACAACTGAGTCATGTTCAAACACTGTCCTTGATCCGGAGCCATTCGCAAACTCTGCCTGCCAAACAACAGTGTTGGAAGCCTGTTTTTTTCTACACAACTGTAGGACTGAAACTGGAGTTACTTTTGGCAGCTCATTTAAAATAGACCTTTTGTTTTGTTTTGTTGCTTAACAAAGCAAAGGTAGTTTTATAGTGTCGAGGTAAGTCCAGCGTTGATAACTGAATTGGAGATGTCTTAGGGAACTCACTAAGATGAGCTTTTGGAAAAGCTCTGTATAGATAGAATTTCAAAAATTAACTCCTGTTTTTTTCAGTACTAGAGTTTGAACTCAGAGCCCACACCTGCACTCTATCACTAGAGCCCCACCCTTAGCCTTTTATGTTTTAGATATTGTTTTTTGATAGGGTCTCGTGTTTATATCTGAGCCAGACCGCAGCACAATCTCCTATTTCTGCCTCAGAGTAGCTGGGATGACACTTTTTACACCACTATGCTCAGCTTTACTGGTTGAGATGGGAGGAGAGGCCTTGCTTGGGTAATCTTTTCAATTCCTGCTTCCCAAATAGCTAGGATCTCAGGAGTTAAAAAATTTGTTTTTCAAGCAGTCATTAACTAAATCTTTTTGTGTCACAAAATATCTTCCAGTCCCTGAAATGTATCTTCTTAAAAGTTCATAATTGTAACTGAGTGTCCCATGTATTAGTAACCTCCAAAACCACTTCCTAACCATATCTGCCTGTGAGTGTATAGCCTCTATTGATGTTATAAATAACCAAAATGGCCTTAGGAAGGAAAAAAAAGGTTCCCCACCCCTAACAGCCCAATAACTCCAGACTTTTGCCATTTCTTCACTCTGAAATCCTTAGCATAGTTCCCCCCTTATAATACAGAACGGCTGCCACAGTGCCAGTTGACACAAACACACAACATGCAGCACAAGTAAAGACTTTCTTCCCTATGTCTCTTTATCAGCAAGAGAGACCTATCTCAGAAGCCACTAAGTAGATTTCCTAGACTTTTATATCCATATCTAAACCAGTCAATATAAAGTAACAATTCTGCTTTAAAGGAGAAAAAAAAGAAAATTATTTTGAGCCAAATCTGAATGATCATGGCCCAGAAACACAGATTCAATTGACTCTGAATAACATGCTCTGCTGTAGATAGAAGAGATTACACAAACTTTTATAGCCACAGAACAAAGAATGTAATAAATCACAATATGTAACCAACTTCATGGGTCAGATCCTATGTAGGCAGGCTATAAGAAAGTAGAGAGATCTCTTTTTGTAGATTTCAATGATTATAACAGTCTTACATTTAGGGTTAGTGGAGGCTAGAAACCTACAGCTTTACCTAATAGTGATGAAGATTTTAGGTCAGGTGCAAATGTTTAAAGCAAATGATTGCCAGGTGCCCATGGGCTCACTCCTGTAATCCTAGCTATTGAGAAAGCTGAAATCTGAGAATTGCAGTTCAAAGCCAGTCCAGGTAAGGAAGTATGTAAGACTCTTGTTTCTAGTTAATCACCAAAAAGCTGGAAGTGGTGTTGTGGCTCAAGTGGTAAAGCACCAGCTTTGAGCAAAAAAAGGTCAGACTGCCCAGGCCCAGAGTTCAAGCCCCAGGACTGGAAAAAAAAGTAAATGGTTATTTTTTCTATAGGAACCAATATAACCCAATGTAATTTTGGCTCTCAACCTACAGCAGTCCATTGCTCAACAATCACAATATTTTGAAGGTCAGTTTGTAGAATCTTTAATCTAGATGAGGCTTCTTCAGACAACTTCAGCTCACACTAGCAAAGAAGAAGAAAATCTCATGAATGACTTAATTATTATTCATCCTATGGCTTGATAGCCACATGCTCTCCCTGAGCATGTGGCCATGAAGAAGTGAGTGAACACCTGGACAAAGTTGGGCTTGCCTTGGGAACAATAAATGAAGAACAGATACTGGGAGAACAGACAATGGTGTTGGATAGTGATGTCAATATGGTAAGTATATCAGTTACTATGGGCGAAGTTCAGCTATCATAATAAGTGATCATAGGACTATCAGTGTCCCTGGCAGGATGGCCTGGCTCTCTTCAAGGTTTTCTTCACACAAGAACCCAGACTGATAGGGCAATCTGCTGGGACAACATTGGCCTCTCAGGGAAGAAGAAAAAAGAGGTCATGGTGAGCCATATACTGGCTCTTAATACTTCAGGCTGGAACTTAATACCTGTTGGATCTTCTCACATTTTCTAGAACAAGTGTCCCAAACCCAGTATGTACTCAGTGGGGAAGGGAAGTATTAGCCTTCACTTAGAAGAGCAGCAAGATTTGTGCAAAAGTAGTTTGCTATGAGCAAAGACAAGAATGAGGCAAATCCCACTCTACTAATGATCTCTCCTCTCCTTAGGATCCCCCAGGGAACTAGATGCAAGAGAAGAACTGGAATGGAAAACAAAAGGTCATTTTATTCCTAGCTGAGTGAGCACCCAATAACCTGCAGAGCAGAATTCTGCCAAAAGACTGAGTCCAATCACATGGCATAGGTTTAAGGCTACCACTGCTGGGAAGCTTTCTAACTCCCCACTCCCTACTCCTCCACTGCAAACATTAAGGCCAATATGTTTTGGTATGTTGCAGAAAGAGAGATGATCAGATCGGCAAAGCATACTAGCTTCTTTGTTTTTGAGATTCAGGCCATGCTATGTTTGCCCAGGGTGGCCTCAAACTCCAAGAAATCCTCCTGCCTCTGTCTCCTGAGTAACTGGGACTCCAGGAGTGCAGCATACCCAGGTGGAACAGACCCACTTGGCTCACTTTTTTTTTTTTTTTTTTGGATCGTGGGGCTTGAACTCTGGGCTTGGATGCTGTCCCTGCGCTCTTCAGCTCAAGGCGAGTGCTCTACTGCTTGAGCCACAGTGTCACTTCCAAACTTTTTTTTTTTTTGTCGGTCGTGGGGCCTGACCTCTGGGCCTGGCCACTGTCCCTGTGCTCTTCAGCTCAAGACCAGTGCTCTACTGCTTGAGCCACAGCACCACTTCCCACTTGGCTCACTTAAGTTTGTGTTGGATAGATACAACGTTGATCCTACACAGGAGGAAGTGAGGAACAATCTTTTAATGGAGTGACCCCCAACTACTAGTAAAATGTGGACTAGTTAATGTCTTAATGTGATGTGCTGTAACAAGAGAAACATATATTAAAGTTTGCCCCCAGCTCCTTGATGCATATCCTAAACCTCTTGTATTCCTAAGTGGCAGGAGTATTTTTGGTTAAAAGATTTGATTTTTATCTCCAGCCTATAAAAGAGCTGGGGATTGACAGGGTGAACATTTTTGTGACTTGTCATGAGGGCCCTTCAACCACATCTCAATTTATATTAGTGAGATGACTTTGGAAAGACCCTATGGGAGGATGGCTGGTTACCAGGGAAACCAATCATTCATTTTCCAGGGTCAGAACTTTTGGCCCCACCCCCTACCTCTGGAAGTACAAGGGCTGAAGGTTGAGTTATCACCAGGGACCCATCATGCCTATGTAAAGAAGTCTCTGCACATAGTGTGTACTGAGTTTTTACACCCTATAAGACCACCTAAGTAATGTTCCCAGAGTTCTGGACTAGTGAGTACATTAAGGTGCTGGGAGAGGGGTTACACCTGGACAAGGGATAGAAGTTTCATGTCCCTCACTTTATACCTAGGCAGCTTTTCCTCTTGGTCATTCCTGTATTGGATCCTTTAAATAAACCATTTAACCTAAGTAAAGTGTTATAGTTCTGTGATCTCTTCTAGCAAATTTTGGAACCTGAGCACAGGGTCAGAAGTGAGTAGTAGTACAGGAGGCCCACACCTATGATTGGACAGTCTTAGGAACTGAGTCCTTAATGTAGGCCTGTTGATAATTCCAAATAGATGGTGTCAGAACAGAATTGAATTGTAGGATACCCAGTTAATGGCCATGGAGAATTTCACGATTACTTGGGATGAAAAGGACCCACGTATTTGGTGTTACATGTGTGTGTGAATAGAGAAAAAGTTTTTTAACTCTACCTCTAACCAATCAGATTAATAACTTCCTTCTAAAGATAAAATGTTTGCTGAGCATGTGTAAGACCCAGGGTTTGATCCCAAGCATACCAAACACACACCCCACTTAAGACAGGCATAGTGGTGCATGCCTGTGATCCCAACCCTTAGGATGCTGAAGTAGGAGGATCACAAGTTGAAAGCTAGTCTGAGATACAGAATGAGGTCCTGTCTTAAAACAGACAAACAAAAACAAAAGACAACAAAAACCTTTGCTCTCCTTTCTGAAGACTTTAAGAGGATAAGGCAGAGGAGGAAAGAATTACTTCCAATTGAAATCTGGGAAGTTCTGGACACACTGAAGTATAAATCCCTTAAATAATGAAGTTCTTAAGTTGTCTTTCAGAAAAAAGCCTCCAAAATCCACTCAAGCAAGAGCTGAAGCCATCTTTTCAAGAATGGTCATATACAGAAGAATGGAGCCCATCCATTCAATGACCTTAAGATGGGGCAGGCTCAGCATCGTCCATGCCAAACATGAAAACTCCCACCTCCTACCCACAGCCATCTGGGAAAGACCTAAGCAAATGAGCCTTAAAATCTCCCTTTCTTTCCATTCATCAACATGCCACTTCTTCCCCAACTTTTCCTGTTAATTCCCCCAAAACCAACTGATAAGGGAGATTGAACTCTTCTTCTCCTACCATCATCATGGTCTGAACTCCTTGTAGTCAACCTATAAACCTTTCCTTTCTGAAAAATCTCAGAGCCATAATGTTGGCTTTTATGTATGTTGAATGGCAGAGGAACCCTTGCTATATTCTCACATCATTACTTTTGTTCCCTCTTTGTTCATTGGAAAAGGAACAAATGAATATGGGTGCCTTTTCTGTTTGTCTTCCCATTTTGACTAGCCTGCTCAAGGACAGGAGCCAGAGCATCATGAACACTGTTGCTCCAGTATTAAGATATCTGTGGATAAATGATGTCTGTCATTTGAAAACTGTCATGGCAATTGAAATCAACAAAGCTGTAGTCCAGAGATACATAATTACCCCTTGGTATCTAAAGAAGTTTGGTTCTAGGGCCTACCTCAAGATCTATAGATACTCAAGTCCCTTGTATGAAATGGTGTAGTATTTATACATAACCTGTGCACATCTTCCCATATCTTTTTTCTACTACTGGAGTTTGAATTCAAGGTCTTGTACTTGCTGGGCAAGTACGCTATCACTTCAGCCATTTCTTCTACTTCCCTTTTGCCTTAGTTGTTTTTCAGATAGGTTCTTAAATTTTTGCCTGGGGAAGGCTTGGACTCTCTTCTCCTACCTATACTTCCTGAGTAGCTGGAATAGGCATGTCCCACCACACCACATTGCTTTGTTGAATGGGAGGGATGTCTTTGATGTTTGCCTCGGCTACTCTTGAACTTTGAACCTCCAAATCTCTTCTTCTTGAGTAGCTTGAATAACAGATATGCACTGTCATACCTAGCTCCTCCTCTATTATTTAAACCATACTCTAGGTTACTTACAATACATAATACAATGTAAATGCTATTAAAAAGTTGTTATTCTGTATCGTTTAAAGAATAATTACAAAAAGGGTCTGTACATGTTTAGCACAGACAAAAAAGTTCCCCAAATAGTTTCAATGTCCAGTTGGTTGAATCCATGGATCCAGAATCCACCAATACAGAGGGCCAACGCTACCAGGTGTTTGTAATCTGAGATTCTAAGGACTAGATTTTTTTCTCTAACTTGCAACCATCACTAAATTTTGAGCACAGAAGGGTATTGAGATGTAGATCTGGACAGAACAAACATATTGAGTCTTCATAAATATTACAAACAACTTCAAGCAGATGGATTTGCCAAGAATAGTGTGGCTCAAAATTCAATCAACCTCGATAAATTAGGGAAATAGTCATCAATAACAAGTTACACTGCAGTAGAATAACTGGAAAGTAATACATTTTATTAGTATATATTAATTGAACAGGGGGTTTACGTGCATACAACCAAGAAAGTACATTTAAAGGAGCTAAAAAGCATCACACACACACACACACACACACACACATATTCAAGAGTGGAAAAAATGTGACCAAGAAGAGGCATGGCTCAAGTGCTAGGGTGTTTGTCTAGCAAACACTGAGGCCCTGAGTTCAAAACCTCATACCAACAAAGATAGATGGGGGCGCGGGGAGGGAGGAAGGAAGGAAGGGAGAGAGGAAGACTTGTTCCTCATAGCAAACTAATAGTGGATTATATAGCAAAATGAAGGGTTATATTAAAAGAAGCCTGGGAAGTTGAATTAATCTTCCTTTTCCTTGGAACGAGCAGCCAGTGTCTGTCCCCAGTAAACAGTGATACACATTTACTGAAAAAATAATCTGTAAATTTAACTGTATCCTTCCTCTGAAAAGCCTTCACATGACTGTTTCCTACCCATTCTTTAAGACCCAGCTCACAAGTAACTTCTTCCATGCTGCTTTGCTTCTAGGTAGAAGAAAGGTCTCTATTTCTGAATTCTCAGCAGCAGTTAATAATTGCATGCAATTGTTATTCCAGAAGTGAGCACTTGATAATTGTTTTGTGGGGGAATGATAATATTTGGATTATGTTAATGCAATATACACAATTCAAAATTGTCACATTACTAATTTTAAAAATGTATCTGAAATTCTACCCTAGATGGAACAATCCTGGCCCTGTCTCGACTTCCCTTTCTGTGGCGTTTCTCTCTTCAGATGACATATGTAAGATGATATCTCATCTTCTTATTCCAACTTATACCCCCCTCCTGCCCTCTCAAACCAGCATGGCATGAAATCCCATGGGGGTCATCTTAACACTTTATTGTACAAAAACATTTGCTAGTAAGATCTCAGGAATTGATTTCTATCTCTATTCTTTCCGTCTCTTCCTCCTCTACCTCATCATCCTTCTCCTCTTCCTCCTTCTAGCATTTTTAGTCTATTTTCTGTATAATTTTACATAACCACAAACCTCAGGAACGTAGAAGCTATGGAAAAATCTCTCTTCTCACCCCTCCCCCCCATTCCCCAAATGCAAAATTTGGTAAGTATGTCCTAGAGGGGAAAATCAAAATTTATGCTTGCAATGCTGTGCAAGATTCTTACACAAATCAAGACCTAAACCAGCCTGCAGTGGAGGTTTTTAGGCCTCTGTTTCTATCCCTGGGCCAAAGCCCTAAGCTGTTGAACATGATGGACAGCCATGGGGACAGATGGCAGGCAACTAGCAGGAAGAGAAGAATTTGATTCCTTGAATGGCATGATTCCCGCCCCCCCCCCACCTTTTTTTCTTATTCTTAAAACTCATATCTGTAGGAAGTTGATGGGCAGGGATAGCAGAGGAAAGAAAGGACACAAGACCCAGGGCACAACGACTGCAGCTGGGACCTGGCAACCTAGTGTGTCGTGGCTGATATGGAATGCAAAATATTGGAATGCTGCTAGGAGTCAAGTCTACTTGGAAGGAATGCTAGATGGCCAAGCCTCAGCTTTTGGTCCAGGAAACCCTCCCTTCCCTTGTCAACATGAAGTTAGTATGATTGGAAGAACCATCTGAAATCACACCTCTGCTACCTCCATGTTCAGTGTTAGAAAAAGATTCACTAATGTGCATATTTTGATGTTAATTGCTGGAATTACTATTCATCCCAAAGAACAGTTTGTTGGTAGAGTAACCACCCCCCCAAAAAAATCTAGGAAGAACTTTGATTGGCCAGGCTAATGTCATGCTCCTGCCCCTTGACCAGTCTCTTGCTTGCCTGATCTCTGGAATTGGAAAGCAAGGGTGGTATAATTTGTTATCTCACCAGATTGACATCATTCTTGTGTATCTGGTCAGACAAAACAGGACATACTCATCACATTCTTCTTTCTAATTCCTGTGGGTCCCCAGTAAATATTTCACATGCTCTACCAAACAGCCTAGGCATCACTTCATGTTCTGCATTGACCATTGCATTGACCATGAGCTCTGCTCATGGTTCGCCTGGACTGCACCTGAATCCTGACACTATTTGGCTATTCTGTTGCTCTGGCCACTGCTTGTACAAACTTTCATTCCTGGACCTTGGCTTAATGGTCTATTTGGAGTCATGCCCATGAGCTCAGATGCTCTGACAGGGATTTGTGTGTGTAGTTGGGCAATTATGAACAATGTGTAGGCTGTTTGATGTGTAATGACTTCCTATGAGGGCACAAATAGGGACTAATGTCAGGCATGAAAAGTAGCTTACCGCTCAGTGTACTTGCTCTCCTATGTCTCTAGGAGGAAGATGCATTTTTTTTCTATTCACACAGGTTACCATATCATGTACTTCGGAGATGAGACTGCCTTCAGGAAATGACTTACTTTAAAATTCAGACAAAGATTTCCTGTGGGCTAGCATCAGCACAGCTCTGTGTTTCTTCTGGAAGGTTAGGAATGGCTCCCCTCTTCTGTTTGCTGTGGTATCAGATAAATACTGCTAACATAACATGAAGTTAAGAGGGCATAAGCCCAATTCAGGCTGCTATAGCAAATACTATAAACTCTGAATTATAAGCTATACAGCTCTGGAAGTTGGGAAGTCCAAGATCAAGGCATAGCTGGTATTTAATGAGAGTCTATTTCCTGGTCTGTAAATGGGGCTTTCTTGTATGTCTTTATATGGTGGAAGCAAGCAGGGAAGCAATTTCCAGATGCCTCTTTATAAAGCACTAATCTCATTCATGAGGCTCCAATCACCATGACTTAATCACAGCATTAAGAACCACCTCCAAGTACTATCACATTGATGGTTATGTTTTAGCATATGAAGTTAGGAGGGGACATAAGTATTTAGACCATAATACCACCCTATTATCCAATGGGATGTTTTTATATATCCTCTCAATATGCTAAAATAAAAAATAATAAAAATATCTCAAATTTGACACACACACACACACACACACAAATCAGTTGTGCAAACTGTGAAGCATCCTGGGTTCCATCCTAGATTCTGAAATTGGCCTTTTTCCCATCAGGACAGAAAATAAAAGTTAAGTCAACAACATGAAGATGAAGTAATACTAACCATTACTACATCCAAGTAACTCACATCACCATTAATCACACAGTTGGGTTGTGATGGCTCCCAAAGGCAAGCCTCCTAGTATTGCATGCAACCTAAACCTGTCCCTCTTCCCAGTGCATTTGCAAGATATTCCTGGGTAGGAGTTGGATCTGGACAGGTTTAGTTTCCAGAACCACAGGACTTAACCAACCATCCAGCTCTGATGCTCACAGCCTCCACACACACTCCAGTCTGGCAGGTCATACCACATAACCCTTACTCTCTTCCTATTAACACTGTTGTAAGAATACATAGGAATCTGTTTGTGACTTTTCTCCTAAGCCCTTTCTCTGTCTATGTATCAAAATTCCTCAGACAAGCCCACATGTGATCATGGCCATAGCTTGAATTCTTTTTCCTAGAAGGCTCCAATAGGATCAGGCAAAACAGAGTGGGTGCCAACAGAAAGATGGGAGGGGTATCATCTCACTATCTCCAGCAACATTCATATCCTAGTTTTATCCCAGTGGGGATCTTGTCCCTATAGGGATAGAAGAAAATGTGTCTGCTGTTGTCACTTGTGTCCTCTGAAGTGAGGATGACTCTGAGAGGTCAAATCTGGAAAAATGTGTGCACATTTCTCCATGTCTCATTCTACTGCCTTAAGGCTTTATTTTTCCACCGAGGGACACACCGTTGAGACAGTCTTTTGTATTCTTGTATTACCCTCAGTAAAATCAGATGGGATAAAGTTCTTGTCAAAGTCAGACAGAATAAGAGGAAAGGGTGGAAGGGATATATCCTAAGGTGGTGAGTGAATCCATCAAAGATTGGAAGACCCTAATTCACAGACAGTATGAGGACAATGTGGCAGGTGGCTCTTAACCACAGGACATTAGATCAAATTGCTCAGATGAAAGGAAATAGAAAATTATAAAAAATAAATAAATAAATAATAGAAAGGGCAAATTCAACAATGGGAGTTAAAGTACTTTGAATAATTGACTTTCATACTGATTTGCCAATCGAGAATCAGCTTTGCATCTACTCACTCAATCTGTGGTGAAAGCAAGAATTAGGTGAGTCATGCTCATTGGAAAAATTAATAGGAAATGGGCTTTGTCCCTTCTTGCTTCAGAAGCTGATAAGCAGTGTTGGTATTTGTTTTGTCTGGCTGAAGTCTTCAGTAGTATGTGTGTGTGTGTGTGTGTGTGTGTGTGTGTGTGTGTTTGTCCTCAAGGCCTGGGTGCTGTCCCTGAGCTTTTTTGCTCAAGGTTAGCACTTTAACACTCAAGCCACATCTCCACTTCTGGCTTTTTTTGGGTGGTCAAATGAAGATAGTTTCATGGGCTTTCCTGTCTGGGCTAGTCTTGAACCATGATCCTAAGATCTCAGCTTCTTGAGTAGCCAGTATTACTGGTGTAAACCACCAGCACTCCGATTTTTTTCCCTCCTTAAGTCCTGAAGCTAACTAAAGGCTCCTAGTAGTGATTGTTACTTGACTATAATAGCTATTTGAATTATGATCCACAGAAGAGTGTTTACCATATACAGCATAGATTAGGTGGCACATAGAGGAGGCAGGTCAGGAACAGGAAAAAGACTATTGAAATAGGAAACACAAATTTTTGCTCTGCCTGGCACTAAGAGTCTCTAGGGTACTTTAAAATATAGTTCTAATGCACTATAGAATGTATCATTAGTGCTAGATGGACACCAGTGGTCAAGACCAAACTAGCTGACCTGAGCCAAATAACAAGAGATAAGCCCAAGCTGGTGAAAGCCAGAGGCACAGCTTCAAAATGTACCACTGGGGGCTGGGAAGGTGGCTCAGTGCTAGAGTGCTTGCCTCACTTGCATGAGGCCCTGGATTCGATTCCTTAGCACCACATAAACAGAAAAGGCAGGAAGTGGCTGCTGTGGCTCAGGTGGTAGAGCATTAGCCTTGAGCTGAAGAGCTGAGGGACAGCGCCCAGGCCCAGAGTTCAAGCATGATAGCTGACCAAAAAAAGAAAAAGTACCACTGTTTTCAAGTGGGGTGTGTGTGTGTGCGCACGTGTGTGCGTGCGCGTGCGCATGGGAGTGATTGGCTGGTCATAGAGGCGCTGAAAGATTAAAGCTGGGAAAATAAGTTAATGGGTTTATTAAATAGTCTTTTAAATCTAGGTTTAAAATGCATTTAAATGTTTCCTATGACTTGTTTTGTTTGTTTGTATGTGTGGAAAATGATCATATTTCTAGGGAAATAGATCCCAAAAAGATTCAGTCACACATATTGTAAGTTCTCTATGGGACCTACAGAGACTATACAGATCTTAACAGAACAGTATAATACTAACAGAAAGAAGTATAGTTTTTGCTTATGGTACCGAAAATGGAATTCAAGGGCCTCATGCACGCATTCATTCTACCCCTAAGCTACATATGATTTTGTATATGTGAGGCCTCCTCTAGCTTAGTAAATGTAACAAGAAGTTGAATCAAAAGGCATGTGAATTTTTATTTTGTCAAATCTCTCTCACTCCTTCCCTCCCTCCCTCCCTTTCTTTCCTTCATCCCTTCTTCCTTCACTCCTTTCCTCCCTCCCTCTCATTACCCCTCTCTTCCTCTCTTCCTTTTTTGTTTTTGACAAGGTCTTGCTAAAAGACACAAGCAAATCTCAAACTTGTAATCTTCCCATCTCACCCATCTGAGCAGCTGGAATTATTATTTTATGGCAGTACTGGGGCTTGAACTCAGAGCTTGGGCACTGTCCCTGAGCTTTTCTGTTCCAAGATGATGCTCTCCCACTTGATCCACAGCTCCATTTTTATCTTTTTGGTGGTTAATTGGAGATAATCTTATGAACTTTCCTGCCCAGGCTGGCTTTGAACTATGATCCTCAGATATAGCCTCCTGAGTGGCTAGGATTACGCGCATGAGCCACCAACACCCATTTAAATTATTTTCTAATGTGGTTTTTTACCAATTTACACTCTTATAGCAACATACAAGAGTTCATTACTCCATATCCAATACTTGTAGGCGGGAAGAAAGGAAGGAGGAAAGGAAGGAAACTAAAGAAGAGGAAGAAAGGAAATAAGGGGAGGAAAGAAGGAAGGATATCTTGCTAAGGAGTGATTAAGAAAGAAGTTTTAAAGAGGGTAGATTTTGCAGTGAACTATGAAGTCCATTAATGTCCCTACAAACTGCCCCTTTTAGTCCTTCTCTATCTGTCATCTTTCACTTTGAAAGTAATGAGAACTTCATAGGGATCTGCTCTGGTTTGCAGCTCCTAGAAGCTGGAAGAAGCCAGGAAACATTCTTAGAACTTTCAGAGAACCACAGTCTTATGACACCTTGTTTTTTTTGCCAAACAATGACATTCATTTCAAACTTCAGACCTTCAGACTATAAGACAGTAATTTTGTTTTGTTTTAGCTTTGTGTTAGTTTTGTAGCAATTTGTTATAACAACAATATGAGTGAATACAAAGGTTAATAAAGTCAATCAGGAAAAAGAATACATCTTAAGGGAAAATCCATAGTTTTGTTCATGGTGTCTTGAGGAACTGGTATGAAAGTTTATGTGAAAGTGTCAGCAGATCATTGGAAATATAGTTTGAATTTTAGAAGAGAGGGTATCCTTTGAAACATTAGAATCATTTCATGGAGGGAATACTTGGCACCTAGAATGTAGGTGAGATGGTGTCAGTAAATAAGTTTAAAGCAGTGCTGTCCCACAGAAATATAACTTAATTTGTGAATGTAAGCCATGGAAGCAATTTACAATTTTCAGCAGGCACTCTAAAAATAAAAAAGCAAGTAAAATTAAAATTTAATAGTATGGTTTATTATGTGCAGTATATCCAATTATGATCATTTCACTATGTAATGAAAACAAAAATTACTGAGATAGCTTACCTCAATTTTTTGTTACATCTCAAATTCATTACACATCTTACAATACATCTCAGTTCAACACATCTATAATAAATTTCAAGGGCTCAATAGCCTTCATGTGTCTAGTGCTACCATATTGAGCAGTGTAGTTTAGAAGCAGAGGCACAAAGGGTGAGACGTGGAGAGGCACTTGCATTTCGCAGATGAAAGAAGCCAGCAAAGGAACTAGCAGAGGCAGGAGGATGATGAAGATAGCACAATTTCTCAATATCCAAATAATATCTTTAGGGAAATGTGGAGAATGGGCATAACACGCTCTTCAGTGGTAAGAATCATTCAACTCTCACATTTGAGAGAATCTTCTCCCATTTTCAGGGCAGCTACATCTAAACGTATGTAGCTAGACATAAGAGGGTGACCAAGGTTAAGAAGAAAGGAGTACCAAAGTGTATAAGGTTGTTGAAGGATGTGATGATTTAGAACAGGTGCCTTGTGGGAGTAAGATGGAGATCATGTTACCATGACAACTGATTATTTTGTTGGTCCAATGACCAGTTACCATGGTGATGAAATCTTTGTGTCAGTGTGACATGGATCCCAAGGGAGAGGAAGGATGCTTGTGCAAAGGACCCTTTGCTCATTGGCAAAGCTTTTCATATTTGTGATAATTTCTGCACTGCTTGATGAAGCCTCCCTCAAGAATTTCAATCAACATGGATATCCCTCCTCCTCCCAACTGTTTATTTATAGCAGCCATCACTTGTAAAATTCACACATTTTTGCTGTTCATTTTCTACCTGGTGATTTCTCATCTGAGATTCTCCAGTTGTTTCAGTCATTCATCTTCCCCTTAAACAGATGTAACCTCATTAAAGACAGGGATCTTACAATTCTTACAGTTTAGTTGTGTTTTTTAAAGGTTTCAGTATACAGGTACTCAACAGTAAGCTAGTGGAAAAAAAAAGACCTTGGGAGCCACCAGATCTGGGTTATTATCACAACAATGTTTATTGCTTGCTAGTTGTGGGAATTAGGAAAACAACTATCTTTTTAGTTTTCTTCTATAAAATGGGGACCACAAAACTTGTTCCATGGGGTGGTTATGATTTTTAGGGATAAGTGGATTAGCTAACATACGTTAGGAAATCAATAAATGATCCCAATGATTTAACATGGTTCCTAATCTAGTCCTGGATGTAATGATTGGTACTTAGTAACACTTGGTGCACAAGAAAATAATGATACTATGATACAAAGATAATAAGACTAGGTTGAATTTTTCAGTTCCTTAAAGATCACTTGTAATTCTTTTTTTTTGGGGGGGGGGAGTCCGGTCGTGGGGCCTGAACTCTGGGCCTGGGCGCTGTCCCTCAGCTCTTCAGCTCAAGGCTAGTGCTCTACCACTTGAGCCACAGTGCCACTT
>NW_012267249.1:4020061-4038902 GCF_000151885.1 Dipodomys ordii | reverse complement strand
CCTGAACTCTGGGCCTGGGCGCTGTCCCTCAGCTCTTCAGCTCAAGGCTAGCACTCTACCACTTGAGCCACAGCAGCACTTCCGGCTTTTTTCTTATGTGGTGCTGAGGAATCGAACCCAAGGCCTCAGGCATGCAAGGCAAGCGCTCTACTGAGCCACCTTCCCAGCCCTCGTAATAAGGTTTTTACATGACAAACATGAATCAATCTTTTACTTAAAATTATTCTTTATGTCATTCATTATGCCTCACACTAGATTCCTTAAAAACAAGACTGAGAGAATATTTTATGACCAAGAAATATTTTGGGAGGGGGTTGTTTTTGTGATCCACCCTAGTGAGGTAGTAAAGGAAGTAAAAAATAAAGGAAGAGGGAGAAATTTGACTATGTTACAATTGCCATACATATCTCATCTGGCACTCCTCTAAAACTGCTGCAGCTTAAGAGATAGATGAGCTTTTCAATTATGTCTGGCCTTAAAGACTAGGATCTGGATCTTTATACTTGGAATCACTCTCAGGCTCATCTTGCCTCAACAAACTTGAAATCATTTTTTTAAGGCTGAGTTTGAATGTTTCTATATCTGCAAACTTTTTCTTAGAGCATTCATCCCAAGTCAGATCAAATTTCTCTCCCCACCTCTGCCCCCAACCTTTTTATGTGAATCATACAGGGAATAGGAAGTGTTAACATTTGTAACTCTTTAAATGTGCCAAGTTCTGGGTATGGTATTCTGTGCATGGGTTCAGTTAACTCACAACATACTTACTCAGTAGCTATTATTCCATTTACAGATGAGGAAACAGAGGCTCAGAGAAATTAATCAATTTATCCAAGTAAAATCATTGAGCTTGTGAGGAGTGAGGCTGGCTAGGTAACCATAGTCTTGATCACTACTGTGCTATACTGCCCCCTAGCAACTATTTTTATCTTTGTAATATCAAAACTTTTTAAGGGGAATAGAAGCTCTTCCTACTTTTGAAAGACTGGACAATCTTAATTATTTTAGAGGGTTCTGATGTTCAGTGATTAAATCAGATATTCTATGGACTTCTTTTTCTGGTGCTGAAGATTGAACTGAGGTCTTCACATGTTCTAGATAACCACTCAACCACTGATCTACACCCAGCCTGCCAAGAAGAGGTTTTAAAAATTAGTATGTATCTCTTTGGAGATACATAGAACATGTTAGGCCTTAGAACCCTGCATCTATGTTTGTGTTGAGTTCAGCCTCCACTATATGTTCTCTTCATCTGATCCCATTAAAAGCAGATCCACACATACTTCAAGCTAGACTTTCTCATTGCCACGTTCTCTGGTGTGTTCAGTGTTTTTCATGCATCACAATTTCTTCAGGGATGTTTTTGTGTCTTTACTCAATATGCTCTAGGCTCTGTAGATCCTAATATTTCAGAAAGCCTTCATTTATGTAGCATTTCAAACAACTGAGGTATAACATACACATACATATTAGCTAGTAGTAGTTTCTTAACTGAAGTGAGCAGCCCCACATGATACAGGAAGAGTCACTGTGGCAAGGGAGGAGATGCTAGTTACAGTTCTAGCTAATCTACTTCATTAATTTGACAAATATATTGAAGTTATTCAGTGGATACCAGGTACAGTGTTGGGTGCTGGGTTAGGAAATGGGCATGGCTTTTGTTTTAAGAACAGGGACTGAATCTTAACTCTTTTTGTAACTTCCCCAGGTTCTGGGCCATGATGTAGCCCATGGCATCTAGCTTCTAAGCCCACAGAACAAGACTAAGTTTCTAGTCCTACATTTAATACCTTTTGCCATTCTACACTGATTTAATCATCCTAGTTGATGTAACCTCCGTACTTCCTCACCAATCTCAGAAATCTGGATCATCAATGATAAGGTTTCAGTAAATGTCTGCACTAATCTGCAGAGATTCTGTTCTATTATGATAACAATCCCCAGATCTCAGTAGTCCAATCAGCAATGGTTGTTTTCCTCATTAATACTAGGTTTAGCCATAGCTTTTTTGCACATTGTTTTCACTCTTGGACTGACGCTGGCAGAGAAGGTTCTATCCTAAACATGGCTAGTCCTTAGGATACAGGGAAGAAAACCATGGCACAGCACACTGCCTGAGGTCTTGGCTTACACTCATTCTCATTCCTTTAGCTGATGCAAACAAGTCAAACAAGCAAGCTTGCTATCCATGAGGAAATGTAACTCACCCCTGAGAAGCACAAGTGTTTGGGAACAAGATAGTTTACCAAAGGTCTTGAGTAGAGATTGTATAGGTTGAATCTGTTCCTTCTTGGGAAGGATTAAATCATAGATTGAGCAGTCCTAGTTTCTAGGACTCTTTGCAAAGCTTACATCAAGGATGTAAGGCCATCAAGGATGGCCTCCCTCAACCCTAATACTGGAGATCAAACCCAGAAACATTAACAATATGTTACTTAAGCACTCTACCACTGTAGCCCAGCCCATCATGGAAAATTTTTAAATTACTCTTTGAGTGGCTAGAACACAGGAGATTATATTGATTCTTATATTAATAGTTTGGAATCAGACAATTCTGCATTGAAATCCTGTTTCTGCCTCTCTCAAACTACTTTCTGCCTCTCTCAAACTGCTTTCTTTTTTTTTTTTAAAGGAGATTACTATCTCTTAGTTTTGCTGTTAAGGATTAAATAAAACCCTATGTCAAGGACCTATCATGATGTCAGTCACAAAAGGAATTCTTAATAAATCATAGCCACTCCTTTGACAGGCTCCTCTAGCATTGGAGTTTCTTGATGGTTCTTTAGTTCATTAGGTATTAAGTAAGCTAATAACATCACTAGTTGAAATTAATCACTTCTTACCTACCAAATTTGTATCCAGAGTTTCAGACTGCTTTGGGCTGCAAATCTTGGCTACTTTTCCTCCTAACTTCTTTCATTCTAATATTTCCAAAAGATACTGCTGATAGCCAGGAGATTTCCCCTGGTTCCACTCTATCTGAACATCCACTGACTCACTCTTCCTAGCACCACCCTTTTCATCTGCACCATTGCTTACACATAACATAAATACTTTATTTAATCTACTCATTTGCTGGTGTTTGCTCAGCTGTCTTGGTGCCTTTGTGGCTTTCATTACTTTTAATTGGCTCAGTTGATTCTGAGAATGGGGGTGAGTCAAGGTTTGAGTCAGGTAGTTGCAAGGACTAGGGATAGTTTAATAGTTGAGGGTGACATTGTTTGTCAGATTTTTTTTTCTTTTTAGCTTTCTGCTGGGGTGGGGAGTAATTCTAACTTCACTTTTCTACAGAGAATGATTTGGCCATATAGTCTTTGCTGGGAAGGACCAAATTTTGCCTTATTGACATAATCCAAAGTTAATACCAAGCTCCCAGAGGGCAGGAAGTCAGTTTAAAGATGCTTGATATATATGTATATATGTGTGTATATACATACATATATACATACATACATACACACACACACACACACACACACATACTTGTGGAGCTCCATGAATTGGTTGTTTTAATCAGCCAGTAGTATTTAATAACTATTTATGAGACCATAACTTCTGTGGCCTCTACTTTTCTTGTATCCACCTAACTTCTTTGACTTTGCACAGGCTGTTCTCTGTTAAATGTTACTTCCAACCTTGCTTCTGTCTCTATATGGAAAACTCCTGTTCATTTATTAATACTTAGCCTTCCCCTTCCCCTTTAAGGGTGAAGCTTTCTTTGCCTTTCATGTCAGCTTCACAACCCTCCTCCAACTGAGCAGAGTTTAAGCATTGCCTTTCTCTGTTTCCATGGCATAAGTACAAATTTCAACCAGTCTGCACTGGGATGAATTGTTTACATGTCTCCTTTCTTTATTTATTCTTGTTTGACTCCTAAGTATTTAGCACAATGCCTGGTAAAGAGTAGGTGCTTGATAAATGATTATCGAATGCTATTTAAGTATGCATTGTGACTAACACCCAGATGTTGTCATTAAATAGCAGTAAAGTGGAGCTGAGAGCTTCTTCATGGGCTTCATACAGGCCTTTCCCAGAATTTCATATATAAAATCTAGATTATATAAACATACTCAGGGAATGGGGAAGGCTCTTCCAAGGTTAGAAATGATAGGAGGTGTTGCTTTGCATTTTTCTTTTTTCTTCTTTCAAGTCTTGGCTACTCTTAAGTTCATCCCACATTTTCTCCTTTATTCTTAAAACAAATACAGAAGGAGTAGCAGATTGGGAAGAACCCCATTTGTCTAAGTGGCTGTGGGTCATTGCTGAAGTACTGCTAGTGCCCAACCAAGGGTTTTGTAGGGATCTCACTGTTCATCTCTGGGCAAGGTCCTTTTCAGTGAATTTACAACCCACGAGAAGCTGGAAAAAGATTGTAGACAATTCAAATAATAAAATTTCGATCTCACTGTCTCAAGGTTTTGTCCTGGGTAAAATACCATCTCCTCTTGGAATGCTCCCCTGCTCTGTATCCCCGGCCTCCCAACTCCCATCTCCTAAGACAGAAACTATTCTATGTGGACACTACATGCTGTCATAATAATAATAATAATGTGGGGCTTTTATTTTATGATAGCCTATATATGATCTTGTTGGCTTTGGATAGCCATTGATTATTGTTCACAATTTATAGGCAGGGAAAAAGAGAATAGGAGAACCCAAAACCAGATATGGCCTTCTAAACTGGGTTTTAAACTTTTCCTCCATTGGTGGAGGTACCAGGATCCTTCCAGCTGCTATGGTCAATATAACTTTTTTTTAAAGGGGAGGGGATGCTTCTTCACCACTTTTAAAAATTATCTTTTAATGATAATTTTTTTGTGCCAGTCCTGGGCCTTGAACTCAGGGTCTGGGTGCTGTCTGTGAGCCTCTTAAAGAGAATTTTTAAATTTGCTGTGCACGTTTAAGGTGTACAACATAATGTTATAGGATGACAATCAATAGTAAACAGGATACTAGAGTCAAATGAACAAATCTACCATCTCCTACCTTTTTTTTTGTGTGGCAAGAGCAGCTAAACTCTGCTCACTGAGCATGAAGCACAGCTTAATTCTTCTTCCTTCTTTTTTCCCTCAGTAGCTCCTAGTTCTTTTCTTTCCCAAAGCAGCAGATATTCCAACTTTGCCATCCTACTATGGCGACTATCCCAGTTAAATTCTGTCTCTGATCCTATGGCCAGCTAGCCCATAGCAAGTACTTTAGGGAAACACTTCGGAATCCCAGACAAAGTGGGAGGCAAAGAACTGTCCATGACTTAAAAGAGGTAGTGGCAATGTAAACCTGAACCTCCAGCCTTGGAGCCAGTCCAAACATTCATCTTCTTACTCTTTTACTCTGTCTTCTGGCAGACTCAACTTAAGTGGCTCAGGGAAATTCCCAGCTAGGGACTTTTATGACCCTAAACTGAGTTTCAGGGTAAAGTTTGGTGACTATTGGCCTTAGTTTCTTCTCCTGACATGTGGAGGTAATATTAGCTGTACCCATCTCCTTAAATACATGGCTCAGGGTATTTCTTTAGCACCCTTTTGCTTTTGTCCCCACTCAAGAGGAAGGTGGGCTATGAGGCCTGAAAGGCTGAGAAGAAAGCTAGTGTTAATTATGCTACCAAGAATCTACCCAATGGAGTAATGAACAACCAAGAGCTTACATATATACACACATATATGTATATATGTATATATATTACTCTAAGTTAACATGTATTTTTTTTACATTGAATTTTTGGTGTTAGAGTTTGAACTCATGACTTTTTATTTTCTGGGCCAATGTTCTACCACTTGAGCCACAACTCCAGCCTGCTTGCTTGCTCCTTTCTTCCTTCCTTTCTTCTTCTTTCTCCCTTTCTTCTTCCCTCCCTCCCTTCCTTTTGGTGGTACCAGGGTTTGAATTTAGGCTCTTGTGCTCACTTGGTTTTCTCACCTAGCTTGGCCCTCTGCCACTTGTCTTGATTTTTTGCCTTCCACCCCTGCTTTCTGAATTATTTTGGAGATGGAATATTTTGGACTTTTCTGCCTGGGCTGGTTTTGAAGAGCAATCCTCCGGATCTCAGCCTCTTGAGGAACTAGGATTATAGTTATCAGCCAATTCTGGTTATTTTTGAGATTGGGGCTCACTTTCTGGTCTGGCTGGCCTAGACCATGATACTTGTATTTGTGCTTCCTGCTGAAGCTGGTGTAATAGGCATGTACCACCATACCCAAATTTTTCTGGTGAGACTGGGTCTTTAGAACTGCCCCCTCTGCCCAGACTGGCCTGAAACTACTATCCTAATCTTAGCCTTCTGTGTAACTGACAGGTATTTAACATTGTGCTCAGGTATTGATTGAGATGGTATATGGAAGTTAATTTTCCCCAGGCTGGCTATGAACCAACATCTTCCAGATCTCTGCCTCTTAACTAGCTAGGATTATGGCATGAAGCCACCATCTTCCAGTAAGAATCAGGAACTTCTAATTTCCTTGGCAATTTGGAACTGTGGGAACTATCACTCTTCAGGAAAGCTGCTAGGGCATACTATTTTCCTTATCACAGTGTATTGTAATTTTTTTTAACCTACTTGCTTCCTCAGTACTAGGATTAAGTTCTTAAAAATATAGCACATCTATTTTATTTTTCCTGTTCATTACTACCATTCTGGTCTAAGCCATTATCCTGCAGGTAGACACTGGAGACTAGGTTCAATTATATATTCTTAATAGAGCAAGAGTGATCTTCTTCTGTTCAAAACCCTGTAGAGGTTCTGTTATAACCAAAAACCTTTCAGTGGTCAACAAGACCCCACTCTGTTCTTACCTTCCAACTCTCCTGGCTTTCTCACTCAGGACCACTTTTGCCACAACTGACTGGCACCTCCCTTCACCCTATTCAAATATTTAATTAAATATTTGAATAGTGTTTATATTCAAAGTGCCTCTTCCATTGTTCTTGATAGCCCTTTCCTTTCTCCTATAGCTCTCAAAACTTTTAACATACTACAAGTGTGTGAGAGGTGGTATAGGGCTTGAACTCCGAGTCTCTAGCTATTTCTGGAGTTTTCACTCATGATTGATGCTCTACCACTTGAGCCACACCTTCAGTCCATGATTTTTGCTGGTTAATTGGAGAGGGAATGTTGCAGACTTTTCTGCCTAGGAGGGCTTTGGATGTCAATCCTCAGATCTCAGCCTACTGAATATAGCTAGGATTCCAGTCGACAGTTATCAGCTTCTGGCTCACAATTCTTTTTTTATGCTTATAACCTGTCTCCCAATCTAAAATGAAAGCTCCAAGAGGTTTGAATATTTATTATCCCTACCTTTCTCTCCCTCCTGTTCACTGATATATCAAGTTCTAAGGTAATGTCTGGCAAGTTTAATAGTAATTGACAAGTATTTGCTAGAAGAATGAGTGAATGAATCTTCAGAATCTCACTCAAGTATTATATAGAAAAGGAGTACGTGGGTAGTTTGAGTGCCTGGAAATTCTTGGCAAACAGCAAGTGTTCAATGTTTGTTGAAGAAAGAGAATGCTTTATGCCCTTTGAGGTTAAAAAAAAAAAGCTTTCGTGGCCAATTCACACAGGGCCCCCTTATCCACTCATCCCCAATTGGCCTAACACTCATCTAATAAACACTCTAAAACCCAAATATTGAACACCTACTACCAGTTCAAAAGCGTTCTTGGTGCTGCAAAGGAGTTATGTGACTAACATAAATGAAGCCAACAGCAAATAATAGCTTGCAATGTAACTAAGTGCGAAATTACAGGGCAGCTTATCAGTGCTAATAGTTTAGAGGAAGAATCAGTGAAGACTGACGTAGAAGAAAATTCCAAAGTCCACGAGGTGTCCTGGCTAGCGTTCTAAATGCTACACCTGTTGACAGCAGAACCATGACCCAGAAGGCGAACTTGAGATCAGAAGGGCCCTTAGAATTCCAAAAGTAGAAGGAAAGTATGACTAGGCCGGGGAAAGCCCTTGGCAAAGACGGGCCTGGAATCCTGGCCTCATGAAGTGCTGAAGAGCCAGGAGAAAGATTCAAGGCCTCCTTGTTAGGACCTGAGGACTCTGCGGGGTACCAGGTCAGAGAAGGGGGTCTGGGTTCTTGGAGCCGCTTAGGAGCCTGCAAAAAGGTGCGTGTGGGGTAGGGAGGGGAAGGTCACAGGGAGGCATTCTTCCACAGCACCGGGCTTCTGGAATCTTTGGAAAGGGCCCAAGGCGGCCGACCTGTCATCCTTAAGTGCGGGGCCGCCCTCGCCGCCTTCACTCCTCAGACGTCACTCTCAGTTGCAGGTACCGGACTGGGAGACTCTCACAACCACCCTGTGGTCGTTTGGCCCCAGAAGCCCAAGTCCCGGGGCACTACTTGTCCCCGCGGAGGGATTCCGCGCACGTCGACGCGGCCGTGACGACGTCGACGGCCGGCCGGTGGCGCAGCGACGTCGCGGGAGGCGGGGGAGACAGGGACGGAGTCGGGGAAAAGGGGGGCGGGCGTGGAGAGCGGGTCGGGAAGTAGTTCCGGGTGCGCGGCCCCGGATGTTGGCTGCTCCCGCTGCCGCTCTCGGCGCTGCTCGGGGCCTTGGCCGCTCGTATCAGACGCTGTTGGGACCTTTCCCGGGGGGGCGGAGACGCACGCAGCGGCCGGGGGCTCGGCCGGGGCCGTCCCGGCCTGCGCAGCCTGAGGTGAGCGCCCACCACCGGGGCGGCCGGGCCGGGGCGGCGGGCGAGGAGGCGGGGCTGGGGCATCTCCCAGGATCGAGGCAAGGGACTGCCCTCCTCGAGACGCCCTCTCGCTTCTCGGGGGCGCGGGCGGGCCCGCCGTGTGGTGGGCGGCAGGCGGCGGGTGGCGGGCGGGGCTGGGGGCCCGAGCCCGAGCCGGGGCCTGGCGGGCCGCGAGGGCCGGGTCGCTCCGTCCCTCCCTCCCCCGCGGCGCTTCTCCTCAGCTGCTGCTGCCCCTCAGCCGCGGAGCGGCGGCTCCAGGCTCCCGCCCCTCCCCCCCGGCGGGGCCCGCGGGGAACCGGACGTGGATCCCAGGGGGCGCCGCGTCTGAGGACCGCGACCTACTCTTTCTCTCCTTGACCTGCGCCCTAGCCTGGGTTCGCCCCGCGCCCGGCGCGCTGTGGCTTCTTCCCTTCAAGCCGAGGGCGCTTTCCCTCTCGAAAGGCAGACAGTCCCTGGCCCGCCTCGCGGGTGCCCTTCGGGGGCCAGGAGGTCCGCTCTAGGTGCCCGCGTTCCCGCCCATCCTGTCACCGTGTCCTTTGCTGGCGTTAGGGCAAAGGCAGCCGTTCCATGCGGACGTGTTGCTGTCCTGTGTGTTGCATCCTGCCCACGTGGTAGGGTGTCCCGTCCCCCCCCCTTCCATTTTTTGCAGCTGGAGGAGAGGGAGGTTAGTCGGATGGTTTTTCCTCTGTGATTTCGTCCGGGTGCCGTGGAAGGTATTAAGTAAGGTCAGGTCAGTGTGTTTGGTCGAGGCCCACCGTAGGTGAGATGGGCCAATCAAGAGTTGTACTCTGAATTTGAGACCAGTAAGGGGACATTTCCTGGCTGGGCTTAGTTTCCTTAACATCTTTTCTTCCAGCACCTTTTTCTCGTTCACTGTCACTACTGCTTAACCTCCCCCAGGAGAATTAGGCAGGCACTTGCCAATCGAGATGTGTAGATTCTCATTTTCTTCTGCTGTACTTTTTGTGTACATGTTGGCATAGATTTTTCTATTTTGTGTTGGTGCTGTGCAAGTTTAGCTGGATTCTTGCATGAAGAGAAACGGAATTAGGGACTAGGGGGCATCTTTTATGTTTTTACTAACACGTCTTTTTTTTCTTTTTATTGTCGGTCGTGGTGCTTGAACTGTGGGCCTGGGCACTGTCCCTCAGCTCTTCAGCTCAAGGTTAGCTCTCTACCACTTGAGCCACAGTGCCACTTCCCGCTTGTTCTGTTTATGTGGTGCTGAGGAATCGAACCCAGGGCCTCGTGCATGCGTTGCAAGCACTCTACCACTGAGCCACCTTCCCAGCTCCACACTTGTCTTTTTTTTCCCCTTCTACTTTGTTCTGTAGTGAAGAAGCAAGTGTGTCATATGGGAGTGTTCATCCTTACCTCTTTTCTTGCAGAGCCCTGGGTGGATAATTTCACCTAGTTCCTTCTCTGACGACTTACTTTGCTTTCTCTTTTTTCACATTGGCTAGTATTTCACTCTGTCTCTTGACTGTGTGTGTGTGTGTGTTTATGTGTGTGCATCAGTCCTGAATTAGGGCCTGGACACTGTTCCTGAGCTTTTTTGCTCAAGGCTATGCGCTATCACTTGAACCACAGCTCCACTTCTGGCTTTTTGGTGGTTAATTGGAGTTTAATGGACTTTCCTGGCTGGGGGAGGAACTGGCTTCGAACCATGATCCTGAAATCTCAGTCTCCTGAGTAGCCAAGATTTCAGGCTTGAGCCACTGGAACCAATCGACAGTGATTTTGAAATGTATTTTGGGTAGTTTTTTTTTTTTTTTAATGTTTCTTCCAGGATAAGGTTTCTATCTTCCTGTGCTTTGCCCTTTTGAGACTCTTTAAAAGGGAACAGACTACAGTAGCAATGAGACAAACCTTTGATTCTTGCTAGAACTTGATGAATATGGAAAGCAGGCACTCTTTCTTTTTTCTGATAAGGTGGACTATATAGATGTAATTTAGTTTTCTTTTTAGTTTTTTAGGTAAATCTGAGGGTTTATCTTTTCTGTTGTTTTGTGTTGGAGTTGGTGAATCTTGTTTTTGGTTTGGGCTGCTGAAGAAGTTTTTTACTGGGAAGTTTTTCAGGCTTTAATTAGGTGTTATTATTATTATTTTTGGATGAGGCCGGGACATGTTTATTTTGGGTCTTTTTAGTTCATTAGTTTGGGCAAAATAAATATTACTGTTTTGAAGTCACTCTTTAGATGCCAAAATGGTCTGCATTCTCCCTTGTTTATCACATTGTTCAATCTTTTCAAATGCATTTTTGATACTAATTTTTCCTTTTGTCTGATACAATTGTTTGATACTCTTATATGTAGAATAAAATATTTAAATATAGAGTCTACCTGCTTTCAGTATGCTAAGTTGTGGGTGGGGCAGTGGAAAATAGAGAAGGTTGTTCAGATACATTTGGAGGCATATTAGTATGTCAGTTCACATTTGTGTACTTCTGCAAAGTAATGTGCCGCCAAAGTGTGAAGATACAAGGAATAAATACAAGTTTTTGAAGGCTTCAACTTGTGTTTAGTGAGGTACGGTTGTTTCTTTTGTTGGAGAAATAGCATATACATCATTTATACTCACCAAACTACATCAGACTTCCATTTGGGAAATCACTGCAACCAAGGTCAAAATTTAAGTGACATGTGGAAAACAGAATTTTCCAAAAGTGTACAAGTAATATTCTAGGAGACTGAAGGGTCATGTACATAGGCAGAAAAATGGCAGGTTACAAAAAGATCCCAAGTAGTTGGACTGTCAAAGACTTGTGTTAGTTAAAGTAGTGAATTTAGGACTATCAGGATGATTTTTCAAGGATAGGGGGTTTTGTTTGGTAGAGTATCATGGTAGGTTCTAAAGAGTAGGATGATTCATGTTATTCCTGAGATAAGTTTTTGTGTCAGCTGATGAGACCGACTAGAATGTTCTTAGAGAAACTTAGGAATAAGATGGTCTGACTTAAGATAGTGCTTGTGAAAAGCTAATGTTTATTGAATAGTTACTGTATGGCAGGCTTTGTTCTTAGAACTTTACATATATTTCATTTACTAAATCACCATATTATAATCATATAAGAACTTTGGGCAACCTAATGTATTTTATTATAATACAATGAATAATCAAAAGAAATGTAGATTTTCCAGTGATAGGGCTGTGGATGGTGGTATAAAGCATGAGAGTAGATGCGTGTTGATGGGAAAGTAGTATAGTGGGGAAATAGCTTTACGGATTGGAATTTTTGAGATGAATGAACTAGGAAGTACATCTGTGCCATCAAAGCCAAGAACAGAAAGATTATACAAGGTAGAGCGTATCAAATGCAGTTTAGAAGTTCAGAAGTTTAGAAGTTCAGAGGCATAACTGCAATGGAATGACTATTGAGTTAGGCCAGGAGGTAATTTATAATTAACAATTTTGAAAAGAAAGGTAGCTTATGTTACATTTTTTTTTTTACACAGGACATGTGAAATATTGTCTGATGTATTTTAGTAGTTAATTTTTTTTTCTAATGCTTCTCCCAGGATCATTCTTATTTATGTAGGAGCTACTGAAATACCAGATTTTTTTTCCCTTCAACAATGCTGATTATTTTACACATTTACAGCTTTTCCTTAAACTTTTCTTCTAATAAAAAACACTTTATTGAGATACAATTCAGGGACTATAAATAATATTACTCATTTTAAACATACATTTCAATGGCTTTTAGTATATTCACAGAGTTGTGCAGCCATGACCACAATAATTTTTAGAATGTTATTTAAAAAAGAAACTCTGTACCCGTTAGCAGCCATTTCCCATCCTCCTGCCATCCCCCAGTCTCCGGCAATCACTTGTATACTTATCAACTAACTGTATAAATATGCTGATTCTTCATAAATGAGATCTTATTGTTTTATATCAGAAAATAATTTGTTTCTGTGTGTTTCAAGGGTCATTCATGTTTTAGTATGTGTCAGTATTTTAGTTCTTTTTATTGCCAAGTATTCCACTGAGTGGATATACTACATTTTATTCATTTTATTCATCAGTTGATGGAAACTTGCTTGTCTTACTCATTTAAATCCTTCCTTTTAGTCTTCACTATACCAAAACCTCTTTCGGCTTTTCTTTTAGATTTTAACCTCTGCTATGCTCTACAAAGCATTAGGAATATAAAGATGAGTAAGATATAGTTGGTTCTTGAATATTCATATAGGGCTTATTGGTTTATGTAAGTTTTCTACTATCTCATCTGATCTCACATTAACCCTGTAATACAGAGTTTTTCTTTGAGATGAACAATCTGAAGTTCAGGTTAGATGACTTAACTGCAATTGCACACCTTCGTCAGTGATGGAACAACTAAATTTTAGTTCATGTCTGTTCCATTTCTGCTACTCAGTGCAACTAAAAGGTCCTCATAAAAATTCTTGGAGACTTAAGGGACTGGAAAGTCTACTTGAGGAATCACAAAATTTTATTTTATTATTCTTTTTTTCCCCTTATGTTGAGCCCAGGTTCACAATATGCTTGATTGCCAGCCCAGTAATTTTTTTATTTTATTTTATTTTGGTTGGTTGTGGGACTTGAACCCTGGGTCTGGGTGTTGTGTCCCTTAGCTCTTCAGTTCAAGGCTAGCACTCTGCCACTTGAGCCACAGCACCATTTCCAGTTTTCTGGTGGTTAATTGGAGATACGAATCTCATAGACTTTGCTGCCCTGGCTGGCTTTGAACTGCAGTCCTCAGATCTCAGCCTCCTGAGTAGCTAGGATTATAGGCATGAGCCACAGTGCATTTTAATGACTTATCTTTGGGACTTAAAGACTCCTAGACTTTTGCTTGTTTGCTTTTTTTAGGCAAATTTATATTTTTGCCTTTTCAGAGTTTTTATCTGATGATGATATGTGATAGTGTTAATAGCTCACAATTTTGAGGCCTTACCATTAACATAAAGATGTTCTAAATACATTTATTATATAAACCTCACAACAATCCCTTATAACTAGATTTAAAAAAAATTCACATTGTTTTACAGATAAGGAAATGGGCACAGATAGCTTATGTATCTTGCCCTAGGGTACATAGCTCAGAGTGGAAGGAGCCAGGATTTGAACCTCTGTACTCTATTTTCAGAACTTAGTAGTTCTTTGTGTTTGTGTGTGTGTGTGTGCACGTGTGTACGCGCACACAAGTACTGCTGGGGCTTGATCTCAGGGCCTGGGCAGTGCCCCTTAGCTTTTTCATTGAAGGCTGGTGTTCTACCACTTGAACGAGAGATCCACTTCTGGCTTTTTGGAGGTTAATTGGAGATAAGAGTCTCAGACTTTCCTAACTGAGCTGGTTTGAATCTTGATCCTCAGATCTCAACCTCCTGAATATGTAGAATGGCTGAACTCTGTAGTTCTTAATCACTGTATTGTTCTGAATTAATAGAGGATAATATATCAAGTAAGGGCATGACGAGAATATATAATTGGAGAAACAGTTAAACAACAAAGTAAATGATATTGTATCTATATTTCTTTTTAAATATAGAGCTAGCACTAGTATAAATATTGTTTGGGCATTAAAGTTCACTTTTTTTTTTTTTTGTGGTCCCTGCTAATAGCCACTCATCTCAGAATTACATTGTTTTCCCTGCACTCTCTCACTGTTGGCTTTGTCATTTGGCTTTTCACACAGGTGCAATTCAGAAAGCTTAGTCTGAGAAAGCTAAAACTTACTGTTGCCTTTTTTGTCTTTAACTGTAAAGTTTTCTTTTCCTTTCTAAACATTTAGCTTTTCTGTCCTAGAGAAAGATATTGTTTTCCCCCCCTCTGCCCCAAAACTCAGAAAACATTACAGTGGCATTTTGTAATAACTGTCCACAAAGTGTAGACCACCTGAATTGACATAACTGGATTGTAGTGTACAAATAAGAATGAAAGTACAGTGTTTGGTTAAAGAGATTGACTTACACTGATATTGGGAAAGACATCTGCTGTACAGGATTTTTGATTTAATAGAATTTGTTATAACCAGATCAGCAAAGCATTATTACTGTGGGCCATCTGTTGTGATATGGAAATAGCTTTTTACATGGAACCAGATGTTGTATTATATTTATAACAATGGCATTTTATGTATTTTAAGTAACCTTTTGTCTTCAGTATCTTTGATGGATACTCTATTTTACGTGCATATTGACTGATAAAATGGATGTGAAGTATAGGATAATTAAGACCCTATATAAGAACTCTTACTTTGACACCATTAATAAACCTAGTTTCTAGACCACTTTGGTTGCTATAAGATTCTTCTGTAAATCTAGAACTGGAGATGTGGCTCAAGTGGTAGAAGGCCTGGACTTTTAAACCCTGTACTCAGACAGACACAATCCTATTGTAAATCTAAAGTGATTTTGGACCTACATTAATAGTGCACTGTTTGACTTATTTCCCACTGTCAGTGGTTCAAGTCATCTATGATCAGCTCAGACTTATGGAGTGCACTAGAACATAAACTTAAGAGAATTGTTAGGATCCTCCTGAAACTGCTTATGTTGGCTTATTTTTTATTATCTTCAAATCATAGAGTGTCATGGATTCCATTGAAAAGTTGGCCATCTATACTATAATGATCCTATGTGTGAAGAAGACTTTCAATCAACTTTCAGCTAAACTTTTCACCTGGAATACAAAGCTGAAAGCTCTAACTGAATTGTGCTAGACAGAGTCCTACTCAGATGATTGTGCAATCAAGGAAAACAGATTGCTCTTCTGATTATTTGGAAGAGTTCGATGCCAGTGTAATTTTGTTTAAGACCTCAAAAATTAGAAATGACATTTTCCTAAGTTAGAGACAACTTTACATTAAACCATTAATAGGACTAATTTATAATAATTGCTGTGAGATTTGTGAGAGAAATGGGTTATGAGTAAGACTAGTAGAACTCAACTAGTATAACACTTTCAGAATCTTTTGCTTGTAGAGAGATGGGTGTGCAGGGAGGGTGAAATAGGGTAGTAATAGGTTATTTGTTGAGATCCTAGATATTGGCTGATGAGTGCTTGGTAAATTATTAAAAAAAACTAAAAACTGGGTATGATGGCTCATGTCTTTAATCACAGCTATATAGGAAGCAGAGACAGAATGATCACAAGTTTGAAGCCAACTGAGTGCTGGTGAGATGATTCCTCAAAAACAAAATAACAAATGGCTGGGTGTTGGTGGAGCCTAGCTACTTAGGAGGCTGAGATCTGATGATCACAGTTCAAAGCCAGTCAAGGAAGTAAAGTCCATGAGACACTTATCTCCAATAAACTACCCCCCAAACTGGAAGTGGAGCTATGGCTCACATGGTAGAGCACTAACCTTGAGCAAGCCCTAAATTCCAGCCCCAGGATCAGCAAAAAAAAAAAAAAAAACCCAAAAAACCATCACTAGGGACTTAGCTTAAGTTGTAGAGCACTTTTATAGCAAGCACAAGGCCTGGGGGTCAGTCCAAGTACCACAGATAACAATAGCAACCAAGCATTGAAAGTTTCTGTGGCTTAACTGTAGAACTTTGGTTAATTATGTCACAGCAGTTACAAGTAGAATGGCCCTTCTGTGTGAAAGAGAAGCAGACTATCATACACTAGGTGTTATGCCTATGGATCTTTGATATGTTACACAGGGTAGACATGTAAAGTAAAGTAAATGAATAATTTTTGCCTCACAACATACTGGATACCAGTCACTGATAGAAATGCTACTTTTGTACATTAAAGGAAAGCATGCACAGAGTGCAGTAAGAACTGTTATTAGAACATACGCTTAAGAGAATTGTTAGGATCCTCCTGAAACTGCTTATGTTGGCTTATTTTTTATTCAAATCATAGTGTGTCATGGATTTCATTGAATAGTTGGCCATCTACACTATGAGGATATATGTTTCTAAAACATTTTTACCTTACATTTTACTGTTTCAAAAGTACTTTCTCTGGTCTGTTGATACAGGTAGAGCAAGTATAATATTTTATGGACAAATGTGGAAAATGAGTTACAAGCAAAAACTTCTTAGTATCCCACAATTGTTTAGTAGTAGAGCAGATACTGGAACCTAGACATTCAAGATTTTTCTATTTTTTTTAAAGTAGAAAATTGACAAGATCTTAATTAAGAACAGACTTTAGATTTCTGAGGTGAATAATACAAAGCTATAGAGATCTCAAAAAAAAAAACCCAAGACTACTTAGAGCAGAGTATATCTTATGATAATATCAAACTTAAGAGTCATAAGACTAGTGGGGACAACTTGAGTTACATTTAGGTCCATTTCTTGTCATTGGAAACATTTTTACTTGAACTTGCATTCTTTGTATCAAACTTAGAGGTAAGAAGGGGAAGGAATCAGAATGGAATTAAAAAAAAATTGCTAAATAGGTTTAGTCTTATTTTATACAAGTATATGATAATGAAACTTCTACTTTGAGAAATTATACTTGGAACATGGTTCTAATACAGATGTCAGGAATACTGTCACAGTATGGGACCTATTGTCTTTTGCCTGATGTGTAGGAAGATTGACAGTATATTAGGAAATTTACTTGAATGGGAAAAAAGAGGGAAAAAAGTATAACAATGGGCAATTTTAAGTTCTTTTTCCTTGAACCTGTCTCTAAAGTGGGCATAATTCTTTGTTTATAGTCAGGAAAAGAAAACAGGATTTTTAAAATTTAAAATGATAGTTTAGAAAAATGAATCTTATGACCTTTAAAGAGCAGTTTAAACAGTCACTTAGTACTGTCAAAAGTGTTTTGTTTTTTGAGCAGTTTTGTAGGTGAATGAGTTTGATAAGTTTTTTGATTATAACCTTATGGGTCAAGTTGTGAATGTTTTAAATGATTTAAGTTTCTTTGTATTAGGATTTTCTCATTTCAAGAAATTACTTTTAGTCCCTCAGGAGCAAACAAGACCTTAGATTTCCTTACAGTAATTAATTGCCCACAAATAACCTAAGCATGTCATTCTAGTTTATAATGAAAACTAGACTTAAGGATGAACTTAACAGCTTCCATTCTCTGGCAGGATTCTAAGGTATTGTTTTAAATTCAGGAATGTTGGATTCACTCATTTCTCTCACTTGTTTGCTTATTTATTTGCTCTCTGTTATGTTCAGAGCACTGTACTAAAATACTGGGACACAAATAAAAGGCAGGTCCCTGCCAGCTAAGATTATCTTTTAGTATGAGAGAAACATCCCAGAGATATCCTTGCGTTGGTAGCCATATATCCTATGATTTCTATTTACTAGTTTTTAACCAGAACGACTAGTTTTAGAGAGAATGACTAGCTTGCTTGTTTGAAGAATGTAATGTATTTAGGGGTGTGAATAGATGGCTTTAAAAGCAGCTTATGGTTTCATGGTTAGTTCTTTGATTGCAAAATATTGGGACTCATTGATCTGAGCATGAGTGGGAAATGGCTGGCCCACGGGGCATATAAGGCTCATGAAATCATTTGGTTTAGGTCTGACAAGGCATCTGCAGGTGGGACTAAAAATTTAATAAGTCTAGGAGCTTTTTTCAAAGCAAAATTCAATAAATCCAGGCCCTCAAGTGTTATAAATACCTAAATGGCCTTTGGCAGTAAAAAGGTTCTCTACCCTGATAAAGAATGCCTTCATTTAAGCAGCATTTCTCTTCTTTCTTTCTTTCTTCCTTTCTTTACTTCCTTCCTTCCTTTCTTTACTTCCTTCCTTTCTTTCTTTCTTTCTTTCTTTCTTTCTTTCTTTCTTCCTTCCTTCCTTCCTTCCTTCCTTCCTTTCTTTTTTAGAGATAGGGTCTCACTGGGTACTCCTAGCTGGCTTGGAACTCAGTCCTCTTGCCTTAGCCTCCTGTGTGCTGAGCTTACAGTCATGTGCCATTTTACCTAATTTATATCAGGTTTGCTTTGGGAGAATGACCAAGAAACCTTACCTGGTCGGGTGGAGGAAGTAGGATGTCTGATCCCAGGCCAGCCTGAGCTATGCGATAAGACCCTATTTCACAAGCAAAATGAAAACAGAAAAGAAACTTTATATTGACTCTTTTACAAGATGGAAAAGGGCTGGGAAGGTGGCTCAGTGGTAGAGCGCTTGCCTTGCATGCATGAGGCCCCTGGGTTCGATTCCTCAGCACCACATAAGCAAAAAGAAAAAAGCC
>NW_012267249.1:4006020-4018681 GCF_000151885.1 Dipodomys ordii | reverse complement strand
CAAAAAGAAAAAAGCCGGAAGTGGCTCTGTGGCTCAAGTGGTAGAGCGCTAGCCTTGAGCTGAAGAGCTGAGGGACAGCGCCCAGGCCCAGAGTTCAGGTCCCACAACCGGAAAATAAAAAGAATAAAAAAAAAAAAATCACAGCACAGTACTCCAGTGTTAACTACCAATCAATAGTACATGGTTCTCTTAACCATCCTTGATCTGAATACTATTCTTCTAATGAAGCCTAAGATTTTGTTTCTTTTTAGCAGATGAGTCACTACCTCAGCTCATACTCAGTTCTTAATATTAATTTATAAAAAGTTCTTTGAGTAGATTCAGAGAGATTTCCTACCAGTAGAGCTAACATTATGGACATTCATGCCCAGTTTCTTCTGATGAGTATAAACTTTTCTGAGAAGTACTGTCATTCTTAGCTTCCTGAAATTGAAGAAGGAAAAGAAAAAGAATTAATCCTACAGTGATAAAGTTGAGCAAATGACCCCAAAGATTATAGTCCAACTGCCTTGTTGAATATACTCAAAAGTATGTAAAATATAATGGATATTTACTTACATTGAGGTTCAACAATAAAGATCTTGTCCACATATGCCTTAAATATCTTTTTCCTTTTTAAATGCTAAAGTGCTTTAAAAATGTAGACGTATTTAATACCTGTACATCAGTATGCATCTCTAAAAGATAAAAATATTTTCTTACATAGCCACTTACCATCATTTTATTTTACCAAAACTGACAGTGTGTCTTTGATGTCATCAGATAGCCAGTTCATACTCAAATTTCTGATTGTCTAAAAATGTTTGCTTACAATAGGTTTTTAATACTGAATTAAGAGCCAGACAAGGTCCCTACATTTTATTTAATTGTTTCTCAAATCTCTTCTGCCCTAAACACAGCTCCCCTCTTCCTTTTAGGCATAATTTGACTCTTCCATCTCCTTTGGTCCCTATGTCTCTTATCTGTACCAAATTCTGTTACTGTTCCTTTTGAAATGTGAATCAGATATTTTTTCTTCCTTTATATCAGTTCTGCAAACATTTTGGAATAGTATGTATACAACGTGCTAGACAGTGTGAGAGATATAAAAGTTAACTTGACATGTATGGGTCCACTAGGACCAATATAGGAATCTGTGCTCTGGTGGTAGGAATAGATGCATACTGAAAAAAATGCAAAATGGATAGTTTGTTTGCCAATGGGCCATGTCTTGAATATAGTAGCCTTCCAGTTTTTTCCTGGAAAGTGCTGCCAGTGGAATCCTCTTAATAGATCACTTTTAACCATGTACTAATCAAACAATTAAATTCTCTCTTGAACAGTCCAAATTATTGTTAGCCTTTCACTTAATGCTTCTACTAGCTCTTATTATTATCCTTCTCAAGTGGAACTAAACTCAGGTTTATATTGTCATGTGACATTTTTTTCTTCAACAAAATTATAAACATCTTGAGAGCAGAAATCATGTCTTCTATGCGATAATGTAAACTTACTAAGTACATTTGCAGTGTCCTGCTTGATATAGCAGACATGTTCTTACTACCCTCCCTGAGTCATCCAGAGCTTCTGCTTTTAAAAGGAAATAATCCAGATCTAGGTTTCTTCTTACTCCTTAAAAATCGTCTACTCAGTGGTCTGAATCAAGGATAACAGATGATTTGAATGTTACCAGTTCCCCATCACAACTGGCAATCTCTAGTACTTTTTGGTTGTGTTTAAATATGATGTAAGGCTATAAATGCTTTCTGTAGTCCTTGTCCTAGACCACTATTTTCTGAATTAACCTGTGTATCAAAAAAATCATGTATGATAGATTTTGCTGACTAGATTTCCTGTTTCATTCTAGATTCCTAAATGAGGATTTCTAGGAATGAGATAGAAATCTTTATGAAGTAGGCAGTGTTTTTTAGATTTGACTTATGTGTGCAGGTAGATAGTTTTATTAACTCTAGTAACTTCTGATTTTTTTCCACTTACAGTATATGATCTGTTAATCCTCTGACATCCAGTAATTTCTAATAGATTCAGCTTATTTTCCAGGGTTACTATATATCTCTTGCTTTGAATTATACAGGCAAAGCACATGAATCAAATGCCCAAGATAAATATACAAGATCCAGTGAAGTGACATCTTGGTTTTCTAAATATAACTGAACTCAGATTTAAAGCCTTAAAACCCTTCAGCCCTTTGAAAGCTGATATTATATATGTTTGTTTAGTGAATGAATACCTTTAAAAATTGTTTTATTTTTGGATTGGACAATCTTGATGGATTTTTAATATCTAATGCATATTCAATAAAGGTGACATACAATATGATTTATTTTCATATTATGTCAAATTTTCCACAAAAATCTATAAATTGGAAAATGGCTTTTTATTAGACCACATGATTTAATTTTAAGTATGAATATTGTGGTTTAGTTATTGAGCAAAGTAGAGAGACTGAAGTTTCAGAATTATCCAGTGAGTACATGACAGACCCAGAAATAGAATCTTGTGTTACTTGCTTGGGTTATGATTTGTTTGAAGAGAGGGCCCTGTGATCTGTTTACATAAATTTCAGGAAGCAAATTTAGGGTTTGGAAGAAGTTACAGTTCTGCAATGTTTGGCCAGGAACTCTCCTCCCCCATGTATCTTACCTGTTTTATTGAGACTAGTTCTAAACCAAAGGAATTAGTTGAGTTTTATCACTTTCTCCTCTTGGTGTTAAGAGTTGACTAACTGCTTCTTCCCCATCTTCTCTTTGACTTTTCCTGGTCCTGTTTGACTAAGTAGTTGATTTTTGATAGTAGAGTGATTTCTTTTAGGATCTTTTTAGTTGTCTTGAATCTTTTTTTTTTTTTTCTGGGCATACATGTATCTCTGAAACTGGGTTCTTAGACCTCCAAACCCAAAGTCCAGGAGTCCCAGGTTAGGTCTGGCCAATTGCCCTCATATGCCAAATAAAGAGGCATGGGTGAAGGGCAGAGAAAGGAGATTTGTTACATGGCAGCCATGAGAAGACAGCACTTCAGTACAATTTAGCCATCTTCAGAGTACAGATCTTCAGGTTAAGGGGAGAATTAGGAGCTGGGGGGAAGCTATGTATATGAGAAAGGTATTGTATAGTTAAACAGTTGCAAGTCATAGGTATGGCTTGGTTGACCATTAGCTTACTCTTTGTTCCAGGAGGAATTCCAGGAAAGTGTTACCACTTTATTACTGGAACAGAACAGGAACAAGGTGGTCTCCTGAAGCTTTGGCTGTTTACTTTAAGATAATAAGAAGACATTGCTTGTTTTAGGACAGCTTGCTTTCCTTATGGTTATCACTGAATCTTCTCTTTTCTTCTGCAAACAGGTGATTGCAAAGAGGACTAGCTCAGATCAGAAGACAAGTTGGGAGATTTACAGGGCTCAGTTAAAGCATCTTTTAAGTTGCAGCTTGCATCTTCACTAGGCATAATGAATGCATAATTAGTATGCTTTAGAAATAGTGGCGATCACCAGAAAGTCAGTTTTACTGAATGAGCTCAAGGAGTTATTGATTTGAAAATAATTTCCATTAGTAGAGTTGCTTTCTGGTGAAGTCATTTTTACTCTCCACTTCCTGTTCTAAGTTTGGCACTTGAAAGTGGATTTGTGGCACTGTAGAGAAGCAGGAACTTGACAGAAAACATTTGTGTGTGATATTCTGAATTCTTTTCTCCTCTCTTGTTCATGTTCTGTTCAGTTTGCCTGTTTAAGAATATGAAATTCATTATTTTTTAGTATATTCATAAGGTTGTGCAACCATCTCTATAATCTAATTTTAGAACATTTTCCTCCTCTCTGTAAAAGAAAATTTTAACAACTACCAGTCAAATCCCTTTTCTCCTTTTATTCCCTCTCCCTGATAGCCTAAGAAAGTACTAATCTAATTTAATCCACCTATCTCATCTACAGTTTCTGCTGATAGGAATTTACTTATTGTGGTCATTTGAAATACATGAAATCATCCAATGTGTAACCTTTTGTGACTGGTTTATTTTACTTAGCATGTTTTCAAGGGTTGTACATGTTATAGTATGTACCATTTTTTAATTTCCAAAATATGTAGTTGCATGGAAATAATACATTTTACTTATCCATGTATCAGTTGATGGTTTGGATTGTTGCTACTTTTTGGCTGCTTGAATGACATTTTTGTCTAGCTTTCCCTGTTTTTTCATATTTTCATTTTGGGGGTATTTTATCCTTGGAGTAGTTCATAATGTAACTTTGTCTTTAACTTTTTGATAAATTGCTAAAACAGCTTTTAGTCTACATTTCTATCAGTGACATGAGTGTGGCAATTGCTCTGTTTCTTTGAAGCACTTGTTTTCTTTTTGATTATTCCCATTCTTGTAGGTATAAAGTAGTATCTCATTGTGGTTTTGATTTGATTTCATTTTGATTTGAGTCATAGTGAGTAATGTACTTTAGATAGTCATGTTTCTCCTTAGCTGTTGAAATCTTATACATATTTTGGATATCTAGCTTGTTCTTTTATTGAAGATTGGTCTTAAACTTTCATGGAGGGAGAGAGTTGAATGGATACAGAATGTGTTAAGTAAGATCTGGTGTTTTCAGAGATCTTTTTATTTATTTATTTAAATTTATTTTTGGGGTCCAGTTGTGGGGCCTGAACTCTGGGCCTGGGTGCTGCCCCTTAGCTCTTCAGCTCAAGGCTAGCACTCTACCACTTGAGCCACAGTGCCATTTCCAGCTTTTTTTTTTTTTTCCTGTTTATGTGGTGCTGATGAATCGAACCCAGGGCCTCATGCATGCAAGGCAAGCGCTCTACACTGAGCCACCTTCCTAGCCCCTCAGAAATCTTTTAAGACTTCTTTTTCTAACTCTGAAAGAGCCCAGTTTATTCATTTGTTGAAAAAATATGACTGCTAACTATAGTTCAGTTAAGTTTTAGGGATATAACAGAATATAGCAGGCAGAAATCATCGTTGTCTTCTTCTCCTTCTCCTTCTCCTTCTCCATCTTCTTGTTCTTTTTTTTTTTTTTTGTCAGTCACGGGGCTTAAATTATTGAGTCTGGAGCTCTCCCTAAGCCTTTTTACTCAAGGCACGTGCTCTCTTTAAGCCACAGCACCATTTCTGGTTTTCTGGTGGTTAATTGGAGATAAGATTCTCATGGACTTCCTGCCCCAGGTGGCTTTGAACTGTGAATTCAGATCTCAGACTCCTGAGTAGCTAGGATTTTAGATGTGAGCCACTGGTGCCCAGTAGAAATTCCTTTTCTTAACAGAGGAGAAGCAAGCAGTAACTTTCTATCACTTGTATCAAGTGATAAAATAGGGCAATGGGAATAGAATGAAAATATTTCTGTTCTTTCTGGAATTCTTAATCTATGCTACTCTGCATAGATTGCCTAACTCAATTGTACTTTCTCCACTTTATGCAAATTGAGGCTAGTCTTATTTTCTTTTTATTCCTGATTTTTTATTATTTATTTATTTATTTTAAATCAGGCAAGCAAGTCCACAGAGTAGACAGGCTGCTCCCTTTTTTTTTGGTCCGGTTGTGGGGCCTGAACTCTGGGCCTGGGTGCTGTCCCTCAGCTCTTTAGCTCAAGGTTAGCGCTGTACCACTTGAGCCACAGCGCCACTTCTGGCTTTTTTCTTTTTGCTTATGTAGTGCTGAGGAATTGAACCCAGGATTTCATGCATGCAAGGCAAGTGCTCTACCACTGAGCCACCTTCCCAGCCCCTATTTTTTATTTTTTTGTGCTGGTCCTGGAGCTTGAACTCAGGGTCTGGGCACTGTCCGAGGACATATGTGCTCAAGGCTAGTTAGTGCTCTATGACTTTGTGCCACAGCATTATTTTTGTCTTTTTAGTAAACAGTTGCCTATGACTTTCATAGACTTTACTGAAAGGGCTGGCTTTGAACCATGATCTCAGATCTCAGTCTGTTGAGTAGCTGGGATTACAGACATGAGCTTCCAATGTCTGGCTGTTATTCCTAATTCTTAACCACTGAGCTATATTCTTATTCCCCCTTTGCTTCTGATAGAACTGATATTGTAGAATATGACTTTTAAATGCCAAATGAGTTGACTGTCAACAGCCCCTTGTTTCCACCTGCCCCTAAGACAGCCTGCTCCAGAGTATGTTTGTGTTAGCAGAGCAAGTAAATCCATATCACAGGCTTCTAGAATCCTTGTTGGAGAGAGAAGAAAATGAGACTAAATTCTTGATGTTCAGGTCTTTTGTTAAGTTAGTTCTACCAACTTTCCAAGTTACCTTTTTGGAGAAGAATAGGTTAAGTGTCTAAAGAGTGTTTAGAGAAGCATTTTAATAAAAACCGTAATGTAATTTATAGTTTAATTTACTTCAGAGTGTCTAATTACTAATTTTTCTTCACTTTTTAGATTCTCTTTGTGGCCAGATGGGTTTGTATGGACAAGCTTGTCCATCTGTAACTTCATTAAGGTTAGTGACCTTTTTTCTTTCTTTTTTTAAAAAAAATATTGGACTAATATTTAAAGTGTCATGCTGAGGAAAGAGAAATAGACTGGGAGGTTATTTATGAGGAGGGGATTGGGCTCATAAGGATAATGAAAGAGATTGAATATGGTTGAAATAGATTTTTTGCAGCTATGAAAATAGAACAGGGAAACCTGTTTTGGGAAGTGGGGGAAGAGAGGAAGAGAGTGATAGAGGGGAAGATATTGTTGAGAATACATTGGGTATATATGTGGAAAAGTGATAATGATTCCCCCCTATAACTAATGTAAGTTAATAATAAATGTTGGGCTAGTCAAGTTATTCTACAGTTAATTTCATTACAAGGTCCAGAATAGAGTACTGTTGATGAAGTTAAATAGTTTTATTATAGAATAAGTGTCAGTCTAATGCCTCTCCCTCCATAAAATATAGTAAGTCAGCCTTCTGTGAAAAATACATTGGAATTGGTTTTGTGAAGTAGTGTAAATTAATTGTAGTAGAAAGATATTTTTTACTTAGAGATATTTTTGCTCTTAATTTCCATTTATTGAAAGTAAATTTAGTGGTGTGATAATATTATATATTAAATAACATAATTTTACACAGTTTCTTTTCCTAAAGAGCTAATCAGCTTTCTATCTATCAATGAGAAAAGAATAGATATTGAGTAACGCTAAAGTAATTAATTTTAACTTGTTCTGCAAGAATTATGTGTAAATGTAATATCTGAATTATTTACAATAAAAAAGGAAAATGTAGAAGTAAGAATTAAGCTATTACATTCAGACTTCTGAAATTTGAGAAATCAAATCTTACATGAAATCAAATGGATGAAACAGATAAATATGGAGTTTTTCTTATTTCTTGGACTTCCAATTTCTTTTTATAATGATTGGCCTTTAGGGACTGTTATGGTTCCAAGAGCACAATTTGAAAAACAACCTGAACTTAATCTATTAAGTGAAATCTTTCAGATTAGACTAGGAAGTGTTGTTGGCAGTACCTACTAGCTGCTTATAGTATTGGTAATCAACTGTATCATTTATTTGTTTAGCACATTGATCACCTAATATGTTGTCAGGTACTGTTCTAATGTAACAGGTAAAAATTTTATAATAATGGGGTATACATTTTGGTGGGGGGAACACTTAACAAAATTAGTGAAACTACTTGTTTGTGATAGTGATAGGGCTAAGATGAAATTAAAATTGGATAACAAATAGGGTAGCCATGGAAAGCTTCACTGAAAAGGTGACATTTGAATGGAGAACTGAAGAAGTGATACAATGTGGAGATAAGAATTATAGGCAGAGGGAACCCAGAAAGTGCCAAAGCAGGAGATTACTGTATGTTAGAGAAACACTGAGGTGGTTGATGTGTGGGTCAGAGTAAATGATGAAGAGTATTGGAACTTTATTGCTGTGGGAGGAAGGGGGATATATGTGTGTGTGTTTGTGTGTGTGTGTGTTGGGGGGGAGGGAGATGTTAGAAAAT
Source organism: Dipodomys ordii (assembly GCF_000151885.1). Taxonomy (NCBI): domain Eukaryota; kingdom Metazoa; phylum Chordata; class Mammalia; order Rodentia; family Heteromyidae; genus Dipodomys; species Dipodomys ordii. Next base: position 4,010,721 of record NW_012267249.1, on the reverse strand, counting down.
GGCTAGAGTCATGAATGTGAAGTCAAAGAGTCCTTAGGCTTCATTCTGGCTTTGTGGAATGCCACAAGAGAAAAATGAACAGTGAAGTTGCCTTTTTAGTTTTTATGTACTTAAGTTCTCAGTAGGTGAAAAATTCTTCTGCAGTAGAAAAAGTTCTGAAGTAGAAAAACTGTATGCCCTTATAGGATTTCTTTATATCAATGGATTTTTCATCCTATAATGGAGATAGAAGAATAATTTGATTTTCTACTTTCCTATAAACAAAAAACACTAGATAGCTCTGAAAGGAATTAAAAAAAAAACAATACTGTTATAACTTTTTCGATCCCAAAACTATTCTAGAACTAATTTGACTTAAAGATGATTTCTGCTTAGTATGATGGGAGGTGTCATTTTACTTTATTTTCATTATATTTAAAATTTGATTTAAATATTGGTTATATCAGGATGTTTTGTAGACTTTGATCTTCTAGTAACTAGATTTTCTTAAAAGATATTTTAGGCTGGGCACTGGTGACTCATGCCTGTAATCTTAGCTACTCAGGAGGCTGAGATCTGAGGGTCATGGTTCAAAGCTAGCTTGGGCAAGGAAGTCCATGAGACTGTTATCTTCAGTTAACCATCAGCAAACTGGAAGTGGTGTTGTGGCTTACATGGGCTGAAATGCTGAGGGACAGCGCCTGGCCCAGAGTTCAAGCCCCATGACCTACCAAAAAAAAAAAAAGACCGACCCTCTTCCCCCCCAAAAAATATTCATTTGCTTTTCTCATATATACTTCTGTATATGTATTTATATATACTCTCTGTGTATTTACAAATTGGCTAGCCCCTGACAGGAAGTCTTATGAGCTGATAGAAAAGAGGACATACTGCTGGGAATAAGAATGGGTAGGCAGGTGGGAATTTGTAAGCACATATTTGAGTAGGAGTAGACCATATAATGTGTAAGTGAAGAAGGTAAGGGAATAGAAACCGTAGTGAAATTAGGATTCATATGTAAGTCTCTAATCTAGTGCTCATGCTCTTGGAGAATCTTTCCTTGTTTTCTTTTTGTGGTTCAGGGGTTTGAACTCAGAGCCTTCTGCTTGGTAGACAAGTACTCTACCACTTGAGCCCACATACTTTAAACAAAATGACCTATGAGCTGGGTGACTGTGGCTCATGCTCAGGAGGCTGAGATCAGAGGATTGTGGTTTGAAGTCAGCCTGAGCAGGAAAGTCTATGAGATCCTTACCTCCAGTAAACTACCCTCTCCAAAAAAATGCAGAAGTGGAGCTCTGGTTTACTATGAATATGTACACTTACATGTCAGTCTGATATAAAACTAAAAAGCCTTTGCTTAGAACATTTAATTAAGAAAAGCTTTTTATACTTTATACTCGATTTTATATCCCTAGCAGTGAAATATTTCAAAGGTCCAGCATACACTATATCCTATTCTTGCTGAACCTGATGACATTGTTTAATAATGCCAACTACCTCATTGTGTGAATAAAGTAAGCGCTCCAGTGAACACATTTTAATTTGTTAATATGTCTGCTTGTCTTAGACTTTAGGATTCTAGATTAACTCATTTCTATTTTTAAGTTCAGAGTGGAGTGAACTTTTAACATAAACTGTACCAAAAAAGTAAGAAAAACCCTCAGAAGAGTCTATTTCCTCCCTTGTTCAAAATGTTAGTTTTCTACAATTACACTCAAAGTACAGAAGTGGGAAACCTTTGGCCCTTGGGCTTAAGGCCCACAAAATCATTTGGTCTGGCTTTGTCCTGGCAACTGCAAGCAGTACTCAACATTTAGTTTTTTTTTTCCCAAAACAAAATTAAATCTAGATCTGTAAATCTAGAGAAGAGCAATAGATATGTTATAATTATCATGTGGTAACAAAACACAAAATCATTCTATGGTAGATTTTTTTTTTTGTTTCTACCTCAGTCTGCTCCTTTAGCTATCTAAATACCCACAAGTACGCTTCTTGTAATTTTCAGTCCCCCATTCTCAAGGGAGGCAACCTAGGGTTTCATCTGTTGTCTATAGCTAAGTGAAAACCCAAGCTCTCTGGGTCTTGCTTCTCAGATTCCAGGATGGTGTCTTGTAGTTCAAACCCCTGTAAACCAAGTTAAGACTAGATACTAGATGACAGGTAGTGGTCACTGCTCTAGCTATTTCTAGTGGTCTGGGGTGCTGAGATGCTATAATAGTGGTAGTATATATTTGACTACTAGTGATGGATATGATCAGAAGTTTACAAAAATCACTACTGTGGTAATTACAAAGATTTCTTTTGAGTTCTCAGTTGCTCAATTTTTCATATGTTGCCAAGTCTATAGATGAAGTGCCAAGTATCAAGAATGGAGTGGGAGGATTTAGTAATATTTGGGTCACAATGTCATTACCTTCACTAGTCTTACTCCTTTTATTTTCCTTGGTGTCTACTCAGTTAGAAATCTCTGCTATTCCCCTTCCTGGTTGGAACTTGAAAACTTTCCAAGTAAGCCTTTTCTACTTCTTGGGAATTAGGGAGGTTGCTGAGGGAGTGCAAAGCAATGTGATAAAGTCGCTAAAAAGCATATATGGGATTGTATTATGGAGAATGTTTCATAAAGTGGGATTAGAGCACCTCACTTTCATGACTTAGTTTTGAATTGTTATATACTGATGATCCTTTTAAGTAAAATAGATCCCATCATAGATTTAAGAACATCATACAGGTACCATTCTTTTTACCTTTGTTTTCATCTTCTTATTTTCCTTTGCTATTCTAGTAGAACTGTTTCTACTCTTGTGTAATGCTACCTGTCAGTCTGTTCTGAGTCATAGTTTGTTTTTTTCCCCCAACTTATAAAGGACTTTGATTCTCTGAGTATCCTTCCCTATGCTATTGATTCTTTTCTTTTACTTGCTCCTTTTAGTTTTTAAAAAGTTTTTTTTTTTCCCTACTAACAAGTGTTTTGGCTTAAAAGAGGTGCTACTCATTTGGGAAGGAATGTACCTATATCTTCATTGGATAGTTCTTACTTTAGTTAAGAAATTTCCTTCTTTTAAGTCTCATGATAAAGAGAATTTATATATATATATATATATCTCCTGTGACTGGTATTTAACCTTCTAGAGGAGCAGGATCTCAGATGATAGAGGATGGAAAGAGGGAAAGGGTTGATCAGGGTTTGGGTGGCAGGGGAAGTTGTTTGGTTTGAATTTTGAAGGAAAAACAGAAGCTACTCAGAATAAGGAAGAAAGGGCATTCCAGCATACAAAGCCCTATTCCTTATAGAATTGCTGTTATTTTTCATATAATTTGTATCCTGGATGATATTAAGTAGCAGCAGGAATACTAGCATGGTCACTATGCTGTGTGTGTGTGTGTGTGTGTGTGTGTGTTGGGAGGAGTTGGAAGGGGAAAAGGTAGAAAACTTAGATATATGATGTCATTTTGCATAGGAAGCAATATATTAAATACCATATATAGTTGTCCTAGGAATTTAGAGAAGAATAAAAGATTAGTAAAAGCCAAAGCATTTGAAAATGAGTTTAGATTTAGTATGCTAGGAGAAAGGAGACACTGAAAGTTTTGGAATGACATGAGAGATTTCTCTTGTACTATACATGGACTTGAGGTGATTAGCAGGGAGGGAGGCATAGTAAGAAATCAAGTGTCCAGGAGGCCAGCTAGGAAGCTTTTGGAGTGAGGTGAGGTAATGAGGACCTGACATTTCTTAACCAGATTTCCATAATCAGATTCGTCAGAGCCTCCGATGCTGTTTTTAAATTTGCCACCATCTGTTCCCTTATACAAGTGGACTTCTGTCATCACCATTCCACTAATAAGCTTCTTTCTAAAGTTACTGGTGATCTGCCCAAATCTAATGGTGATCTTTTGTTTTCCTGCTTAGTGGGAAACCACTGCAGGCAGCCACAACCCAAGTAGCAACATTGGAGGCACTTTTCTGCTTCACTACCAAGAATATGTAAAGTTTAATAAATTGTGAACAAAGTGAAACTCCATTGTTTCAGAGTTTAAAATTGAGCCATATTTTTATACTGTACTTAAAATTTTGCTCTAGAGAATTGATGATTAGAAGCACAACAATGACCTAATTATTACACAGATTGTCTTTGAAAACTTTGGAGGAACCTCTTTCTTTTCTTTTTTGTTTTTATTGTTGGTAATGGGGTTTGAAGTCTGGGCCTGGGTGCTAACCCTGAGCTCTTCAGCTCCAGGTGAATGTTCTACCACTTGAGCCACAGCGCCACTTCGTTTTTCTGGTAGTTAATTGGAGGTAAGAGTCTCATGGATTTCCCTGCCCGGGCTGGTTTTGAACTGTGATCCTCAGATCTCAGCCTCCTGAGTAGCTAGGATTACAGGTGTGAACTACCGGCACATGGCTAGCTGTACCACCAATTCCCTACACCAGTCTTATGACTGAGGTGCTCTAAATTCTTTTCCTTTTCCTCCTCCTCCTCCTCTTCCTTTTCCTTCTCCTTTCTTCTTTCTTCTTCTTTTTCTTGGCTCTCATTTTGTTGGTACCAGGGCCTTATGCCTACTAGGCTTGAACCATTCATTTACCCTATTCCTTTAATTATTATTTTTTTTTTGGGGGTCCGGTTGTGGGACCTGAACTCTGGGCCTGGGTGCTGTCCCTCAGCTCTTCAGCTCAAGGCTAGCGCTCTACCACTTGAGCCACAGCACCACTTCCGGCTT
>NW_012267249.1:3980195-4005970 GCF_000151885.1 Dipodomys ordii | reverse complement strand
CTTTTTGCTTATGTGGTGCTGAGGAATCGAACCCAGGGCCTCAGGCATGCAAGGCAAGTGCTCTACCACTGAGCCACCTTCCCAGCCCCACCTTTAATTATTTTTTAGATAATGTCTCTGTTTTTTGCCTGGGCTGGCCTGGACTGATCTTTCTGCCTCCCCAGTAGCCTTTTTTTCCCTTTATTTTGTTGTCTCTAAAGTCCCATTTTTTTTTCTACTTGATCATTAGGGTCACTATTTCCTTTCTTCCTCCTGCGCTCCCCCCTCCCTCCTCCCAGTTTCTCTCTTTGTCTCTCTCTCTCTTTTCTTTCTGTTGGGCTTGGGCTTGAATCAGGGCCTAGGCACTGCCTCTGAGCTTTTCTGCTCTATCACTTTGAGCCACAGTCCCACTTCTGGTTTTCTGGTAGTTAATTGGAGATAAGAGTCTCACAGACTTTCCTGCTCAGGCTGGCTTTAAACTGTGATCCTTAGATCTCAGCTTCCTGAGTAGCTAGGATAATAGCCATGAGCTGCCAGCATGAGGCCACTATTTCTTTTTTGATCCCTGAGTAGCAGGGTTTGTATTCTCTGCCTTAATGTTAATAATTTCACTGTTATGTGTCATGCTTCCTTTCTACATTCTACATTCTCACTTTAATTCTTAGACCAGGATCTTTGCTTTTCTAGAATGTGTGTTAGCTTGGAAAGTTTTGTCTTTCTTTTTTTTGAGTGGTAATGGCCTGGATTTTTTTTTTACCTTAGAGATAAATACATTAGGTAACTCATTGGACATTTGCCTAGGCCTGAGCTTTTAAAGTTACTTTTCTTTTAGTCTTATAGATTGTACTCTTAAGTTTTTATAAGCTGCTTCCTTGGCTTGTTTATGAAAAATAACTGCCTGGTACTGCTTAGGCTCCTTTGGTTTTGCTTGTCACTGTCCTTGTCTTTGCATTCCTCTTTCTGGTCAGCTTTCCCAGCTAGTTTATTTCCTGCTGTTCTTGTTAATCCTGCTTTACTCTACCTATCTCTTACCTGCTCAGTTTTTCCTTTGCATGCAAATTCTTGTATGTATTTTTCAATACATACAAGCTCTTGCCTTCATCTTACTATTTTCGTTTTTGCCTTCACCTTATTTTTGATAGTACTTTGTTTGTAAAACTTCCCTAAAATGTGTGTAAATTAAATTAAGGTACAGTTTCAAATTTTAAGGGTTTAGGTTTTGATGAGTAAGCTGAACTGCAGGTTGAGTTTTCATACCAAGATACTATACCTTGTTAAAGTGGCAGGTATTCCTTTTTAAAAAGACTGATATCAACAGAAGTTTCTGTGTACATATTGTTCTATATTTTGAACACTTTAAAAGAAGTTTGTTATATTTTAGAGAGGAAAGAAATAAGAAAAAAGATCAGAAATGTTGATCCCTTAAATATTTGGTTTGGTCATTAACATACTTAATCTTTTTCCTCCAGATTTAACTCAGGCTTTCCCTCACTTTGGAACTCCTAGATTTGTGAATATTGGATTATTTTGAGAAGCAGGGGTTCTTTCCTTGATATTGACTAAGGAGTCTATTTACCTTCAGGATGACATCTGAACTGGAGAGCAGCCTAACATCCATGGACTGGTTACCACAGCTTACCATGAGAGCAGCCATCCAAAAATCTGATGCTACACAAAATGCACATGGAACAGGAATTTCTAAGAAGAATGCACTCCTTGACCCAAATACGACCCTGGACCAGGAAGAAGTACAGCAACACAAAGATGGGAAACCTCCATACAGTTATGCCAGCCTCATTACATTTGCAATTAATAGCTCACCCAAAAAGAAAATGACTTTAAGTGAAATTTACCAGTGGATTTGTGATAACTTCCCATACTATAGAGAGGCTGGCAGTGGTTGGAAGGTAGGTATTTTATTTAAATTATTTTTCTAGCATAGTAAGCAATGAGAATAGTGTTTACCGTTGAAACTGAAATTTTAATATAACTTAAGGCTTTAATATAATTTAAGGTATAATTATACCTTAAAAAACAATATACAAAGTTTAGGTAAATGACACTGTAAAAAAGCAGTATGGTATTACCATATTCTTCATCTTTAATGACTTAAACTTTGTTTTCAAAGACTTTTAGATTTATATAAGGCATACAAAAATAGCATAGATTATTTCATTTTATATGTTTATCAACTTCCTCTAATGTTAACATTTTATATAACTATACCACAGTTAACCAAAAGAATTGGAGATGTAGCTCAGTTGTCGACTACTTGTCTGGGATTTACAGTCTTGCATTTCATTCCCAGGACCATCAAAAAGTGGAGAGGGGAAAATTAAGATCAAAACCTAGGAGTTAATGTTAGTACAATACTGGTGACCAGGTAATCCTGGTAATTCCTGAGTAAATTCTATTCTTTATTCAGATTTCATCATTTTCCCCACTGTGTCCTTTTGTGTTCTAGGATCCAACCCAGAATTCCATATTGTATGTAGTAATCTCAAATTTGTAAAGCTTCCTCAGTCATTTCTTGTCTTTTTTGTCTTGTTTTTGACACTTTTGAAGAGAGCAGTTGTCAGATATTTTATATAATTTCCCTCAGTGGTATTTTCTGACAGTTGGAGGTGCTACATTTTTGGCAAAAATAGGGAGGAAGAAGTGATAGTGTCCTTCTGCATATTAGAGGATACCTGATGTCAGAATAATCGTGATTCGTTGGTTAATGTGATATCAGCCCGTCTTCTTCACTCTAAAGTTACATTTTCTACTTTGTAAATAACAAAATGTTTTGGGTAGATACTTTGAAAGTATCCAAATATCTTGCTGCTTCTTAAACACTGTCCCATCAGTTTTAGCATTCATTGGTAATAACTTCTTTAATGATGATTTTTCTCTTTTCCTCTCTTCCTTCTACAATTATTAATCTGCATTCTTCAGTAAGAGAATTATTTTTTCTCTTCCATTATTTGTTCAGTTATTTATTTGTTAATAGTATGTACTTGGGATATTTATTTTTTGTGTTTTCTTTGGCATCCAAATTGTTCTAACTTTGGCTGTTGAGCTCTTAGAGTTTGGTCCTATTCTTTTATTTCTTTATTTATTTTTTGGTCAGTCATGGGGCTTGAACTCTGGGCCTGAGCACTGTCCCTCAGCTCTTCAGCTCAAGGCGAGCGCTCTACCACTTGAGCTATAGCGCCACTTCCAGTTTTCTGGTGGTTTATTGAAGGTAAGAGTTTCACAGACTTTCTTGCCCCGGCTGGCTTTGAACTGTGAGCCTCAGATCTCAGCCTCCTGAGTAGCTAGGATTACAGGCGTGAGACACTGGCACCTGGCTCTTTTATTTCTTTAGCATTTTTTCCCCCTTTTTGGCACCTTACGGTGTTCAAGGGCATCTTGTTAGCTTACTTGCTATAGTCCTAAGTCAACTACTTTTTTGTTTGTTTTTTTGAGATAAAGTCTCACTGGGTAGCCCAGGCTGGCTTGGAACTTACTACATAGCCCAGAATGGCCTTGACCTGTATTCTACCTCTGCCTCCAAAGTGCTGAGATTATAAGCATGCACAACTACTTCTTGTCCACACTTTTTTTTCTTTTGGTCAGTCATGGGTCTTGAACTCTGGGCCTCCCTGAGCTCTTCTGCTTAAGGCGAGCGCTCTACTACTTCGTAGTCTATACTGCTTTAAGGAGCCCTTTGATGTACCATTACATTAATGATTAGTTGATTTATGTCATATAACAAATATTCTAACTTAATTTCTTTGTCTCTTTTCCTTTTTTTTTTCTCCCCTTTGTTCTTTTTCTAGTCCTAGGGCTTGAACTCAGGACTTGATGCTCTTGCTTGGCTCTTTCATTCAAGGCTGGCTACCACTTGAGCCACAGCTCCACTTCTGACAGTTTTTGGTCATTAATTGGGGACAAGAGTCTCAGAGACCTTTCTGCTTGGGCTAGCTTTGAACCACGATCCTCAGATCTCAAACTTCTGAGTAGTTAGCATTACAGGCTAACTACTAACCGCCAGTGCTGTTTCTGCACATGTTTTATTCATTTTCTTTCCTTTTCTTTCTTTCTTTTTTTTGGATGCTGATACAAAGGCTTGAGCTCAGGGTCTTGTGCTCCAACTTTTTGCTCACAGTTGGTATTCTACTAACTTGACCCACATCTGGTAGACTGACATTTTGCTGGTTTATTGGACATGAAGTCTTGCTGAATAGTTAGGATTACAGGCATGACCCTCTGGTGCCTTCTTATTTATTTTCTTACATAGAAATTATCTAGTTATGGGTTGTGGGGTATGTGCATCCAAGTGGGGAGGAAGAAAGGGGTTTTGTAGGGATTTTTAGTTGTTTTCAGTTATTTATCAGATGAGACTTTAAATTTTTCCTAGGCCTTCTCACTTCAATCTTTGTCTTAGCATTTGACTAAATTTATTAAAGATATTTGCTGATGGGTTATAAATCAATGATATAACTTGCATCATGACAGATAATCAGATGTTAAGGGAAAAAGGACCACTTTGTATTTTTGTGTCTTCCATGCTATAGCATACAGTGCTTTTTGTTTTCTCATTTATTATTAATAGCTGTGTATTCAAATTTCAGATTTTGTTCACAAATCTTGTTTTATTAGTTTTTGCTTTTGTACACACTCAGATGGTACTTTTTCTACTTTAAGTGTATCAAACACTATTCTAAGTGCTTTTTATACCGTTGTCTCCTTAAGCCACACAGCAGCCATATTAAGTAGATCATCATTGTCCATGTTTTAAAGATAAGAAAACTGAGGCTTAGAGAGGTTAAGTTTCTAAAGTCTCTCGGCTAAAGAATGGTATAGCCAAGATTTGGTACTAGAACATGATAGAAATGTACTTATCACCCAGTCTGGAAGAAATGGTTATATTGTTAATGCTCATAGAGTTCATAAGCTTTATAGATTAGAATGATGGTGATTATTATTGTGAAGGTTAAAATGTGTTTGTAACTGTAGCTAAGTATAACTATGCCACAGTACTGTGAAATTAATATAGTTACTTAATATCAATAAAGAAATCTTTGGGGGAAAAACAGAAAAAAAATGGATTTGGTGCTAGAATCTAGCACCAAATGTACTGATATCTCCAAATCTAGCATTTGGAGATATCAGTACATATGACCTTAACTAGTATACAGGGTTTATAATTTTGCAAACATGACATAAACTTCTGTTGAACTTGTTAAGATGAGTTCCCTCTTTCATTACTGAGAGTTGATTGCTAATAATATCCTTTGAATGAAAGTCTACTCTAACATAGTATTTCAGTGGAGAAATACATTATAAAATTTGACCCAAGAATCAAAGCATACATCAAAGCAAGTAGCAGTGATTTACCTAAACAGTGAAACTTTGCATTGAAGATGTCTTCTGTCCAGGTGTAGATGAGGGAGCTTGGAGATTTGGGTAAATCTGTTTGGCATTAGAAAACATAGAGAGAGAGTGGCCACTAGGAATTTGTGGGTATTTTATCAACTGTTATAAACTTAGATGCCTATATGTACCAGACAGGTAATAGTAGATAAGTAAGCAGGGTACCAAACTGAAGAGTGTACATCTTATGTAAAAAGAATAGCTATTTTCTAGTTCTCCAAAGAAAGTGATAATCTGGATTTTTTTCTGAAATTTTCCTGTGTGGGTGTATGTGTGTGTGCATATGTATGTATGTGTGGGTGTGCATGCATGTGCACGCGTGCATGTCTTCCTGTCTGTCTGTCTGTCAGTCTGTCAGTCCTTGGGCTTGAATTTGGGGCCTGGGTAGTGTTGTTGAACTTTTCTGATCAAGGTTAGCTCTCTTCCACTTGAACCACACTTCCATTGTGGCTTTTTGGTGGTTAATTAGAGATAAAAGTCTCACGGACCTTCCCACCCAGGATCAATGATCTTTAGATCTTAGACTCCTGAGGAACAAAGATTATGGGTGTGAGCCACTAGTGCTCAGTGAAATTTTCCAATTTTTAAATGTTACCAATTCTAAGTTTCTTAAATATTTTGCAGTGTTGATATGTCAGTTGTCTGTGTTCAGCCTATGGACGACTAATTTGGAACCTTTTTTCCCCAGGTAATTTTATGTCCAATCACTGATTAATATTTACCATCTACCTTTGTGAAACATTGTGGTAGGCTTTGGCAAAACTGATAGGCTTGGCACATTGCCCCAAGGAAACTTACCCTTATTAGATGAAAAAAATAGATGCAAACAAGTAATTATGTGCCTATATAAAAAGCATTAACAGAGAAATGTGGAGTAGTACTGTTATACAAATAGTTGAGTAACTGTGCATATCTACTATGAACTAAGTCATGAGCATACTACGTATGTGACCTATTATAAAATATTAGGGTATGATTATAGTTAAGAGTTGGTAGGGAATATGAGAGGCTACTTTTGGCTTAGTGCTAATTGGTACATCAGCCAAGTCCTATTAGAATAAAAGGAAGGGAGAATCATTAGGAAGCTATTGACGGAAGTGGTAATTGAGCTATATTTTGAAGAGGAGTATGATTTAGAGGAATATTTTAAAATTAAGAAAGTCATAGGTATTGCAAGTAGAGAGTTGGGATGATCCTGTGAATGAATATATGATTGCCCAACTGAAGAATTTTGTCCAAATTTTAAATACCACATAAAGTTTGATTATGTTCCTCATTAACCTGTCTGACCTCAGTTTCCAATGAATTATAAATCTGCCTGAGAGCAACAAATCTAGTCTGATGATACTTGCTGGTATTTAGTCCTAATCATTCTTTGAAATTGCTAGAAGTAGTGATACACTTTCAACTGAAAATAAATGATTTAGATCTAAAGACAGAGAAGTGTAGGAGGGAAAAATGATGATAGGTGGTACAGGATAATGTTGCTTTTAGAACCAAAAGATCCTCAGAAAGAAATATGAACTAGAAATGGATGGAACTGAAATGAAAGGATGTAGAAGAGAATAAGATTTTAAGTGTTTAGTAGTTTGTTTTATTGTTTTTATTGGTTGTGAGGCTTGAACCCAGGGCCTGGGCACTGTCCCTGAGCTTCTTCTGCTCAAGGTTAGTGCTCTACCACTTGAGCTACAGTGCCACTTCTCAGGTTTGAGTGATTAATTGGGACTTTGCTGCCTGGGGTTGGCTTCCAACTGTGATCCTAAGATCTCAGCCTCCTGAATAGCTAGGATTACAGGCATGAGCCACCAGCACCTAGCATCAAGTAGTTTTTGATTCTTTGCTTGTTCTTGCTGTGTAACCCAAGCTGGTCTTGAATTCATTATCTTCCTGCCTCAATCTCCTGAGAGGATCATGCATTTGTCCCATCACCTCTTTTTTTTTTTTTTTTTGGCCAGTCCTGGGGCTTGAACTCAGGGACTGGGCACTGTCCCTCATCGTCTTTTGCTCAAGTCTAGCACTCTACTACTTGAGCCACAACGCTACTTCTGGCTTTTTGTGTTTATGTGGTATACTGAGGAATCAAACCCAGGGCTTCGTGCATGCTAGACGAGCACTCTACCACTAAGCCACCTTCCCAGGCCACCCCATCACCTCTTAAATGTTTTATGAATTACAAAAAATTAAAAGAGATGAGAAAAGGAAACCCTAAAAATGAAGGTTTTTTTTTTTTTTAAACCTAACATCATACCAAATTAATAACAGGAAAAAAACCTTTGACCATGACACTCTGACTATTCATGTGTATTCTAAGGTCAAAAAGAAGGGAAATTATGAAGCTTAATTATTTAGTAGATCTGTGTTTGGTAGTAGTACTTCACTAGAGGCCTTCTCTGTCTCCAGTAGCTCCAAGAATAGGAGAGAAGTTAAGATGTTGGGAGTAGTTTTGAAAATTTTGTGTGCCTGGGTAAGGTAGAACAAATGAATACATAGGTTGATGGGTTGAGGTATTTGGGCAGGGGAAGGAAGCTATTAGGACAGTCACAGTGGGAGAAGGTGCAGGTTGTAATTGATTGGATTGGCGGTACCACTTTAAATTCAAGTTAAAAAAATAAATGATTTTAAAATTTGGATTCTTATATCACAATTCCAGAGATTTTTTACTAGTTACTCAGAAAATAGCTTAGGAATCTTCATTAAAATATATCACAAGTCTTGGAGAGGCTACTTTTGGGATCAGTGTCAACCAACATGCCTTGATTATTTAACTAGAGCCATTTTTTCTTAAGACTGACTGGGATCATTCTGACCTGTATACCCCTGACTTCCTGGGCTTATAGAAGATAGATACTATCTAAGTTGTAAAGTCTCAAGCAATTTTTTTGTGAGGAGTATATATGTCCAGGCTTTCCCATCTCTATGAGTGTTTTTATTTTCTAAATATGCTTTTTGTTTGTGTGAGTGCTGGTCTAGAGGCTATCACTCCACTACATGAGTCACAGTTCTACTTCCAGTTTTTTTGGTAATTAATTGGAAATAAGGGTCTTAGACTCTCCTGTTCAGACTAGCTTTGAAACTTGATCTTTACATCTCAGCTTCCTGAATAGCTAGGATTACAGGTGTAAGCCCCTGGCACCTGGCTTAAATATCTTTCGAGGATCGAAGAGAACAGTAAGCAAGAGGGGTTCTTAGAAAAGAAGAAAGGGGGGGCTGGGAAGGTGGCTCAGTGGTAGAGCACTTGCCTTGCATGCTCAAGGCCCTGGGTTCGGTTCCTCATCACCACATACCCAATTGTTAGAAAATGGAACAACTTGGAAAAAGTCATGTAAGTGAAATAAGCCAGACCCAAAGAAATAGAGGTCCCATGGTTTCCTTTATTTGCAGTAATTAGTATATGTTTAGGATAATCTTATCAGATGAGCAGAAAAATTCAAAAGCCATCTATGTATTTGGATAGGTTCATTTTGCTTAGGATCATATAAGATGAACCCCAAAGTATGGACATAAGAGGTTTTCTTTGTTGTTGTTTTTAAAGTATTATGTGATTTTTTTTGTTTCTTTTGTATGTTCTTCCTCTTATGTATTTGGTTTTGGTACCATGCATCTTGTATATACATATATCTAATTTGGGGAGAGGAAGGGGAATAGCAAAATGCTGAAACAAGGACACAAGGTGATACATTGCAACAATGATACACATAAGACATTATGTTGGGGGCTGGGAAGGTGGCTCAGTGGTAAAGCACTTGCCTTGCATGCATGAGGTCCTGGGTTCGATTCCCCAACACAACATAAGCAAAAAGAAAAAAGCCGGAAATGGCGCTGTGGCTCAACTGGTAGAGCGCTAGCCTTGAGCTGAAGTTGAGGGACAGTGCCCAGGCTGAGTTCAGGCCCCATGACCGGACTCCCCCACCTCCCCCCCCCCAAAAGAAGACATTATGTTGAAATGAACTTTACAATTTTGGGGGGGGAGTGGGGAAGTGGGGAGGAAAGGGTTAGTAGAAGAATAACAAAGAAGGGGGTACAATGCTCCATAAGAAATGTACATACTGGGCTGGGAAGGTGGCTCAGTGGTAGAGCACTAGCCTTGCATGCATGAGGCCCTGGATTCGATTCCTCAGCACCATATAAGAAAAAAGCCGGAAGTGGCACTGTGGCTCAAGTGGTAGAGTGCTAGCCTTGAGCTGAAGAGCTGAGGGACAGTGTCCAGGCTCAGAGTTCAGGCCCTACGACCGGACCAAAAAAAAAAAAAAAGAAACGTACTTACTACTTTACTGATGTAACTGTAACCTCTCGGTACAGCACCTTTACAAGAAAGTAAAATTTAAAAAAAAAAACAAGGCGATGATAGATTTGTTTTAGATGGTGAAGTAAGGATAAAGGTAAAGGTTTCTGAATGAAGCAGTTTAAAAAAATCATTTGATTAGTAAATGAATTAATTTGTAGTGGTATTGGGGTTTGAATTTGGCCTCTAGACTTACCCTACCACTTGAGCCATACCCTTATAACTTGTTTTAAATTTATTTTTCCAAATTGAGCCTTATACTTTGGTCCTGGGTTGGCCTCAGACTATGATCCTCCTACCTTTACCTTCAAGTAGCATAGGTATGTATGGCTTGCTTCTTGAAACAGGCTTGCTTCAAACCGTGTTCTTGGCCTCAAATCACTAGTCTCCTATCTCTGCCTTCTGAGTAGTTAAAATTTTGTGAGCAACTATTTCTGACCAATAAGGTCTTTAAACTGAGAAGGGAAAATCTCACAGGTTGGATATAAAGATTGAGTTTAGTTTCAGACATGTTGAATTTGAAGTGCTTCTGGAGATGTCCAATTGACAATTGAAATATATGTTAGTACCCAGAAGTAATGTCTGTATTGTATTTAAGTGTCATGAATGATCACTGAAGTCATGGCTATAAATGTGATCAACTAGGTAGCAGATACCGCAGCATATAGGGAAATGAAAAAAGGACACAGGGTTAGAAACCTAAAAATTTACAACGTTTAAGCTTTTTAGAGGAAGAAGGCCAAGTAGAGATTGGTTCTTTTAGATTTGGTTTCAGTATATTACTATTATATTTTATTCCACCTTTATTTTAGTAGTATATGTCTTTTAAAATTATTTTTAGTGTTGGTTTTTTTTTTTTAGGTATTGGGGTTTGAACTCTTTTTCACTTACTAGTCAGGTGCTCTATCACTTGAACCATGTCTTAACCCTTAAATTATTTTTAGTGATTGCTGTAAGTTTCCTATATTTATCTATCACAGTATGTTTAGGCTGCTAAAGCTTTAAAAAAAAAACAGACTTGGTAATGTATGACCAATAAATATTTGTTACATTTCTAGAATTTGGGAATTCCTAGATGACGTTATTGGCAGATTTGGTGTCTGGAAGCTATTGTACTAGTCTTAGTGAAGGTTCATAGATGGCTGTCATCTTGGTATAATCTCACATGGTAGAAGGGGCAAGTCCGTTTTCCTAGAATTTCTTTTCTAAGTGTTAATAATCCTTTTCATTGGAATTAAGGTTCAACACAATTTTTATTTTTATTTTTTGTTGATCATGGGTCTTGAACTTAGTGCCTAGGCACTGTCCCTGACTTTTTCAGCACAAGGCTGCCACTTTGAGCTACAGCTCCACTCACGGACTTTCCTGCCCAGGCTGGCTTCAAACTGCTATCCTCAGATTTCAGCCTCTTGAATAGCTAGGATTACAGGTGTGAGCAGTCAGTGCCTGGCTGTCAACACAAGAATTTTGAGGAGACACAAACATTCCATTCATTGCAACATCTTTAACTTACTACATTCTACTTTTATATAGTATTAAGCTATTTTATGGTTGTGTAAGACCTTTATAAATTATCCTTCCAATTCCTTTGCTCCATTCTTTGTGTTGTTGTCACATATTTTGCATATTTTATAAACCCTATAATAAATCATTGCATTTTCTTTAGTCTTTGAAGAATTTTACAAGTAAGAAAATAAATTTTAAATGCACCTTTATTTTTATCATTTCTGGTACTCTTCAGCCTGATGAACTTTCATGATAATGTTAGCTAGTTAGGACTAAAGAAAATAAATTCTTTGAGCTTTTATCTGGAAGTCTATCCCCTCCTTCCCCCCCCCCCCCCCCAGTATGGCCTCAGTGCTGGGATGTCAGCACTCCTGACTTTTTATCTTGCTTTGTGAGAGGTATTTTCACTGCATTTATAGTTGACCTTCACCTCCTTTCCCACTTTGAGTATCTTGAAATATCACTCAGTTGTTTTCTGGCTTACATAATTTTGAAAACATCCACTGTAATTCTTTATTCTTCCATACATAATCTTATAATCTTTGTTTCCTTTCTGGCTACTTTTAAGGTGTTGTTTATGTTTTTGTCATTTTAACTACAGTGCATATAGGTTTTTTTTTTGAAGGGATTTGCTGAGGAAGTAAAACAAGTACTTATAACTTCCAGCCCTTGAATGATAAATTTTTAATTTACTGTGCTTGGTATGTAGGGTATTATTTTTTGAAATTTTTTTTTTTTTGTCGGCCGTGGGGCTTGAACTCTGGGCCTGGGCGCTGTCCCTCAGCTCTTCAGCTCAAGGTGAGCGCTCTACCACTTGGGCTACAGCGCCACTTCCTGTTTTTTGAAATTTTTTGACTGTTAATTTGTGAAGTTTTCCTTCTGCTTCATTTTCTTTCTAGGACTTGAATTGTATGTGTGTTATATATAATTATATATGTATCATAATAACATTAATTATATATGTATCAAATAACACATATATTGTTTTTCAGTGATCTGTAATGTTTTGTTTTAAAGTCTGGTTGCACATCTGTGTACATTTTTTGGTCTTAGTTTAGATTGAACCCAGAACCTCAAGAGCATATTAAGCAAGTACTTGCCCATTGAATTATACCCAACCCTTACCATTAAAAAAAAAAAGACTAGGGGCTGGGAAGGTGGCTCAGTGGTAGAGCGCTTGCCTTGCATGCCTGAGGCCCTGGGTTTGATTCCTCAGCACCCCAATAATAAGCAAAAGAAAAAAGCCGGAAGTGGAGCTGTGGCTCAAGTGGTAGAGCGCTAGCCTGGAGCTGAAGAGCTCAGGCCCCATGACCGGACCCCTCTCCGCCCCCCAAAAAAAAAAAAAAGACTAAAAAGTGGTTAAATACGATCTATAAGCTGTCTAGACCTTGCAGGAAAGCAAAAAGAAAAAATAGGCAACTTGGCGCTAGTGGCTCACCTCGGCTGCTCAGGAAGTTGAGATCTGAGGATTGCAGTTTGAAGCCAACCCAGGCAGGAAAGTCTCTTATCTGCAATTAATCAAAGAAAAAGCAGGTGGTAGTGCTGTGGCTCAAGTGGTAAATGCTAGCCTTGAACAAAAGATGCTCAGGGACAGTGCCCAGGTCCACAGTTCAAAAAAAAGAAAATAGTCATCACCTAAAATTTCACTTAAACTACTTACATTTTGTGTTTTGATTTGTTTCCAAGAATAAATTAAAGCCATAATCTGTGTACAGTTTTGTATTTGTCCTTTAATATTTAATGTTATTATCAGGCTTCTTCCTGCATCAATAAGGGTCTTAAATACTTAAAATATGCTACATTATTGTGGAATTCACTAGAAATTGTCTTGTCTAATAACTTCCCTTTTCAGCATGCATAATTGGAAAATCAGGCTTAATTTGAAGATCATTCAAAGTGTTTATTCCATTTGTTGTTATATTCTGATGCATAGAAATATTTAGGTTTCTGGTTCTGTTCTCAAAGTTTATTTTTTTATTCCACTCATCCAATGAATTTTCTTCTTTAATTTCAGAATTCCATTCGACATAATCTGTCACTGAACAAATGTTTCCTTAAAGTGCCTCGATCCAAGGATGACCCTGGAAAGGTAGGATTATTTTGTTAAATACATTTGGATTCTTCTGTTTGAATTATTAATCAGGAACTTTTGAGGTGTAGCAAGTACTCCTCTACCACATTTCACCCTGGCTTAGTTGGTATGTTTTAAGGACCAGCCAGTTAGTGAGAGCTTTTAAGCAAGAGAAAGCCAGCAAAAGTTAGTTTCAATTGTTTATTTTTCCTATTCTAGTCTTTGGTTGTGTTCATAAGTGTTGTGCATTGAATTTAATTTGATGTTGGAACTGCTTGTAAGGAACTATAATCTATAAAACTATTATACATTGTAATAAGTAGCAAATGAAAAAATTCTGACTTTCAATGTTATTACTTTGTTTTCTTAGCTATTTTTTTTCTTGACTATCCTTCTATCATTACATTTTTAAGTTTGTATCTAAAGGGATTTCTTTTTTTAACTCCCCCTACCCTTTTAGTAGCCATGTGAACTGTAGTGTGGCTTTAAGTTGGTATAATTGGTTTTTCGGTACTCCTTATGGAACTCAGGGTTTCATGCCTTTTGGCAGGTAGGTATTCTATTACTTGAGCCATTCCTCTAGCAATTTGCTTGGTTTCAAAAGCTCAGACCATGTCTGTTTGGCCCATACTTGGTTGTCTGCGTAAGTTATTAGATTAAGACTTTTAGATATTGTACCTATTGGTAAGATATATTCTTGTTTGAATGGTTAGACTTCTTTAGGCTAATGTCTTTGGAAGTGTAAGTCTAATCATATAAACACCCGGCATAAAAATATTCCTCGATGTCTTGGGAGATATTTGTTTACTATGTTATAAAATATCCTTTATAATCATTTGCTTAATCTGTCATTTGAATTTAGATTCTTTTCATTCAAAATTTACTCTGTGAAGAACCTCTTGAAGTTTCCAAAACATGTCTTTCATATGGTCTTAAAGGCCTATTGCTTGTCTTTTAAGATTGATGGGTAACATTACCTCTCTGGAACTTTTGTTTCCCCATACTTCAGTTTGTTTTGCTTTCCTGTTATTTGTCATTGTCCTGTCTTATTTCTTTATCTTTGGGCTTGCTTTCTTTAATTTACAGTGAATATCACATAGTAGCCAGTGATCTTTCAAAGATGTTAATTGACCATACAGTTTTTGTTTGACTGTTTTTCAAACTCTTCATTAGTTACCTACTGCTCTTAGGTTAAAGATATTTTAGGCTGGGTACCAGTGGCTCATGCCTATATCTTAGCTATTCAAGAGGCTGAGATCTGAGGATCGCAGTTCAAAACCAGCTTGGGCAGGAAAGTCCATGTGACTCTTATCCCCAATTAACCACTAGAAAACTGGAAGTGAAGCTGTGGTTCAAAGTGGTAGAGTGCTAGCTTTGAGTGTAAAAGCTCAGGGACAGCTCCCAGACCCAAAGTTCAAGTCCTACAACCTACTAAAAACCAGATCATGTGTACTTAGCCCCTGATGCTTGCACAGTGGCTACTGGTACTGAGGAGGCCCTCTTGTTCAATGGTAAATCTGTATCTTCCATTAGACTTTTAGCTTCTTGAGGTTGCAATTTCTACATTAGACACCCCCTAAGTAAGCAATGTTTTATAGTGCTTTTTGGCATCTACTTTATCAAGTGGTTTTCCAAAAGATTGTTATATTACTATAATAGTCTTTCATTTTTATCCTTGTTCACACCTCTATAACTTTGTGAACAGTAATTGACAATAAAAATTTTCTTTCCTTTAAAGCAGACTTATTTAAGCTAAGCTAGAATTTGATATACAAGTTTCTTTGTAATTTTTTAGATAGGTAGTCTTATGAATCAGATTAAGAAATACTTTGAAAAGACGAGAAATTTTATTTGAAATTTGTAAAGGCACTAATGAGATTTTATAAACATTTGATTCTCATTTAACTTTTTTTTTTTTTTTTTTGGTGCTGGTCCTGGGGCTTGAACTCAGAGCTCAGGCATTGTCTGTGAGCTTTTTTGCTCAAGGCTAATGCTTTACCACTTGAGCTATAGCTTCATTTTCAGCTTTTTTGGTGCTTAATTGGAGATAAGAGTTTATAGACTTTTCTGCCTAGACTGGCTTTGAACAGTGATCGTCAGAACTTAGCCTTCTGAGTAGGAATATAGGCATGAGCCCCTGGTGCCCAGCTGATTTAACTTTTAATGAATTACAGATATTAAAATTCAAAGCAAACAACAAGAATGCCTGACTATATTATGTACTATATTTTAACCAATTGGCGAGCAATTTAAAAACCTTGTGCAATGCCAGGTGCCCATGGCTCCTGCTACTCAGGATGCTGAGTAGCCTAGGCAAGAGAGTATGTGAGTAAGACTCTTATCTCCAGTTAACTACCAAAAAAGCCAGAAGTGGCTCAAGTGCTAGAGTACTAGCCTTGAGCACAAAAAGCTCATAGACAGTGTTCAGGCCCTGAGTGCAAGCCTCAGGACAAGCACAAAAAAGAAACAATAACAACAACAAAAAACATCTTGTGCTATCAGTTTTTTTTTTTTGCACAGAAGTTAATTTTTCTTCTATATTAAGTAATCTCACAGGTTAAGGAGATGTGAAAAACATTTTACTCTTTTACATTTTACTCTATTCTTTTGTTTTCAGAATTACATGGAAATGAATTGAGTTCAATAAATTGAAGCCTAAGAGCTTTCAGCTTTTTCTATTAGTCTCAAATTTATCAAAATACATCATTGTTCTAGTCTCAAATTTATCAAAATACATCATTGTTCTCATTAAATCATAATAAGTAAATACCTTATATTTGATCTTACAAAGTACATTTTTAGTAATATAGTAGCATTCAGTTCTGATCCTAAAGTGAGGTTTAAATAACTGTTGTTTCTTTTGATTATGGATATAATTTAGTATTGTGTATTTGATCTTAATACATTCAAATGATTAAAGTCATTTTTATTTTTTTACATCAAACAGATTTTGTTTAATGAGGAAACAAAATTCCATTGTTTTAAGATGTTTTGAAAACCTCAGTAGCACCTAGTACATTTTAAGAAGTACTGAAGAGTGACTTACTTGTTCAGGTTCATTGTAGAATAAGAACACTGTTATATTGGCTAGACTTACAACCCAACATATAACTAACTTAAGGGTGGGTAGAAGGACGATACTTCTGCAAGAACTGTAACTGGATTCTTAAGTTATTATCAATTAGGATATCTCTTTCCATTTGTTAGTTTGGCTATTTTCTCTGATGGTTTCATTTTTGTCCAGGTGGCTACCAACAGTTTGTTGTTTCCATTCTGCCAGCTTAGTGAAAGCAGTATGTGCCTTCTGTGTTCCTCCACCTGCCTTCCAGGTGGAAATATAACAGGTGTCCTAAAATGAATGCTGACTAGTGATTTTTTCCATTATGCCAATCTTCCTCAAAAGGAAGGCCAAAATGTTAGTTAAGTTTTGGTACTTATGATTTGTTTTTTCTTTTTGTATTACAGTGTTTCCTGGCAATTTGAGGAGCTTTTCCAAAACCACCCTCACCACAGTGGGAGAAAACCATTGAGCCAAGGTGGGGTGGGAGTAGATTTTGAATTTGGGTGTGGGGTGGACTTTAACCCCTTAGGGTTTGCTAGCCATGTCCTTTGGGCAACAAGTTCAGGAGATAGAATTAACTCAATATAGCATCTTCTTCATGGCAGAGATTCCTGCTGATGTGTTATCCAAGAGGTGTAAAGATCAATCTGAAGTTGAACTGTGTTCTAGAATTACAGTTGTTTTTATATGGCTATTTTTTTCCATACTTGATTCTTTATATAAGAAAACTTTGCCATAAAAGCCCTTCATATTTGAGATGTTGCTCCATATCTTGATGGCCTAGAATCCACTTTCCTCTGTTCTTGAAACTTATTTTCTGCAGCTAAGTTGCTGTTTGACTTCCAAAAGAAATACAAATAAATGACATATTTTTGTCATCTGCAAGATCTTTTTTTTTTTTTTTTTGGTCAGTCGTGGGGCTTGAACTCTGGGCTTGGGCGCTGTCCCTCAGCTCTTCAGCTCAAGGCGAGCACTCTACCACTTGAGCTACAGCGCCACTTCCGGTTTTCTGGTGGTTTTATTGGAGATAAGAGTCTCATGGTCTCTCCTGCCCGGGCTGGCTTTGAACCACGATCCTCAGATCTCAGCCTCCTGAGTAGCTAGGATTACAGGCGTGAGCCACCAGTGCCTGGCAATCTGCAAGATCTCTTATATTTTCATTGATTAAAACTACCTTCTCCCTTCTGTAGTTCTGAAGTCTTTGTGTTTTCTTTTTCTTTTTTTGGCCATACTGAGGATTGAATCTAGGATTTTATGCATCCTGTAATGCACAGAACAACATTATGTATTTGAGCTACATTTCAGATATCTCTACTTTTTAGTTCTGTCTTTTAGCTTTCACAAATTATTTTCTGTATTTTTGTGTGGCTTTTTGATATAATACACAATACACAAACTATATAGTTTTATACATTTATAATTATATATATATATATATATAGTATAATACACACACATGTATATACATACAGAGAGAGAGAGAGAAAGTTGGCACTGAGATTTGGACTCAGGGCCTTCGATTTGCTAGGCAGTGTTATAACACTCAGCCTCACTCCTTAGCCCTTTTGGCTTTAGGTTTTTTTATTTTGTGCTGGCACTGGTGCTTAAATTCAGGGCCTGGGTACTGTCCCTGAGCTTCTTGTTTAGGCTAGCAGTTTATCATTTGAGCCACAGCTCCATTTTTAGCTTTTTGGTGTTTAATTATAGATAAGAATTGTATGGACTTTTCTGATGGGCTGGCTTCAAACCATGATCCTCAGATCTCAGCCTTCTGAGTAGCTAGGATTATAGACATGAGCTACCTGTGCCCAACTTTTAGTTATTTTTTTGAATAAGGTATTGAATTTTTTTCTAGTCTGGTTGGCCTGTGTATTCAGATTTGAAAGACTGAGTTAGAGATCAGGATAGATTTCAGAGAGGTAGCACTGTAGAGACAAAAAGAAGTGCCAGCCAGGCTTCTGATACACCAGTGGTCAGAACAGTTTAATTTCAGTTGCCTTTTATTTATACATGCAGTGTAAGAGAACATTTTATTGATCTTTTTTTTTCCAAGTTGAAACCTCAGTTTTAATATAATATTTAGCCCTAAAATTAACATAAAAATTATAAGGTAAAATTCACAGAATGTAAGCACCACTATAATCAAGATATACATGTATATTCTATAATATCCTCTGTAGTCAGCTCCCTTCCTTTCCTCAAGCTTTGGAAAGTACTCATCTGTTTTCTGCTCGAATTTTGTCTTACATGCATACATACACACACACACACCCCAAAACCATACAGGTGCCCTAGTGCTGAGCCACACTTCCAGCCCCCCCTTTTTTTTTCCAGGGCTGAGGACCAAACCCAGGGCCTTGTGCGCTCTGGGTGGGTGCCCTTCTGCTGGGCTAAACCCCCAGCCCCCCAGCCCTTTTTTTTTGATGGTCATTATTGAGATAGTCTTGCTTCCTATCTAGGCATGCACCTAGACCACAATCTGATTATTTTAGGCTTCTTGTTATAGTTGGGATAACAGGCATACCACCACCAAGCCCAGCTTCTAGCTTGTTTCTGTTGGAGTAGTGTCTTGTAGACTATTCTGCTTGGGCTGGCCTAGAATCATATTCTTCTAATGTCAGCCTCTCTCATAGAATGACAAGTGAATGCTACCATATCTGGCTGAGGGTTGAGAAGGCATGTGGTGAACTTTTCTGTCCCCTGGCTAGCCTACATCCTCGTTTTTCCCAGTCTCAGCCACCCAAGTAGCTAGTATTACCGGTGTGAGCCTTTAGCACCTGGTATAAGTGTTCTTTTTGGAGTGCCTTTTTTAGTGTCAAGCATTTGAGACTCATCTGTGTTATGAGTATTTGCAACTTGTTTTATTTTACTGCATGATCCTATCATCTGGCTTTATTCAAATTGTTGAATAACCATTTGAAGATAGGTGGGTAATTGTTAGTCATAAATTCATTTTACATTAAGTTCTTTAAGCTTATAGCATATAATTGACAAACATTGAGATATAACACTAAAATAGTCATTGTAAGCTAATTTTTTTATAGACTCTATGTTAAACATGATGACCTGTGTGCCTTGGCAATTCATTGTGATACGGTAAAATCTCTACAAGTTCAAAACAGTTTTTAAAAGGATTAAACATTGATGACTTAAAATTAAGAAATAACTAATAATGTAGGGGATAGCTTTAACATTTAGAGAAATCACTTATTATAATCACTGTTTTATATATTTTAAACTCTCTGATGAGGAATAAATTCTTTAGCTTTCTCTAGTAATAGTTAGTTAAACCAACTGTCAATGATTTAAAAAGTGACAGAAAAAAAAAAAAAACAAAACCAACCACATATAACCACATTTGCCCAAAAAGGTTGTTTCAGGGATATTGAGCTGGCATTGGAGTAATTGTATGTTGAGTCAATTTGCCAGCCAGTCTGCCTTTGAGTGCCTACTATGTTTGATCATTAGTAGTTTATTTTAGTAGTCTTAGTAGAATGGCTGTTTAACTTGCTGGTCTAAGTAGAAACTTATGAGAATGAAAGATGATCTTTTTTTTTCCCACTGAAAGTTCCTTTTATCATTTATCAATCAAAAATAACAGCATAGACTCTAAAGCATAAGCTAAAAAGACAATTACCTCATTCAAGGAAGCTATAGCTTTCAAGGTTCAATAGTATGAAGACAGAATTGTAAAAAATTGGCACCAGAATCTAACTTTTAATATACACTTGCTGGCTTGAACTCTGTACCTAGTATTCCAGAAGGCAATTTCTTCCCATTCCTCTAGATAACTTTTGCAAACATTTTAATATTTACTATTATGTTTATTGTAGCATCAGTTGCTTATGTTTATTGCCTATAGTTTAAAAGATTTAACATTCCTCTATTGTGCTACTATAGTTTTCTTCAAACAATACTTGTATAAAATTATACAATCTATATATGAAGTTGAATTTCTTGACTCTCAAGAATTTATTGTTTCTGACCATCTCTTTATTACCCATGAATTCTCAAAATATAAGCCCAGGAGCTAGTCAGTGGTGGCTTATGCCTATAATCCTAGCTACTCAGGAGGGTCAGATATGAGGATCACACTTCAAAGCCAGTCCAGGCAGGAAAATCTGTGAGACTAAAAAGATTGAATATTTTATTAGATTCAATGAACAGTATGCCACATTTGTCACTTGAAAAATTCACAAGTGAAAAATTGAAATGCTGGATATTCTCACTATAGATGTTGTATAATTGTCTATTATCTTGAATTACATTTCTGTGCTTCTTTAGTGAATATTTTTCCACTACACAACACCTCCATTTGTTCTATCAGTATTATTTCTTCTTTCCAAGCTGTTAGGTTCAATAACCTTTTCTTGTTTTTCAGTTTGTACTGTTAACACTTCAGTGCACTACTATTGTAGTTTATTAAAATACAAATGAGAAAATTCAGAGTTGCTGTTACAGTATGTGATTTTTAAAAAAAAATTATTGAATGCACCAACATAATGTTAAATAATAAGTCATTTGAGGAAATAATATATATTTTTTCTTTAAAAACTCAATAAAGATTATGAAAACTACTCCATAACTAAGCATGAAATTATATCAGAAAATAATATGAGTTTGCTAACATGGAAGTAACATAAAATAACATCACTAGTACAAATGCCATCACTCCCCATCTTCCTTTGTAAAGAATTTATTTTTTGTAATAATCATCATGTGGACCCCTTCCCAGGCAACCACCTATCAGGGGCCCCTGTCCTGTCTGGCCTACAGTTGCCCTTTCCCATCACCCATTATAACAAGACCTGAAAGAATGCCATCGCAACTGCCATGTACATGTAAAAGGTCAGGAGCCTGCTTCACTAGGCAGTGGGCGCCATGTCTTTAGATAGCTATTATCTCAAACTCATCATATGCATCAGTCTGTAGAAGAAAGGGAAGAAGGGCTCACTGCCTAAGCCTGCAATCTCTTGATGGTACTAGATCCCTGACAGCAGCAGCATGATCTGCTCTATGACAAGGTTCTTCAGGGGGCAAGGCACGCCAGCCTTTCCTTGGGCAGGTTTTACATTGTCTTCAAGTTGTACCTTTTCAAAACCTTGCTGCTTCTCAACTTCCATCTTCGTGGGGCCTGACAGATCTGAGGGAGCCTCAGCAGCAGGGGTCTGGGTGGTTGTCCAGGCACTGCCTTCAACCTGCAAGGTGCAATAGCAGCTACTTCAGGTCTTTCTTTTTATTCCTCTTCTCCTGAGACAGCCAATTAACACACTTATCTTTTTGATACAGCTCAGCCAGCACTTCCATCTGTTCTTTATAGAAAACTGTGGACTCTTCAATGGCAGTGATGTGTTTTGGCAGCTTCATCGATGTTGGAGTTCATCTACTTGATTATGGTAGTCCACCTTGTAGGGCAAGTTGAGAATGAAACAGGTTTTCAGCTTCTTGGGCACATATTTCTGCTTCCTGTTCCCAGCTGTGCCATTGTTCTAGTTGTTGGGTAAGAAGGCCTAGTGCTCCAGCTTTATATGTTGTTGGGCTTCCAGGTTGGCCAGGTACTGGTAGTGGGCTTTGTAGTGCTGGTTGTACTGGTAGTGCTCCTGCAGCTGCCAGCTGTTTCACCTTTTTTTTTTTTTGCATCAGTCATGGGGCTTGAATTCTGTTGCTGGGTGCTGTCCTCAGCTCTTCAGCTCAAGCCTAGCGCTCTCACTTGAGCCCCAGCGCCACTTCTGGTTTTCTGGTGGTTAACGAGATAAGAGTCTAACAGATTTTCCTGCCTGGGCTGGCTTTGAACTGTGATCCTCAGATCTCAGCCCCCTGAATAGCTAGGATTATAGGTAGGAGCCACTGGTGCCTGGCAGCGTTTCACCTTTGTTTCAGCAACTGATCATGCTTCAAGGTAAAAATCCCACATGGTTTGTGGGTTGTCTACATCCTTTAGGATAGTCATATCAAGTGGTGTTGCCTCCTCATCCTTTTCTTCTTTGCTCACTACTTCATCTTCCCTAGGAAAAGCCAGGAAACTGAGCAGCTTGTTCTGATATCTTACTTGCTTCTAGGCAATTGTGTCTGGTGTGGTGTCCCAACTTGCTCTGCACCTGCTCCTGCTTCGGTTGTTCCAACAGCTGGGTCTGCCTCAGCAAGTGCTGCTGTAGGCCTCCTTCTCTGAGAGCTGCTGATTGGAAGCCCTGTGCTGTTCACAGTGGCTCTAAGCTTCTGCAGATCCTGAGCCACTTGGCTCCTTAACTCAGCCATCTCTTTCCATTCTTCTGATTTCTCTAGCTGGTCCAGCTTCTCCTGCAGATATTTCTTCACCTCCTGCTCTGAGTGCAGGATGCTATCAAGTGTTTCCTTCCCACTGTTTAGCCCGTGAAAGCATCCTGCAGCTGGGCCATCTGATCTTTCAGCCCTTGGTTGTGCATGAGTGTGCATCTCATGGTGTCAACGTTTCCTCTCCATTGTCTCAAGGAGCTTGTGTTGCTTCTCAGCATACTGATCCTGTTCCTCAGACTTCTCCAGTACCCACAGATGCTCCTACTGCTCCAGGTTCTGGAGATTAAGGCTCTGGTTTTCCTGCTTCTGGATGTGAAGTTGTTCCTCCAGGTTTTTTAGCTCATCTGGTGGGCCTGGGCCTGCAGCTGCTGCTCAGCCTGAGATGGAAAGCTGTAGGGGCAGCAGCTCTGCCAGCTTGTTTTCTTAGTTCCACTAGGGTTGGTCTCTAGATCCAACACCTGTCTCACCCCTTGCTCTTTCGCCTCTCTCAATTGGCTTATCTGCTGTAAGAGCTGCTGGATCTTCTTCCACATGGAACTCTTCCCCCTCGGTCCTCTGCAAAGTTGTTTCCCTCCAACTTTCATGTCACCAACTCTTTCATATTGTCTATTTGTCTTTCCAACTCTGCCCACTCCTCTAGTGCTTGTTGTAACTGGTGAAGTTTGATCTCCATGTCAGCCTTACGTGTCAGGAGCACTCCAGCCTCTCCTGTAGCTTGGTGTTCTCTTCCTCCTGGTCATTATAGCTTCTGGTCTTTTTGTGGAGCTGCCACTTCACATTATTCAGGTCTTTAATGAGCTCTAGATTATTCTTGATTTCATTCTGTGTGGTGGAGACTGCTGACAATGTCATCTCCAACTCTGTGACATGGTGCTGTGAAGCCTGCAGGCAGTTCTTTCTTTGGCCACCTGCTGCATGTGGGCCAGGGCAGATACTAAATTGAATTTTTCTGAAACCAACACTGTATTGATAGTTTATGGAGCTCCAGCTCTTTTTTTCAGTGCTTTCTGCACACAGGCCATCTTCTCATTTTCTTTGCCCCGTTGGTCCTTTAGGTCTGTCTTTTCCTGCTTCAGTTGTTCTGTCTCATTGCAGAGCAGGTTTCGTATTCTGCTGGAGTCCAGGGCAAGCACCAGGTGTTAGTAGGACCTTTCCAGATCTTCAGTGTTACTGGGACATGCGCCACTCTTGACCTTGGCAGCTCTGACTGAGGCCAAAGATGGGAGAGGCTGAGGGTCAGTGTGATCTTTGGCTACACCCTCAGTTGAATTATAGTCCTTAGTAGTATTTGTCTTAGGGTTACCTCCCTTTTTAGTTTTCTTCTTTTTCTTGGATTCTGCAGGTCTATTAGAACAATTTCTCTGCTGATATTCTTGTAGTAGTTTCTTTCTTGAAACTAATTTTTTTTTTTCATCTTGTTTGCTCAGACATCTCAGCACTGGGACAGGTAAAGTAGGCTGCCGGGGGTTGCACATTCCCAGCTTCTCTGAATCTCACAATCACCCCAACTATATCTACTTTCTGCTGTATCTACAAAATCACCTCGATTCTTTTACTCACCATTTAGCACCTATACCTCCCTCAACTGCTGGTAGTGAAGTAAGCCAACAGAGGGAATACAAGTGTTACTTGGTGGCATAGAATGTGGGCATGGCCTCAATTCTTATATCCCATTGGTCAGGGAAACATGAAAAATAGGGGCCAGAATCTTGTGGTGATTGAGGTAGAATGCAGGAGAGCTACTCCTGCAGCCCCAGCCCTGTACAACCCTGTCTAGTTTGGTTGGGGGAAGAGTGAGATCTCCTTTTGCTGGATGGATTCAGTTTTACAGGTCACCTTCCATCACACAACTGAGGTTACCAGAGTTTCCACTAGGCTTCCAACTGCACCTTCAGGAGTGGCACCAAGAAACCATAGCTATCTGCCCATATCCAGTGTCTTTAGATCTTCACTCCATGCAGAAATTTAGCTCTTTTGTTCTGACCATATTTGCTGACATTTGTATTGTGATTAGGGATCCATTGAGGTTCATAATGGCCTTGAGATATATATATCCTTTTCTTGCAGTTGCTCTGGGACTGGAGGATTCAGGAACATTATAGGTCCAGGGCTCCTCTCTATGAGTATTGGCCAAGTTGCACACCTAGACCATGCATAGCGCAGCACATGTTCCACACACTTTGGCTAGTAATCTCAGAGGGTTCAGAAACACAATCATGAAAATAATGGAAATATCAGAGAAATCTATGTCGCTGCTGTCCAGGCGTATATGGAATCTACACCGGCATAAAAAGAATGGTAACTGGCAGAAGGCTGAAAACAAATCTGTTAGGGGAGCAGTCAACTAATCAGCCACATCCAAATGATGTCTAATGTGTGCAGAATCCAGGTTCAGGGGCAACCCTCTACCACTCCAGAGCCTTTGAACATGTATTTTAGTACTGAGATGATTGGCTAAAGTGATTGATGAGTTCATTTTATGTGGCTAGCCTTTCCTTCCAATGAAAAATTTCTGGTTGTAGTGGTACACATCTGCAATCCTCTCTGCTCAAGTCACTTCTTTGGATTAAGGTGTTCTCTCACTGTGTTTACTCAGTGTGAAATGCATGGCTTCCCAGACTCTGGGTGGTGGTGACTTCTCAGTCCCTCAACTAAGATAGTAGCTGTCCTGAGCCTAGATCACAGCAGATGATGTTATTCTTAAGTATTGTTGGACAATAAGTATAACCCAAACTGAAAAGTATTGTTAGTTTACATATGATGCATTCACATAGCAATAGCATTATACAGTATTGGGAAAGAAAGCAAGGCAAAATTGTTGAAAATGGATTGCCAAATGTAAACTGGGAGAGAAAGAAAAGATTTAAGACATGGATTAAAGGCATGAAAATTAAGGAAACTTTTTTTTTTTAAGGAAACTTTTGAGATAGGTGTGCATTGAGATCTAAAGAAAAGCAATTAACATATAATTAGCAGTGGGGTTAGTTAAAACATAAAATTCATAGATTTAGCCATTTAGAATGGCTAGCCATTTATGGTAGGAGCTGCTCTCCCTCAGGAGTATGAAATTAATATTAGCCTCTTAAGTTTAATTATACTTAATCATATCATAACATTTTTCAACATTGCTATTTTCAGCATCATTCTAAAAGATAGCAAGAATACTTTGTGTTTTCTTGAACAGTGATTTTTTTTTTTTTTTT
>NW_012267249.1:3957695-3972137 GCF_000151885.1 Dipodomys ordii | reverse complement strand
TACATATCTAAGGGTTCATTTTCCTGACATCACATTATCTGACCTTTTCCGCTTGACTCATACATATACTAGATATTGCAAATAAGGGAAACCATGGGGACCTCTACCTCTTGAGTGGCTAAAAATACAGGTATCACCCAATCATAATTTTTAAATCTTTATTTTGAGCAGTTCTGACTACTTGTGAAAATTAATATTTCATAATTATTTATCTTCCAGAAGAATTCTTCCAAAAGCAAAAAATTTTACATATTAAAAATAATGGTATGAAAGTGAGTTGATGAAATCAGTGGTAAGCTGAGTCACCTACATAGACCCCATACACTGGCATTATTAGCACAGTTGTTGAATGCTGTATTCCTTCCCATTTCAGCATGTTTATTAAGTATTTACTTGATTTGCATCTTCACATTATACCTGGTACTGTGGATAGAGAAATAGGTAATGGTAGTTCTACCCTTAAAGAACTCATAGCCTAGAAAGGGATGCAGATTTATAAACAGAACAGTACTAAGTGTATAAAAAGGGTCTAAATTTATAAAAAGATAGCAGTGTTGCAGGGGGATGTGGAAGAATGATAAATTCTTCAGTATGGCAGTAAAATCAGAGGATTCATCAAATAATATCTGACGTAAAATTTGAAGATAGAGGGGCTGGGAAGGTGGCTAAGTGGTAGAGCGCTTGCCTTGCATGCATGAGGCCCTGGGTTCGATTCCTCAGCACCACATAAGCAAAAAGAAAAAAAGCCGGAAGTGGCGCTGTGGCTCAAGTGGCTGAAGAGCGGAGGGACAGTGCTCAGGCCCAGAGTTCAGGCCCCATGACCGGCCCCCTCCCCCAAAAAAATTGAAGATAGAATACTGGTTTATTATTGGTCCAGTGAATAGGGCATACAATATGATCAGCTTCTAGGGCTGGTATAGATGCATGAATCACACTAGCTAGGTTCAAGAAAGGATAAACTGACAATTCATATCAGGCCAAAGTATGGAAGATTGATAGATGGAGCTGTATTTCTGTTCATTGTCAAATGTTGCATGAAAAAGTAGCCTAGGAAGATTAATGAAATAGTGGAAAGAAAACAAAATTTGAATATTATAAATGCAATTAATTATAAATCTAGGATTGTACCTTATATTCCTATTTTTTGGAATCTCTCTCTTCCCTCTTTCCCTTTCTTACTCTCTCCTTGGTTTTCCTTCTTCTCCCAGTATGTCTGTGTATATGTGGAGAGGGAGAAAGCTAAGAATTAAGACTAGGTTTCTGGTCTGGCTATTCATCTTTCTGAGTGTTGTGTCCTCACCTGTATAATGTGTGTTTGCTATGTGATCTGGTCTTTTCAAAATGTTTTTTGGAGTCATGATTTCTTAGAGGCTGGAACATGGTTAGGTGCTCAATATATACTATTTAATGAATAATGTGAAAACTTACACCAAAAGAGAATAAAGAGTGGAGCTAGGAAGATGGCTCAGTGGTAGAGTGCTTGCCTTGCATGCATGAGGCCCTGGGTTCAATTCCTCAGCACCATATAAAAAGAAAAAGCTGGAAGTGGCACTGTGGCTCAAGTGGTAGGGTGCTAGCCTTGAGCTGAAGAGCTGAGGGACAGTGCCCAGGCCAAGAGTTCAAGTCCCACGACTGACAAAAATTTTTTTTTTAAAAAAGAGAGAATAAATAATAAAAATAAACTGTGAAAATATAAGCATAAGAGAATAGTGAAAATAAATTGTGACAATCTAAGCAGACTATTTCATTGTTCCTCAAGATGCCCTTATATAAAATGTGTTCAAGCAGTTTATCTTAATAAATTGTTTCATTTACTGTTTAGATTTGAAGTCCCAAGTTATTAAACTATATAATCTTTTTAAATTATTTATTTATTTATTTATTTTTGTTGGTTGTGGGGCCTGAACTCTGGACCTGGACACTGCCCTTCAGCTCAAGACTAGCACTCTACCACTAGGGCCACAGCAGTACTTCCGTCTTTTTCTGAGCCACTGAGCCACCTTCCCACCCCAAACTATATCATCTTTATACATAAAATTTGAATGTTATCTAATACAGTTAGCATATGTATTTAATTAAGAGTTAGCATATATTTAAATTGATCGTTTCCACTTTTAATTTGCCCATAGAAGAAGTCCTTGCATTCAAGTACCACTTTAACTTACTTAGGAGTTTTTTTTGTTTAATAATTTAGTTATAAATGGATTGTTTCTCATATAAGCTTAATTTTTTTTTCAGTCAACAGTAGTGTTGCACTAAATGCAGTTGTACATATCTCTAATCCAGGCTATTTGGGTGTTTGAGGCTGGATGATCAGAAGTTTGGGGCTAGCTTAAGAAATTTAGCCTCAGAATAAAATTTTTATAAAGGCGTTGGGGAGCATAACTCACAGGTAGAGCCTAGCAAGTATGAGGCCCTGGGTTCAGCCCCACAAAAACAAAAAACATAACCCACAAATTTATAAATTAGTGTTCCTTTTCATGCTATTTTTCTATTGTACTTGTTTAAAAGTTTGCTTTTGGAGCAGAGGATTATAAAAATCGCATTAATGCTATTAGGATTATTGTAATATAGTGTTAATATAATTTATATTTTTACTTTTAGGGGTCCTATTGGGCAATAGACACCAATCCGAAGGAAGATGCGCTGCCTACTCGGCCAAAGAAGAGGGCACGATCTGTAGAACGGGTAAAAGCTCTTTATCATAAGTTTAGTATAGGAGATTGAATATGTCAGATGTAAACAAAATAAAGGTAATATGTTATTTATATAGTATTTAATATTTTTTAAAGCACTTTCAGGCCTATTATTTCATTATTCTTATTCTTGTAGGAGTTAAGTAAATGGTCTTGTCATAAGTAGAACACAGCTATTGTCTGAGATTTGCATCCATGTCTAGGTCTCTGGAGTTTCTATTTTATACTCTTTCCTCTTCAGCTGGCACTAGTTTTATGTAACAATCATTACCTTCCATAGCAGATGACTTTTAGATTATACTGAATTTTCTTCATTTTTGTCCTCAAAATATTCTTTCCTACTAACATCCAAGTAATAGTCACTCTGTGTACAAAATCAAAGAGAGAGAGAGGTTATTCTTGCTCTTATGATTAAGTCTTTGTAAATCCTTGGTTAAAATTAACTTGCAAAGATAAAAGAAAGAAGCACTGTGATGGACACTTTCAGTTATATATGTAGCCTACTTTTAGTTAGCACTTCAGGTACTGTCAAAAAAACTTTTCAGTTTTTTCATTCTTTTTACAATTCCAGTATTGGAGTACAACTATCCTATGTACTGTTATTCTTTTTTTTTCTAAATTGTTATTGTAAAGGTGATATACAGAGTGGCTGCAGTTATATGTCAGGTAATAAGAATATTCCTTTCTCTCAGTTTTTCCCTCTATATACTGTTTTTAAAGACCCATTTTGAGTGTTAAACATTTTGTGAAACCTTTTCTTTCCTTTTCCATTTGTGCTCATAGAATTTTTGTTATTTTATAAAGTTTCTCACATTTTATAGAAATTTTTTGTTTTTATATTTGTCTCCTTCATTGCATTAATCTCTACTTCAAGGCGTAGGAAGAAATATTTTCATCTTCAGCATTAATGTTTTTCATAGATTAGTGTTTACAATAGATAACAGAATAAATCTAGGCAGAAAGAATAGAATTAAATGAAGGAAACTTGAGTACATATTTTTCCAAATAAATTTGATCTATGCCTATTCCTGGTAAAAGTATAAAATTTCCTGTCTTTAAAGACAAAGACCCTGAACAGGGTTGTGATTACATGAACATATGAGGTATAAGAGCAAAATGAGGTATACGAGCAATATGACTTAGGCAGCTTTATTAAAACTTGCAGAGGGAATTGAATGTATGTAGAATTTAAAAGTCAGAACAATTTTTGGCATTACACAAACAAAAGTTTGTGATAATTGATATAGGCAATGCGATATGCTCAGTATGTAATAATTTAAGAAAACAAATCTCAGTTCTTATCCTACTGACACTGCTTCTTAAAACAGATTTAGCACCTGGACTTTGTGTGGATAAGTGAGGTACACAACATTTAGCATCTACAGCTGAATAAAAGAGAAGTAAAATGTTTAATATGAACATAAGTAATCAAGTCACATAATTGTGATTTTAAATGACATAGGAAGTATTAAGTAATTAATGTGTTAGACCAAGCAGTGATAATAAGTGATTCAGAAGTGATAATCCTGCCTAGGATGGCTTCTGCAAATTATGAATTACGATATAAAAGTAACTTTTACCAAGTACTGATGGCTCATGCCTATGATCCCAGCTACTCAAGTGGCTGAGATCTGAGGATTGCTGTTTGAAGCCAGCCCAGGCAGGAAAGGCCATGAGACTCTTACCCCCAATAAACTACTCAGAAAAGGCTGGAAGTGGCGCTGTGGCTTAAGTGGTAGAGAGCTAGTGTTGAGCCAAAGAAGCTCATGGACTGTGGCAGGTCCTGAGTTCAAGCTCCAAGTCCAGAACAACAACAAAAATAGTGTAACTTTTTTAATAGAAAGTGGTAAAGGATATTCCACTGAGAGAAACAGAAGTGTGATTGACTTATAAGTAAAAAGTAGGGTAGATAATAATAGTTGAGATTTCTTTTTAACTGGAATGAAGAATTTAGGGTCTGAATATTTTAGAATAGAAGTAAGATTTAGGTAGAAAGCTTGAAAGAACAAAATCAAGGACATTGTTTTGATTCCTCACTTCACTCAATACTGGGAATTGAACTCAGGGCCTTGTGCTTGAATGGAAATGCTCTTCTGCTTGAGCCATGCTCTCTGCCTCTCTTTCCCTAACCCTTGTATTTTTGCCTGGGACTGGCCTTCAACTGTATCCTTTGCCTGTTGCCTCCCTAATGTAGCTAGAATTACAGTGATATATCACCATACCATACCACCACCACTCCTTATTTGTTGAAATAAGTCTCACACTCTCATGGTCTGTGGGATTACAAGCATGATTTGCCATACTTACCCTCATTAGCTAAATTTGACACTTTTGAGTGTTGAGAAACAAAGCGGCCAAAAAAAAATGATACTTAATTTTCATAAAATACTCATTGGTAAAGTACTGGGTTAGAGGTATGTACTACAGGAACAAAAGAGTTATCTATCTAGAAAGCCAACATGACATCAAGTCAGTGTATCTCCATAATTATATGTAATGTTTTATCAGTTTGATAGCTCTTTGTGCTGTGGATCTTGGACATTTTTGAGCTGCTATAGCTTGGTACAGAGTCCCACATGGGTACTGAGTTTCTGGGATGCCACAATTCTTGGGTGGTATCTGGCTTGATGGGAACTCCCAGTCCTGTCTTCCAGTACTGCTACTGGGCTTCTCCAGCCTCTGCCTTCTTTAAACTTTTCTTCTGGTCCCTGTGGAACTATCTGCTTTCCCTCACACTCCTCTTATTGTTAATATATGACCAAGTTATATAGTCTAATGTTCTGTGGGTTGTTAAGCCATGATTGCTTCTGGGCTCCAGAGAAACTTATTCAAGATGGCAGCTCTTGCTCTTTGGGAATATGGGGGGAAGAGATACAGAATGTGAGTTAGTCACTGCCTCCCAAGTC
Source organism: Dipodomys ordii (assembly GCF_000151885.1). Classification (NCBI taxonomy): domain Eukaryota; kingdom Metazoa; phylum Chordata; class Mammalia; order Rodentia; family Heteromyidae; genus Dipodomys; species Dipodomys ordii. The sequence continues at coordinate 3,966,535 of NW_012267249.1, read as the reverse complement.
CTGTGCTGGGAATAAGGCTTTGAAGTTATGTGTGCTTTTTCTGCACTGAATTTGACAATCTCTCTGTGGGACTGTATGATTTTACCTTGTGTTGCCATCTTCCATTTCCCCACTCCCTAACAAGAGAGCCAGGAACTGGCTGCAAACACCTTGTTGCTTTTCTTCTGCTATGATTGCTTTTCTTTAATTTTCTGGCTCCCTGCAAACTCCTTTATGTTTTTTCCTTTCTTGTACTCCCTTCTTCAGAATGTGGACACTTTTGTGTCACCAGATTCTTCTCATCTATGAAGTGAAAATGGTAGGTGCTTCCCATCTGCCATACTGCCTTATCCTTTTAAACCTTTTCTAATTGGACTTTTCCAATCAGTCTACTTATGAACAATGAAAAACAGAATCAGTGCTCCTACAAGTAAAAATGCACCATACTACTGAAAATATTTAAAGAAAGTACCTTTTACTTTCTATTGAAAGAAAAAAACTATTACATAGTTAAAAGTTAAATAGTTAAAAGATTTTTTTCAAAACTTTCTATCTATAATAACTGAAGCCAAGAACCTGACCATGTGGGAATGCAGTCCCTCATATCAAATCCTTAAGACTCTTATTACAGTTAACATGGCTTATGTGATAGTGCCCCACCCATGAGCCAAAAAGAGTGTGAGGCCAAGTTGGAGTTCTAGTACCAGCACATATACATAAAAAAGTTGTTGAATTCTGTGGTGTTTTCAGAGAACTAGAGGTTGGAGAATTTGATGAAATCCCTTCAAACTATGTTACAGTTGCTGGGTATATGAGCTAACAATTATTTGTTTTGTTCTTGTATTTTAGGCCTCAACTCCATATAGCATAGATTCAGATTCTTTGGGAATGGAGTGTATTATTTCGGGAAGTGCCTCTCCAACTCTGGCCATCAACACTGTGACTAACAAAGTAATTCTGTCTTTAAAAACAATTTTTAAATGTGCTTGAGTAATATATTTAATATGCTTTTATAATGACAATAAAGTGCTATATGATTAAGTTTAAAGGTGATACAAATTTGAAAGCTAGCCCAGAACGTTTTAAGATATGCATAAATTAGAAGAAAGTACTTCTCAGGAGAAATTGGAAGGTGCTTACTAGGCAGCTCAGTCCTCATTTAAATTCTTAATTCTGCCAGTTCCATTGATAGAATTTCTGAGCTGATAGTTTATTAAACTAATTAGTTTGAAAACCCTGATGACCTTCTATGTGGCTGAAAAAACTATCAAATTCCAGGAAGTCAACAGAACCCAATAAAATACATAATGTGAATATTTTGGTTTAACCTCATTAGAGTTCATTGGGATGATTACCAACTTACTTTTATGATACTCGTCTTAAACATACCCAGAAGCAGTATTTGATAGTGTGCTGCATTTGTTGTGATGCCGTTATTAGATACACAGTGGGATTCAAATGTTTCTTCCTGAGGTAATTTCTTAACATCATATGTCAAAACTGGAAAGATTTAAGAGAAATCTAGAAAACTCTAGAACGATCTGGAAGATTCATGAGTTAAGCTTGTATATTAATTTTCTCACTTGTTAGATGATGAATACCTTGAAGCCATGCACTTCTCATACTCATGTTCACACTCTATTTCAATCTTGCTCTAGCATTTCCTAGTCTTCCCAGCTTTTATCTGCTTATTCTCTCTGGCTTTTGGATTTGTACAACTTCTACCTCTAAATCTTCCACTTTCTTACACACATATGTAAATATAAATGCATATACAAACTATGAATTAATAGTGTACTCATGGGATCTTTTTGGGGAAAGGTAGTGAAGAAACTGAAGACAAATTTGTAAATCAGAGTAACATTGTAAAATTTCTAGTTTAGACAGGAAACTGATAACTGAATAATGATTTTTTCCACCTGGCAATCTTTGGGATATTAATTACTTAGGAAACAGGGTCTAAGTATTTATATTTGTTTGCTGTTGGTAGTAATAATTCCAGGATTCCAATGAACTCCTACTAATTTTGGTTACAGTGTCCTTGTGAATAGGGTTAGGAAAAAAATCACTTCTGGAGATGATTTCCAGTGAAACTAGAAATTCAGTGAAAGTGGATGGTTTAGAATCAGAAATCTCTAATTGGTACTGGAGATCTAAACAAAGATAGAGCTGTGGAATTAGGTTACAAGAAATAGTAATATTGGGGGTTTTGATGAAATCATGTATTTAAGGAGCTAGAATATTTGTTGTTCTCCTTTCAGAGATGAAGAAATACCTAGTATCAGACAAATCCTTCTGTCTACATATGAAATATACACATATAATTAAAAAGATAAAAAGTAGGCAGCAATGGAGACTAAGACAACTAGGTCTTTGATGGTGAGAATACTTGAGAAAAGGTGAACAGGTTGAGAGCCAGCTCCGAAAGTTTCCCTTTGAGTCTTATCTCAGTTCTCAGAGCATAGCAAAGAGGCTAAACGGAGAGCCAACCTAGAATAACATTGAAGTTGGAAGAAGATAATGGGAGTTTGGGACTACCAAATAGCTGGAACTTTAAAGAGATAAAATCATAAAGAATCTTAGATTTGAGTTCAGCTTTTTGTAAACAATATCCACTTTACATATTTAATAGCTCCTCATTCAGTGTACTTGGGTTCAGACACAAACAAAGCAGAGTTTTTACTAGCCAGCACTTAGCGGTCTCACAGAATAGAGAAGAAAAAAAATAGTTGTTCATGGTCTTTAAAAAGAGCCAGATAAGTACTCTAGCCTGTGAAATTACTGGAGAAGGGTTCTGTCCCATGAATGAAAGCAAACCAAACTAAACTACAATCAACTGTTTTTATGGTGACATGCAACTGTTTTTTTTTGTAAGAAGAAAACAAAATTCTGTGTGGAGAAAGATAACATCTTCCAAAGCATCAGTAATTTTTTTATACATTATTGATCAAAGATATGCATCTTATGAACTACTATTCTGTTACTTAAAAAAAAGAGTTAAAGAATCTATAGATCATAAGAAAAATTAGCACCTTCTGGACCAATCTGAGTAAGCAAGAAGGGAAAAGGAAAGCAACAAAGAAAATAGGAGCAAAAGCAGGCATAGTATTTAAAGCCAAGTATACAGGTGATTACATTAAATGCAAATAGAGTAAATATTCACATTAAAAGGCAGATTACCAGACAGAATGAAGGAAACCCATTTCTATACTATTTATAAGATATACATCTTAAATGGAAATATGACACAATGAACCATAGTCCTTTTATTACAAAAAGGAGTCACTGATAAGAAAATATAATAAATTTATATATATCTAATAACATAGCCTCAAAAGTGGACAGAATTAAAAGGAGAAGTAGGCAAATCCTTGATCACAGTTGTAGATTTGACATCTCTAAACTCATAGAACAATCAGACCAAACCAAGGCAAACAAAAAATTCCATTAATTTTAAAGATAGTTTGAATCACAAGAGTATAAAAATTAGCCTAATTGACTTATATAGTGTTTCACCCAATAGTTAAAAATGTATATTTTTTTAAATATACACAGAATAGGATACAGATAGTATACAGTGGGATTAAGGATAAAAGTCAGAAAATTACTTTAACATTTACAGGGTAAATTTATAGTTATAAATAACCATTAGCCCTGGGCTATAACGCTAAAGGTTACATGCCTGCCTAGTATGCAAGAAGCCCAAGATTTTATCCTCAGCATCACAGTGAATGAATGAATGAATGAACAAATGAACAACCCATGGATAAATGCATCATGATAGAAATTATAAAATACTTTTAATTGACAAAATACTTTTGACAAAGGCCTATGTTACATAATCATGTACATTTACTAGACTAAATAAGGAATAAATATTTAGAAACAGGAAAGCAAATCCATGGATGTAGGAAGATAGTAATAAAAATAAGAAAGTCAGGGGCTAGGAAGGTGGCTTAGTGGTAGAGCGCTTGCCTTGCATGCATGAGGCCCTGGGTTCAATTCCTCAGCACCACATAAGAAAAAAGAAAAAAGCCCGAAGTGGTGCTGTGGCTCAAGTGGTAGAGCACAAGCCTTGAGCTGAAGAGCTGAGGGACAGCGCCCAGGCCCAGAGTTCAGGCCCCACGACTGGACCCCCCCCACCCAAAAAAGAAAAAAAGTCAGAGAAGTAGGAAAGTATTTAAATAGCAGTAATCAATCAATGAGAAACTCAAGAACATTTATAAGAATATAAACTCTGGCATCCAGTAAAAACTTGCCAGACAGAAGTGAAATACAGTAATATATTTTTGTAAGTTGAATATTTGAGAGGTTGAGGCCAAAGGATTGTGAATTTGAGGCTATTCTAAGCTATAGGATAGACCCTGTGTCAAAAAGAAAAAAAATCAAATGAACAACAAAAATTGCTAGGTGGGCAAAGAGATACTGAGAATGTAGAGACAGTTGGCAGTCACACAAACACAGAAATGACACAGCTGATAGAAAACTAGTTGAGAAAAAAAACCTTAAAGTTATGATTGTTTTTCATGTAGATGCCAAAAGACCTGTTGAAGATGTTTTAAAGACTCTACAGATAAAGACTTAGAGCTTTAACAAGTAATTGTAGTAGGGTCTCTAAACTGATTTTAGAAATCAGTTTTTCTGCATCCTAACTATAGACAGAAAATTGAAAGATAATATATATGTTAGTGTTCAGAAATATCAACTATATAGGACTAAATGAACTCTACATAGAAATCTATAAAATGTTACCAAAAGAAGCAGTGTGCTGGTGGCTCACATCTATAATCCTAGCTACTCTCAGGCTGAGATCTGAGGATTGCAGCTTGAAGCCAGCTGGGCAGGAAAGTTTTATGAGATACTTAATCTCCAGTTAACCACCAAAAGGGCAGAAGTATAGCTGTAGCTCAAGTGGTAGCGTATCAATCTTGAGCAAAAAAGCTAAGGGACAGTGCCCCAGGGTCTGAGTTCAAGCCCTAGTACTGGCCTGAAAAGAAGGGGAGGTGGAAAGAGAGTACAAAAACTATAATTAAATATGGGTATATTTTTCATGCAGAAGATATAAAGAAGTGATCTTTTTCCCAATTGATGTATAGATTTGGAGTTACCACAGTCAAAATACTGATCTAATTGTGAGGAAATACAAGACACTAGAAAATGGCAAGCTGATCCTAAAATGTTAATGGAAATCCAAGTAGCCAACAGTAGTTGAAGATATGTTGATGAAGCTAATGAAAATAGAGGCTTTATTATTCCAAATGTCAAGAATAAGTATACTGTAATTGGAGCATGTGTTGTTGGCACTTTAAGAGTAGACTCAGCAGAATTCATAAACAGTGCAATGTCAATGAGAAAATCAGTTTTAGTTACATCTGAAGTCGATAACTGATAATACAATAAAACTCTCAAAGAATAAAATGATGTTTTATATAGGAAGAAGGCAATGATAAAGAGTAAGTGGGTATTAAGAGGATAGAGATATGGCTTAGTTGGTTAGAGTGCTAGCCAGTGAGCAAAAGCATCAAGGTACCACGTTCAAGTTCTGGTATACCTAAAACAAAAGAGTAGATGTTAATTTAGCTCATAATTGGCTCAAAAATAGGAAAACCTCATGCCTGTGACCCTTGCTCCTCAGAAGACTGAGATCTGAAAGTCTTGTTCAAAACCAGTCTGGGCAGGAAAGTTTGTGAGACTCTTACTTACAATCAACTACCAAAAACTGGAAGTGGAGCTGTAGTTTATGTGATAGTGTGCTAGCCTTGAGCACAAATGCTCAGGGTCAGCATCTAGGCCCTGAGTTTAAGCCCCAGAACCAACACATACAGGTAGGTAGGTAGGTAGGTAGGTAGGTAGGTAGGTAGGTAGGTAGGTAGGTAGGTAGATACATAGATACATAGATACATAGATAGATAAATGAGTAGATATTAATAGAAGTCCCTTTAGAGACTCTCTTGAACAGGAGATGTGGGTTGGAAAGCAGCTAACTTTGATGATTGGGAAGGGCATGAGCAGGGCTTCTGGAGCATTGCATGTTCTGTGTCAGCAGTACTCAAAATGTGGTCAGCCTACGGACTCCTGAGTAACCAGTGTCATTGTAGAGAGTCCATAAAGTCAAGACTTTTCATAAATGATATTTGTCATGTATATTTGTATTTTCACTAATGCAGTAGAAGCATTTATGTATAAACTTGTTGACATCATAGCACAAATCAAAGCACTGACACCTAACTGTACAAGTAGTCTTTGAATTCTAGCTTTACTTAGGAATATCTGTGATAATGCAAAAACATAGTTTTATTAAATTGTGACCATTGAATATATTTCTTTTTAATATTCTGTAGAATAACTTGGAGAGAATTTCAAATGCAGTTCCACAGACTGAAACATTCAAGGAAAGGCATTGTGTGACCAAGTGGCGTCTACTTTGTTCGTGGATCACATTTTTACTTGAAAAAAACTGGCAATAATAATTATTTGAGTATTTGGTGTGCTTTTCTTTGGCAGTACTAGAGTTTGAACTCAGGGCTCTATACTGGCTAGGTTGGAGCTCTATTACTTGAGCCTTTTTTGCTTTGGTTTGTTTTTCAGCTAGGGTTTCACATCCCTAGACTGGCCTTAGATTACCATCTTCCTATAGCCACCTCATACACAGCTGTGATTGTAGGTGATCCCACCATCTTCAGTTTTTTGTTTTTTTGGTGCCAGTCTTTGAGGCTATATAACTGAGAGCCTGGACACTATCCTTGAGCTTTTTTGCTCAAGACTAGCACTCCCACTTGAGCCACAGCTTCATAGTTAACTGGAGATAAGAGTCCAGTGGATATTCCTTTTCAGGCTGGATTTGAACCGCCAACCCCAGATTTCAGCCTACCTAGTAGGCATGAGGCATCAGTACTTGGTCAGCTTGTTTTTTGATATAGGGTCTTATTAACTTACTCTCTGGTTATTGGCCAATGTTTTCTTAGAGAAATGAACAAAGAAAGTCTATTATTTTAAGGCAAATTTTTAAACAAAACCCCCAGAATTTTGAGAAAGTTCACTATAGTGAACTTCCTAAAGAGATTGAGTGATGTTAACAAGTTTGATGTTAATTATTTGCAGGTTATGTGATTAAATGTGTCCACGTAGAAGGTCTGTATAATTTAGCAAGCCATTATTTTCCAGATACCAAAGCATGATGTTATAAAGCCATACATGGATAAATAAACCATTCAAAGGTAGAGGGCTAGGCATTGGGACTTACGTTTGTAATCCCAGCTACTGTGGTGGCAGAGATAAGGGGGATCAAAAGTTCATGGCCAGCCCAGGCCCCCCCAAAAAAAAATAGTGATAGCAAGAAAAAAAAAACAACAACACTTGTGTCCCTGTCTTGGGGTTCATTTCACTTAACATCATCTTATATGGTAATATATACATAGCTTTTGACATTTTCTGCTTGTCCTAGACATGTACTAGTTATTGCAAATAAGGGAAACCATGGGCTTGGCTTACTTCACTTAGTATAATTTTTTCCAAGTCTTTCTGTTTCCTAACAAAGGGTGTAATATCATTCTTTCTGATGGAGGCAGAAAGAACTGTATAACCCCTGTTTTCACTGTATTTGATTCCGGTGTCCTGCATCTTGTATGTACATTTTTATAATTTGGGGAGAGAAAGGGATATAACAAAATGTTTAAATAAGGATACAGGTTGACCTATTGTAACAGTGACACTATGTTGAAGTGAACTTTACAATTTCAGGTTGGGGGAGGTGGGGAGGGAGGAGTTGGGGAGGTAGGGAGGGAAGGGATGGTAGGGAAAAAACAGGAGGAGGTAACAGTGCTCGATAGGAAATGTACTTATTACCCTACTCATGTAACTGTAACCTCTCTGTACAGTATTTTTACAATAAAAATACATTTAAAAAGAAAAAAATTAATGAGATCCCTCATTAATCCCTCATTAGTCAACAAATAAGCCATTAGGAATGGTGGTATATACTTGTAAACCAAACTGTGTGAGAGGTTATAATTAGAAGGATCACAGTTTGAGGTCAGCCCCAGGCAAAAAAGTGCATGATTATCCAAAAAACGACTAAAGCAAAACAGAGCAGCAAGTGTGGCTCAAGTGTACTGCTCTTGCCTACCAGTGGGAAGTCTTCAGTTCAAACTTCAGTACCAGCCCCCCATGAAAAAAAAAGATAGAAGGGAAAGGTAAAAAGGGAACAGAGTACACAAAGTTTATTGCCATGGATTCAGATTCTACATTGCAACTTCACTTGTCATATTTTGATGTTTCAAAGAGACTATGCACAGTTATTTGAAGAATTTATTAGAACATTTGTCCCTTTTGTATCAAGTTTTTTTTCTGTGCTTCCATTCAAAATGTAAAGTACAGCAGACTATTGTCGAAGCAGCTTTAAGAATCTATTTTATTGTAAGCTACCATTGAGATAAAAATGAGAATACCACTCTTTGTTTTTATTTATTTGTTTACATATTTATGTTACATAATTATATATGCCTATATATACTTATATGTAAGCATATATTTTTATATATATTTGTTATGTATATATTTCCTTTTGCTTTGTTACATGTGTTAACATGTAATTGAGTTTGCTGTTTTCATATTATTTAGTAAGTATATGAATCTAATTCTTTTATTATTATTTTGTGTCAGTCCTGGAGCTTGAATTCAGGGCCTGGGCACTGTCCTTTGAGCTTCTTTTGATCAAAACTAGCACTCTTATCACTTGAGCCACAGCTCTATTTCCAGCTTTTTTTTTTTTTTTTGGTCAGTCGTGGGGCTTGAACTCTGGGCCTGGGCACTGTCCCTCAGCTCTTCAGCTCAAGGCAAGCGCTCTACCACTTGAGCCAAAA
>NW_012267249.1:3846713-3956967 GCF_000151885.1 Dipodomys ordii | reverse complement strand
CTCTCCCCTCCCCTCCCCTCTGCTCTTTTTTCCAGTATGGGGCCTGAACTCTGGGCCTGAGCGCTGTCCCTTAGCTCTTCAGCTCAAGGCTAGCGCTCTGCCACTTGGGCCACCACTTGCAGCTTTTTCTGTTTATGTGGTGCCGAGGAATAGAACCCAGGGCCTCATGCATGCAAGGCAAGCACTGTACCACTGAGCCACCTTCCCAGCCCTTTTCCTTAATTTTTAACATTAAAATGATATGTGAGATCAGAGTTTGAGAACTGCTGTTTTGTACTTTGATCCTTGATAGTAATAAAATGGATATGCCCATTTTGTAATAGTGTAATTGTGCATTTTATTTTCCTGTGTTAATTTTAGCAAGAAGGTAAAGATCCTCTTAAAGCTAAGAGGAGTTGTTAAAAATGATGACTAATAGTTCTGGCTTTGAGTAATTGGTAACTGAACATGGACAGGAAAGAGTGAACAATTCAGAAAGTGACCACTGGATACTGATAATTCATTGATTTTGTTTTAAAGCTTTAAAAGTATTCATTGAGGCCCATAAAGTGTATTTTAGGACATTTATATGGAAATAGAAATGTTTATATAGAAGATAGGTTTTCTTTATTCCTTTATTCCTTCTTGTGATCTGTGTGTGTGTGTGTGTGCACACTGCAGTTAAACTCAGGGGTTGGGGTGCTGTGCTGTCCCTGAGCTTTTCTACTCACGTCTAGTATTCTGCCACTTGAGCCACAGTTCAGCTTCTGTATTTTTGGTGATTAATTGAAGATAGAGTATTTTAGAATTTTCTTCCCTGGGCTGGCTTTAAATAGCAATCCTTAGATTTCAGCATCCTGAGTATCTTAAGATTATAGGCATGAGCCACTGGTGCCAAGCCCTTCTGATTTCTTATAACTTCTTCCCTTGTATATCTACTAGTCATTTATTTCAAACTAATGTGAATGTGAGACAATTTAGTTTTACCTTAAGTTTTGTATATATTGCCTAGTTTTCTGTGTATTTTAGCATAGCCAGAAGAACAATTATTATTAAATTCAGCAACACTTTCTGACTATATCCTGAGCAGAATGTTACTTACTAGAAACTCAAGATGATGATAGTCTAGATAAAAATTTGCCACAAATTAGACCTTAAACCAGATTTATTAGTAATTCTTGTAAGATAGGAAAGAAAAGTTGATGGGAGCACTTCATCAAATCATTTAAATATAGTTAAAAACTAGGTTTCTGTTAAAAATACATTTTTGTTTCCATTTTAAAAATTATTATAACAGACGAAAGCACTATAACAAATAAAAATCACTTATCAGTGGTAAAGTCTCCAGGACTGCTACAGCCTTTGCTAGTTAATTATTGTCAACAGTTTGACATTTAGTCCTTGCTAATATGTATTTTAGCCTATTTGTTTTAAAAATTAGATTATGCCTATGATTTTATGAATATGTTGGGCAGTTACGTTTCCAGTTTTCAGTATCATGAACACTATAATGCTGTAAATTTCTTTTTTAAGGTCTAGGTTATGTGTTTTGTTTTGATTTTTTAGCTTGGTGTCAGAGTTTGAACTCTGGCTTTTACACTTGCTGAACTTGGTTAGTAGGTTGGCATTACCAGTTGAGCCACCTTTCCAGATCTGCTTTTTGTTGGATGTTTTGGAGATGGAATCTTGCTAACTTCTATTTGGGCTGACTTTAAACCCTGATCCTTCAGATCTCAGTCTCCTGAGTATCTAGGACTATAGGCATGAGTCACCAATACCTGTGTTGTATGCTTTTTTGATACCTTAGATTTTGATAGTAACAATAGTTTTGCTTAAGGATTAAACAAAAAAATTTTTTTTGTATTATAGCAATATTTAACAGTAAAACTCTGTAATCTTTGTTAAATTTTTACTTAATTGTACCTGGTTGTTTGAATTTATGTACTTCTAGATAGACATGTTCTTTACTTTGAGCGTATTGAGAATATTATTTCACAGGGAACATAGAATTAGCATTGAGGAACATGGAGAAAAACTAGAGGATGGGGAGCCAGGCGTCGGTGGCTCACATCTGTAATCCTAATCCTAGTTATTCAGGAGGCTGTGATCAGAGAATCATGGTTCAGAGCCAGCCTGGGCAGGAAAGTCCATGAGATTCTTTATCTACAACTAACCACCAGAAAACCAGAAGTGGAGCTGTGGCTCAACGTGGTAGAACTCTAGCCTTGAGCAAAAAAAAAAAAAAATCTCAGGGACAGTGACCAGGCCCTGAGTTCAAGCTCCATGACTGACCAAAAAGAAAAAAAAAGACACAAAAAACCACTGGCAGTTTGTCTTCCTATCATATGCCTGTTTAGTTATGTTTTTGTAGAGTTGCTTAAAAGTACCCTTTACTCAATTTATTTTTTTCATTCTAGGTAACATTGTACAATACTGATCAGGATGGTAGTGACAGCCCACGAAGTAGCCTTAACAACAGTCTCTCAGACCAGAGTTTGGCATCTGTTAATTTGAACAGTGTTGGGAGTGTGCATAGTTACACACAGGTAAGAAAGTTAGCTTGTTTTCAGTGTTCATTTAGTGCTAAAACTAACCAAACATAGTGAAAGTAATAAATGTATATTTCTCACTAATTAGTTCATTAACTTCATAACTAGTACTACCTTGCTAGTACTTTATTTTGGTATCTGTTTTCCTTGATAGTTAACAAATTGCCAGCTGATGAGAATGTGAGACACTTTACTTTTACTTTAAATATATGGATATAAATACATGGTTTGTTGTGTTACATATTTTGATCTATTTTATCTGTTCTTAACATCTAGAGAGCCATAGTTGATGATAATTTATACTTCTTGGAAAAACCTTAAAGATATATCAATTTGTTTTCCAGATTTAGGTCTGAGAAAATGATTCTGTAAGCTCCATATCCTGGTACATAATTATTAACTGTTTAATTTTGATCTGGAAAATAAAACATGCTTTAATGGGAGCTATCTATAAATATTCTTGCTTCTTTTGGTAATTTGATGCCTTTTACGAGAATATGATCCTTAGTTTATCTGATTCTTTTCAAACTATCTGGCTTTTATCCTTATCTTTGAGCAGAGAACAAAGACCAAAAGGTGAACACCACACTGTTCATTGATGTAAATTTGATCTCACCAGATCACTTCCTATTCCAGGATAATTAAATAGGAAAAATACTCACACTGGACTAGGATAAAAAGGGAGAGACTAGTGGCTGGGAAGGTGGCTCAGTCAGTGGTAGAGTGCTTGCCTTGCATATGAGGTCCTGGGTTCAATTATTCAGCACCACATAAGCAGAAAAAGCTGGAAGTGGCGCTGTGGCTCAAATGGTAGAGTGCTAGCCTTGAGCTGAAGAGCTAAGGGACAGTGCCCAGGCCCAGAGTTCAGGCCTCACGACTGACAAAAAAAAAAAAAAAGCAGAGGTGGGGGGCCGGGGAGGGACTAGAGATAAGAAAACAACACCAGAGAAACAAAAACTCAGAACAGAATTAAAGTTTACATTTGAAAGTAAGGAGTAAAAGAAATTGACTCTACCAAACTACTCTTGGTGCTCTGGGGGGAAATGTTTCTCAAAATGCAGAAGAAACAGGAAAAGCACTAAAAATTTCATGAAAAAGGACAACAAGGTATTTCTGTAGAAAAAATGAGTATAGAACCAATTTGTGAGCCAGGCGTTTGTGGCTCACACCATAATCCTAGCAACTCTGGAGGCTGAGATCTGAGGATTGTGGTTTGAAGCCAGCCCGGGCAGGAAAGTCCGTGAGACTCTTACCTCCACCAGGAAACCTGAACTGGCTCTGTGGTTCGAGTGGTAGAGCACAAGCCTTGCACTGAAGAGCTCAGAGACAGCGCTCAGGCCCAGAGTTCAAGCTCCACAACCAACCAAAAAAAAAGAACCAATATGTATTAATAGAGATTGAAAAGATGACTGAGTTCTAGAGGAAAAAAAAATCAATGAAGTATTATAAAGAGACATTATAGCAATTTTTAAAATTTCACAAGTAATCACCCATATATATTCTGTGGTACAAGAAGTAAGTTACATGTAAAGGAACACAAATCTGACTTTAGTAATACTAAAAGTCTGAAGATAATCTGACACAATGGAGAATTGTGAGGTTTGTGATAAGAAATGTTAAACTTAGTCAAACTTTCATTCATATTTGGAGAGAAGAACTGATGCCTATAATCCCAATACTCTCAAGGTCAAGGCAAGATGTCTTGGTCACAAGTTCAAGGCTGATTGGGACTATTTAGTAAGATCATGCCTCAAAAATGGCAATAAAAAATGAGAAAGATATTCTTTGCTATATATCCTGCCCTTATTTTTATGTTTCTTTCCTGAAAAATATTCCAGTAAGCCCACCTTATTAGTGCATTTATTATTACATGGAGTTTTAACCAAGCGTGGTCAAATAAATAAAAATCAAAAAAGATACCAAAAAAACTAAAATCTTGGGAATGTTAGAAGTTTCATAGTATAGTACAGTTAGAGATGAACTTCTACAGAAAACAAGGTGACCATAGAAAATGGAAGGATTCTAGCCCTAACTCATCACTTAATTGGATCATCTTTAAAAACACTTTTAAATGGTTATTATAAAGGTGATGTACAAGCCAGCCCACACAGGAAAGTCCAGGAGACTCTAATCACCAGTTAACTACTAGAAAACTGGAAGTAGAGTTGTGGTTCAAAGTGGTAGAGCACTAGCCTTGAGCAAAAAGAGCTCAGGGCCAGTGCCTAGGCCTTAAGTTCAAGCCCCATGACCAAGTAAAAATAATAAATTAATTAATAAAGGTGATGTCTGGAGGGGTTATAGTTGCATAAGTCAATAGAGTATATTTCTTTTTGGACAGTGTGCCCCTTCCCTTACTCTTTCCCAGTTTTTCCCTCCCATTCCCACTCACAAGTTGTATAGTTCATTGTCAACGTAGTGTTCAGTGAGTACCATTGCTGCATTTGTTCACACTTTGTTCTTCCATTCCTATGCCTCTTACATTCCCAAAGACATAAAAACAAACAAATAGAACAAAAAGGAAATAAAATCAGCAAAAAAGAAAAAAACTACTCATTTCCATTTCCTGGAGTTCTATTTTTGTATGCTCAGATGTACATAGGCACTGTGCCTTTCTGTTCTTTTCCTAAGATTATCCTCCTTTGGTCTCTCTGTGTGTGAATGCCTACAGACCTGTATGATTTATTATGTCCTGGTGTATTTTAGATCTAGTTTCCACATATGAGAGAAAACACACACTATTTGTCTGTATCTGAGTGTGGCTTAACTCAACATAATTTCTTCTAGGTTCATTAATTGAATCATATTCAGCAAGTCATTGAACTTTTTAAAATTCTTCTTATATGAATCTAGAAGTTGGGTTAGATTGCTGTGGTTCTTCAAGATCCATATTAATGATTTTGCTTCCTGCACACATAAATGTATACTCAGCTAGAGAATGGAAAAGCTATAAATAGGTTTGTTTTTTCCAACAAGGGCATTAATGCTTTCAGGTATGTATGTCATGTAATAAACCATTTGTCATACACACCCACTGAATTCATTGTGTTTTCTTTTGTTAGGTGACAAACCATCCAGAACCAGTCTCTCAATCATTAACTCCACAGCAACAGCCACAATACAACCTTCCAGAACGAGACAAGCAACTACTTTTCACAGAATATAATTTTGAAGATCTTAGTGCCTCATTTCGGAGTCTTTATAAATCAGTTTTTGAGCAGTCACTTAGTCAGCAAGGTGAGTTTTTTTCCTGCTCATTTATTCACATTGAAGGATTATTACACTCCTCAATAGGATCGTTCAAAAACTAACACAAACTGAGATTTTATTGATGGACAATTCAAGTTGTTTTAGTTTGAGAAAGCAATTTCCTATTTAAAGTAAAAAGCAAACAATTTATTCATTTGATTATGGAGAAGTTTTACACTTCCCTTACAATTGCATCTGCATGGAATGGACAGTAAGGTGAGCTTTTTTTTTTTTTAAGATACCTTTCTTTGTAAAAACATTTTATTGAAAAACATTCTTTTAGTTTCACACAACAGCTGTTATACTTTCTTAATTTTTAGAGCCTTATCATCATGATTAGAATTGAATAATTATGTTCTTTGTGCTTTAACTGTGCTCTGTGTATATTTATGTTATGTGTAGCCTGGCATTGTGCCTACTTTACTTAATTACTAGGGCACCCTGTGCACTGTGTTAAAGAATTTTGTGTGTATGTGTGTCAGTTGTGGATCTTGAACTCTGGGCCCAGGTGCTGTCCATGAACTCTTCAGGTTAAAGCTAGTGCTCTGCCACTTGAACCTCAGTGCCACTTCTGGTTTTCTGGTGGTTAATTGGAGATAAGAATCTCATGGACTTTCCTGCCTGGGCTGGCTTTGAACTGAGATCCTCAGATCTCAGCCTTCTGAGTAGCTAGGATTACAGGAATGAACCACCGATGATGCCCGGATTTTTTTTTTTTTAAATTGATTGAACTCGGAGCCTTTTGCTTGTTAGGCAGGCCCTCTACTCTTTGAGCTATGCCTCCAGCTCTTTTCTTCATTGTTATTTTGAGGTAGGGTCTGTATCTGTGCTTTGTAGGGAAAACTTCCATTATTTCTTAGTAATAATGGAATTATTTGAAATCTTGGGATGGTGAATATTACACCACAAAAGTAGATGGGCAATCTTTTTTAGCATGTCTTTTTTATAACTTTACAAACTTACTTTAATCTTAAAAGTAATTTTAGTTGAAATGCAGTATTACATTTCAACCAAATGCTAGATTGTCACTATAGTATGTTCTTGTCCTATTAGCCACTTAATAAATTTTAGTTAGGATCATGTGACAGGATCAGATTGTTACTTTGTGTTTTTCCAAGCAACACTAATCAGAAATTGTTAGGAACTCTTATCATTGAAGCATTTCCTAGTTGTCAGATTTCCTAGTTGTTTCATATTTTATTCCTTTTCCTGTTTCTATAACAAAATTCCTGAGATTGGGTTCAAAACAACGAGATTTAGTTCTCATAATTCTGGAGGCTGCAAATTCTAAGATCAAAGAATTGGTAGATTTGGTGTCTGGCAAGGGTTCTCTTTCTTTCTTTCTTTCTTTCTTTCTTTCTTTCTTTCTTTCTTTCTTTCTCTCTCTTTTCCTTCCTTCCTTCCTTCCTTCCTTCCTTCCTTCCTTCCTTCCTTCCTTCCTTCCTTCCTTCCTTCCTTTCTTTCTTTGCATTTATATAGTTTTAGTCAAAGTACAATATTTTAGTGACTCTTTATATTCTAGATTTCAATCTTCATTTCAGGACTAGCTGTATAGCTGTCATTTCAGGACTAGCTGTATTATTAAAGGATATCCAATACTGTGTTTCTTACCTGACAGATAAGATAAAAAGGTAAAAAAGGAACTCGTTTTTTGTTGTTTTTGTTTTTTGTTTTTTTGGTCAGTCGTGGGGCTTGAACTCTAGGCCCAGGTGCTGTCCCTGAACTCTTCAGCTCAAGGTTAGTGCTCTACCACTTTCTACCACTTGAGCCACAGCACTGCTTCTGATTTCTGGTAATTAATTGGAGATAAGAGTCTGACAGACTTTCCTGCCTGGGCTGGCTTTGAACTGTGATCCTCAGATCTCAACCTCCTGAGTAGGATTAATAGGCATGAGCCACTGGTGCCTGGCTGAACTTGATTTTTGGGTTTTGGGGGTTTTTGGTCAGTCATGGGTCCTGAATTCTGGGCCTGGGCTCTGTCCCTGAGCTCTTCAGTTTAAGGTGAATGCTCTACCACTTGTGCCACAGTGCCACTTCCAGTTTTCTGAGTTGTTTATTGGAGATAAGAGTCTCACACACTTTTCCTGCCGAGTCTGGCTTTGAACTGTGATCCTCAGATCTCAACCTCCTGAGTAGTTAGGATTAAAAGCGTGAGCCACCAGTGCCTGGCTGAACTAGTTATTTTTATAAGAGCACTCATCCCTAGTCATCTCCAAAAGGTCTACCTGTCATCTTGGGGTTCAAGTTCAAGTATATAAATTTTGAGAGAAGTACACATTTAAGTCATATCATTCCAGCTTGAAAGTTTACAAGTTCATAACAGTGAACAAAAATGACAAAAATTCCTATCTGGATAGCTTATAATTTAACATTTGTCATTGCCAGATTAGAAGGTTAATATTATATACTGATGAATATCAGTGACTTGTCATGACGTGGCTTTTTCTGATGAGTATTTTTGAAGTAAGATGTTTTCTTTAATTTTGTCTTAAAATTTTTACCTAACAAGAGCTAATGTAATACATTTCTAAGCAACTCCAATCTTTGTGAACATTATAGGAAAGCAGTCATTTTGAAATAATAATGGTGATAGTTTCTCAAGCCCATAATTCCACTTTTTTACACTGAATTTGAAAAAGAACATTGAAGCTGGCTATCAGTGGCTTACATCTATAATCTTAGCTACTCAGGAGGCTGAGATCTAAGGATTGTTGTTTGAAGTCTGTCCAGACTCTTATCTCCAGTTAACTAGCAAAAAGGTGGAAGTGGAACTGTGGTTCCAGTTATAAGAGTTCCAGCTTTGAAAAATAAAAGCTAACGGACAGTGCCCAGGCAACTGAGTCCAGTCCTGAATATAGGCACGTGTACAGGGGCGTGCGCGCACATATACACACATGGGCACAGAAAACTGATAAGAATTCTCACTTCTAGTCTAAGGTCTTTCTGGACCTCAGAATAGATCAGTGGTTCTCAAATTGTTCCCTTCAGAGCTTTTGGCTTCTAGTAAAGGTCCCAAACGCTAAAGGAGGAGAAAAGTGCAATAAGAGGAAAATCTTAACAGGCTTCTTTCCCTGGTTCAAAAACAAACAAACAAAAAAACCACTAAACTTGATCACTTTTGAGTTGTAAGAGGCATTTTGCTTTCTTCAATTTTATTAAAAACTAATTTGAAGCCCAGTAAGATGGAACACATCTCTAATCCCAGTTATTCTGGTAGTTGAGGCAGGAGGAACATACAAAGACTGTCAGATAGAACTTCACTCATTTATTTGTGGTCCTAGGAATCAAGCCCAAAACCTTACACATGCTAGATATGTGTTCTACCACTGAATTACCTTCCACCCAAGAATTTTATTATCTCTTGCTACCCCATCTCTAGATGCAGTCTTCTATCTCTAAAACTTGGTAAAGTTTCAGATTCTTTCAATATATTCAAGTACATTTTTACAATTGATGATAAATATATCCTTATTACAAAGTTTGATTCTTTGATAGACAATGTCTTATGGAATTTTTTTTGAATGTTTGGCACAGCAGAACATTGTGTGGATTATACTTTGGGATACTTAAAGTAGCCTAGTTATTTAGAATCAAATGTTGCAGTTAAATTTAATAACTGCCTGCAAACCAAACGTATGTGTTTTTTTTAAACATTAGACACTTTTGGCCTAATCATCCTGATAGCAACTAACATTTACTGAGCTGCTCTTGTGTTTACAGTGTGGTATTTAGTCCTTACAACTCTGTGAAGCAGGTACTGTTATCTGTCCATTGCAGTTCAAAGAGGGAAAATAACTTTCCAAGTTGGACTGTGGAAATGACACTGCAAGGTCTTTAATCCTTTACTTTCTGTAAAGTATAGACTTTAACCCCTAAACTGTACAGACCACAGGAATGATCCTTAAGAGAGTGGAAAAGGTGGTAAAGATGCCATTTTATTTTGCTTAGTCTTAAGGATCCCGACCACTTTGGCTTTTAAAGTATTTAGAGCAATCAGGCTTTATTTCTCCACTCCTTTTCAGTTGAAGCCTTGGACTTTATGCCTACAGAGTACCATCCTGAGTATGACCAACCTTTTTCACTTATTATAGAAGGAGGAGGATGATACTGGGGTTTGAACTAAGTCCTTTGTACTGCTACACTGGTGTGATACTGATAAGCCATGCCTCTAGCTTTGTTTTTCACTGGTTATTTTTATGATAAGGTTTGTAATTTACTTACTTATAGACCTCCCATCATCTCTGGGATC
This sequence comes from Dipodomys ordii, assembly GCF_000151885.1. NCBI lineage: Eukaryota > Metazoa > Chordata > Mammalia > Rodentia > Heteromyidae > Dipodomys > Dipodomys ordii. The sequence goes on along the minus strand of NW_012267249.1, from coordinate 3,946,944 downwards.
TTACAGGCATGTAAAAACTGTATGTCTATGTTCCCTTCATGGAAATGGACTCTTCTGCATAGCTGGCTAGTTACCCAGTCCTCCTGATCTCAGCCTCCCACAGTTTGTGTTGACAGGCACTCCCAATATACCCAGATACAGGTTGAGAATAGGTTTTGTAAGCTTTGTCTGCCTAGGCTGTCTTCAAACCATAAACCTTTCATTATCAGCCTTCCAAATAGCTAAGATTATAGGCATGAACCACTGGCCTTTTTCACTTTTTTCCTAACATTTATTTGACCTTTAAGACTCAAGATAACTCTGTGTGTGTGTGTGTGTGTCCTTTTTTACTTTTTTCCTAACATTTATTTGACCTTTAAGACTCAAGATGTGTGTGTGTGTGTGTGTGTGTGTGTGTGTGTGTGTGTGTGTGGCCTTTTTCACTTTTTTCCTAACATTTATTTGACCTTTAAGACTCAAGATAACTCTGTGTGTGTTTGTGTGTGTGTGGCCTTTTTCACTTTTTTCCTAACATTTATTTGGCTTTCAAGACTCAAGATAAGTGTGTGTGTGTGTGGCCTTTTTCACTTTTTTCCTAACATTTATTTGGCTTTCAAGACTCAAGATAAGTGTGTGTGTGTGTGTGTGTGTGTGTTGGTGTGTGTGTTGATTCAGGGCCTGGGTACTATCCCTGAGTTTTTTTGCTCCAGGCTAGTCTTTTTGGTGGTTAATTGGAGATACTCTCATGGACTTTTCCTACCCAGGCTGGCTTCCAACTGTAATCTTTAGCACTCAGCCTCCTAAGTAGCTAGGATTACAGATGTGAGCCACTGGAGCCTGGCAGCTAGCTGTCTTTTCAAGGAAGGCTTCACTGGGTGTCTAGTTCCTTTTTGTTTTGCTTTAGTGTGTAGACATTATGTTAGGCATAATTTTGTTAAATGTGTCCACTAGAAGGTCTTAACACCTAAGATTAGAGAATGATGTTTCTTTTCCATTATCAGAGAGCCCAGTATGTAATGGATGTTCAATACACTCTTGTTAAAGAGAACCAATGCCTTGCATCCTGATAGATACTTTTGATCTGTATATAATATTGCAAATCATGGACAAAATACATGTCTGGAATCTAACCAGAAATGATCTTTACATCTCTGTTTTTAGGTTTGATGAACATCCCCTCTGAATCTTCCCAACAGTCCCACACTTCGTGTTCCTATCAGCACTCACCTAGCAGTACAGTGAGTTCTCACCCACACAGCAACCAAAGTAGCCTGTCCAACAACCATGGCAGCAGCCTCAACACCACGGGCAGTAATTCGGTTGCACAAGTCTCACTGTCTCACCCGCAGATGCACACACAGCCGTCTCCACATACGCCCCATCGACCTCACAGTTTACCACAGCATCCACAGCGTCCTCAGCACCCAGCACCACACCCACAGCAGCACAGCCAGCTCCAGCCCCCTCACTCCCAGCATTCTTCTCCACATCAGCACATACAGCATCATCCCAACCATCAGCATCAGACGTTAACACATCAGCCACCTCCACCTCCACAACAGGTATCCTGTAATTCAGGTAAGTTTTCATCTTCTGGCTTATATTTGACTAACGATGAATTGTGATCTGTCCATTGTTAATTTAGGTATCATGTAGTATTTACTATTGTAACCCTTTTCAACGGTCTCCTTTTATATTTCCTTATTATAATTTATTACAACTTATAACTAATAACTCTAGAGTTACATAGTTACATAGGTAACTATGTAAGCTAATTCTACAATTCTTACAAGTTTCAGGTTTAACTCTTGTCCTTCTGGTGGCTACTTTCATTGATCATTTAAAAGGAGAATTAGCCGGGCGCCAGTGACTCATGCCTGTAATCTTAGCTACTCAGGAGGCTGACGATCCAGGTTCAAAGCCAGCTCGGGCAGGAAAGTCCATGAGACTCTTATCTCCAATTAACCACCAGAAAACTGGAAGTGGTGCTGTAGCTCAAAGTGGTAGAGCACTAGCTTTGAACTGAAGAGCTGAGGGACAGTGCTCAGGCCCAAAGTTCAAGCCCCATGACTGACATACATACATACATACATACATACATACATACATACATATATATATATATATATATATATATATTTAAAAAAATAAAAAGAGAATGAATATAAAGTCTGCATTGATTTCCCTCATGTGACATCTAATAAAAGTAAACACAGGTTTATTTCAGAAATACTCACTATGGCTCTTTAGGACCTTGAACAAATTAATGATTCTAGGATTTGAATATAGGGCCTTGTGTTTGCGAGGCAGGCACTCATGCTACCACTTGAGTAATATCCTTAGGCCTTTCGCTTAAGTTTATTTTGGAGGTAGGATCTTGTGCTTTTGCCTGAGCCAGATTCAGACTGCAGTCTTTCTACCTCCATGTATCTGGGATTACAGACATATTCTGCACCAACAGTTTTGTGTGTTATTTTTTTTTCTTTTCCTTTCTTTTTTGAGACAGCATCTCACTATTTAACAACCGAGGTTAGCTTCAAACTTCTGATAGTCCTACTTCTGCTTCTTAAATACTGGGATTAAACCACACTTAGCTCACAATTATTTACCTTTTTTTAATAGCTTTGTTATTATCCCATCTATAAAAATGGAACCCAAACCTGTATCCACTGTTGTTATAAGGATCTAATATAAATATACTGAGAATGCAAATATGAGATTCTTGGATTAACACTTTAAATGTTCATGAATGTTCCCTCTCATTGCTTATTCCTGCCAAGCATTGTATCTTAAAAATGGTAGATTGCAAAGAGAAAAGAAATCTTTCTTTGTAGCCCACTTAAAAAACTGAGCCTGATGAATAGCTCAGTAGTAGAGTGTACCTAGCATGTGCCAATAATATATTTAATTTCAGCATGCATACATACACACACACACATACTCCTGTTGCTTTTAAGATAGGTCTTAATGGTTTCTGGGAATGTGGTTGACCACCATTGCTCATGAGACGGCAGTATTTGCACTGTGAAACCCGACGTGTATGACATAGAAGACTGCAAGGTGGGGTTATAGATCCTTCTTTTATCTTGCTTGGTGACCACTTACCACTGATAAGATTTTTATTCTAAAAGGAACTTTTAGATAATACCACTACTAGATAACATTAACTCTGGGTACTTTTCAAGAAAATAAACAATGTATTCTTTTACATTGAACTTTACTATAAAAACTTTTTCTGGAGCTGTTTCTATGTTTAAAAAATAGGAAGAATATATTTTAGGGGGAAACTTAAATGAGATAAATTGAAGAAGAGCAGAGCAATGTACCTGTAACATAGTAGGTCTTTGATAAATACTATCACACCATTTTGGCTGCCCTTTATCCTTGGAGTTATCTAGATTCTTAAAATCTGAGATTAAAGCTATCTTAGTATTTTATTAGTGTTTATCTTCTTCAAAACAATAAACAAATATTAAGTATTTTAATTCTTTGGTTTGACTTTAACAGTCAATTTTGTTTTCGTGATTACTTATTCTAAGTAGGTTCTAGGATAAAATTAAAAATTGTGATTATTTCCTGACTTGATGGAATATTTTCTAAACATCTTGAAATAGTTTCTAGATACATACTTACACAAGAAGTTATATAATACCAGAATTAAATTGTTGAATGGACAAATCAATTACTAGTCCCTGCCTTTCATATCAATACATTCTTCAGAAATCTAAGCCTATCCTTAATGTGATTTGGAAGATTGCCTTAATGAATAGTGATCATGTATTGGTAGAAGTCTGTGGTACTCTTGCCATACCTACATTTTCATAAAGTATAATGCCAGGGAAGAAAAAAAATAGTATTATTCCTGAAGACATTGATGATGTGCCCTTGCTGCTGTCTAGCAGTTTACAAGGAAAATCAATTTCCACCTGGAAGGGAAAAGGGTGCTGGAGTAAGGATAATCACTGTGGTTGTGATAATAACTCATCTCCATTTACATTTGTAAGATGGAAATGATCAGGTTGTCTTTGATTGGGAAGGAATGGAAGGAACAAGAAAGAAATAGAAATTTGTCTGATATGTGCTAAGGAATTTAGTTACATTATCCTCCCAAATCAAGTATAAATTACTACATTTTACAGATAGGAAAATTACAGCTTAAAAGAGTAAAGCAATTTGTTCAAGATTCTAAGTATTAGAATTAGGATTAATATCCTGACCTGACTTTGAAGCCTGTAACACAAGTTATTCTAAGAGGGCTAAAATCCACAGACGTTTCTTGAGTAGGTAGAGTTTAGTTGCCTATTCTCTCCATTAGAAGTTGCTTTATTATGATTTACCAAATGAACATTTAACAAATTTTTTTCTACCATTCCTAAGGAAAAAGATTAGTCATGTCAAGAATGCTTTGTGTCCTTGGCATACTTGTTTTCTGTAGGCCTTTGTGCCACCCTGGCCTGTGCCACCCTGGCCTTTTGACTGTTAGTCCTCTTTGTTGAAACACACTACAGACTTAAGCTCTCCCATGCCTATGACATCAGAGGATAATGTCTGACCATTTCTCACAGAAGGCTCAGCCCTCTCTTCTATTACCTTCCCAGGAGAACTATGTTACAGTATTTCCTTCTCCTAAAGTTGCTTTATAGGAACTATCTACTCTTACCATATGTTCTGGCAGTATATTAAATTATAGTCTGTGATGCTTCTAAATGTGATTCTTCTTTTAGAAGTTAGGGAGGATGTATTTTTTAAGGTTATAACAGCACAAGGAAATGAAACTTTAAATAAAGGGAAATACTGATGTGCACGATTTTTCTGCTTGGTCATTTTTATTTGTACAATATAAATGAGAAGAGCAGCATCAAGCTTGACTTGATAAGGCAGTTTGTAAACTGCCAGCTGGAGGTTAGAAGACCTGTGCTTTCACTTGAGTCAAGGTTCAAGTCTTAGATTCATCTCAGGGATCATATTGAGTTATGCCACTTCTCTGAGCTGTCTTTTATTTATAAAATGGAGAAAAATGGTATCCTTCCTTGCCTGTGTCACAGAACAGATTGACCCAATACCAGATAGAATTGGTACAAGTCCTACCAGGTACCGGTGGCTCACACCTGTAATCCTAGCTACTCAGCAGGCTAAGATCTGAGGATCATGGTTTGAAGCCAGCCTAGGCAGGAAAGTCCATGAGACTCTTATTTCCAATTAATCACAGAAAAAGCTGGAATTGGCACTGTGGCTCAAGTGGTAGTAGAATGCTACCCTGGAACAAAAGGAGCTCAGGGACAGCACCCAAGCCTAGAGTTAAAGCTTCAGAACTGGAAAAAAAAATAGTACAAGTCCCTTTCTAAGACTGGACAGGATCAGCTGGCTTATTGTCTTCCCTTAACATACTCTTCAAACTTTCACTGTTCAAGAATTTTAAGATTATTGTTACTACTTTGTAGGTGTTTCAAACGATTGGTATGCAACACTTGATATGCTAAAAGAAAGTTGTCGAATTGCCAGCAGTGTTAACTGGTCAGATGTAGACCTTTCACAGTTCCAAGGTGAGTACTGGTTCTTTTTGACATAACTAAATTTGGTATTTTCTCTGGAAGATTATATGTTTCTTTGTAGTAGAAATAAATACCTCTTTTAAATAAAGAAAGTGAGATATATGCTTTAAAAGAACACTTTTAAACACTTAAGTAAATTATTTTGGTCAGTTGATAGAGCAGAGGATTATGGAAAAGAACTCTAAAAGTAATTTGGCCATATTTAAAAGAATTGGGTTTTGAGTAATCATGAAATGCCCGACTATGTGGCATGAGCAAATCACTGCTATAATCTGAAATGAGCCAGTGGGTATTTTGAGGGCTCGCAATAAAAAATATGTATCCTGGTCTTTTTTTGTGCAGTGTTTGCAAAACTGTGCTAACTGTATTTCAAATATTTTCCTCATAGGTCTGATGGAAAGTATGAGACAGGCAGATCTCAAGAACTGGTCTTTAGATCAGGTTCAGTTTGCTGATCTCTGTTCTTCTCTTAATCAGTTCTTTACACAAACTGGCCTTATCCACTCACAGAGTAATGTTCAGCAAAATGTTTGTCATGGTGCCATGCATCCAACAAAACCTTCCCAGCACATTGGAACAGGTATGGGCTTTTTCTCACTTACTGCTTTAGCAACTTGATTTGTTGCTAAAGTGACAGTGGTTTGTTTAGGTGTTTTGTTTGTAAGAAATGAGTGGTAGCAAGTAATTTATACAGAAGGCTTATCTTTTAAGAATTGAGTCGAGGGACTGGGAAGGTGGCTCAATGGTAGAGTGCTTGCCTTGCATGCATGAGGCCCTGGGTTCGATTCCTCAGCACCACATAAGCAGAAATAGCCAGAGTGGCGCTGCAGCTCAAGTGGTAGAGTGCTGGACTTGAGCTGAAGAGCTGAGGGACAGCGCCCAGGCCCAGAGTTCAGGCCCCATGGCCGGCAAAAAATTTTTTTTTAATGAAAGGGCTGTTCTGTTCAGATTTATATGATTTTTCTATTAAGTATCTTTAAGACATTTATACAAAGAAAAATTATGTGTTTTCTGAGAACATAGTTATAAAGTCATATCAGTTTGAATTTATATAGATTGGCAGGGGAAAATCAACATTTTATGTCTTCCAAAGGTGTTAGAATTACAAGTTCAGAGTTATACTTGATTACATGTAGTGGCAAATTCACATTTTTTAGGCTCTATAATGAGAACAATTTCTATGTGAAAATAAAAAGATTAGGAATGTGACTATTTGTAAAAGTTAAGGATGCTTAATATAGGTATATGTATGTTTCTATTCCAGAGAAATGAGAAAAGAAATAATAATTAAAAAAAAAAAAAGCTGGGTGCTATTGGCTCATGCCTGTAATCCCAGCTATTAAGGAGGCTGAGATCTGAGGATCGTGGTTCAAAGCCAGTCCAGGCAGGAAAGTCCATGAGACTCTAATCTCCAGTTAACCACCAGAAAACCAGAAGTGGAGCTGTGGTTCAAAATGGTAGAGCACTAGCCTTGAGCACAAAAGCCCAGGGAAAGCACCCAGCCCCTGAGTTCATGCCCCACAATTGTATCCCCCCTCCCCTACACAAAAAAAGATCCCTAGTAAAAAAAATCACTTTGTTGTGACTTGAATCCTAATAATATGTAGAAAGAATAGCACAGAGTCTGAAAAGTTGTTGGTATATGAGTAACCAGGCCTTTTTAGCTGAGTCCAGTCTTAAAAAGTACATTAGCCATATATCTGATAGCTGATGTGAACAGTACATATACACACACATAGCACTAAGTATACTAGAGCTATAGCTTAATTTAACTTTTCCTTCTTTCCAAGTCAGCAGTATGATCAGTCAGAGTGCAGTTCTTACTATAAAAGGCATGTAACCTTGAGAGGGAACAACTAGAGGTCAAAAGTTTTGGTTCAGTCTCACTTCCTCTCTGATCCTGTTTTCCCATCTATATAAACAGAGGTATGATTGGACTAGATATTTCTCAGGACATCTGGTTTTCCCATAGCAGATGAAAGATTTTAAGCAGCCAAATCCACTGCACCATACCTGAATAAAAGGGAAAGAGTTTTCTTACCTTCTCTATCATTGCAACATGGCTAGATTTCAATTTGTGGCAAATGCTAGAAACTCCTGGGGAATTAGCCTTTCCAAAATTCCAGATGTTCCTTGCAATGTGAACCAGTTTTATGGTCCTCATTCCCTGTGAGTTACTGAGGAAGTGTTCATGATGTTTATTTCCCTCCTGTTGTATATCATTAAACAATGTCATTGACATTTTAAAGCTATTAAACTGGATGGCTCCTATGGATAAAACTATATTAAGAACCATCTGAAGTACTATTTGAATGAAATCCATGATCCATTTGAATGGTATACGTTTTTAAATCACTTTAGTTCCTTGTATATAGTTACTCTTACATTGTGCCTCCCACTCACTTTGTTAACTGACTAGAGCACACATGATTAGGCTACTTTCAGAGTGAGAGGATCAGTGTAATAGAGATATAAGCAGTAGTAGAAGGCTTATGATCTAGGAGATCTGGATTCTAAACCTTATTCTGTCAAAATTGCATATATTTGGATGTTAGGTAAGCTTTGCTGACTTCAGTTCCCTGTAGAGTAGGGATTGTTCTTCTTTCATCCTCCTGTGGGCTTAGTGTGAGGTCAGATGAAGTTATATATATGGAAATACTTTTAAATACTTTTGAAATGTAATGCTTCATGTGACAACAGTAGACATAACTTACCTGGTAGCTAGAGAATTAATGGCAGCGCCACAGTTAATACCAGTATGCTCACCTTGTTCAAAAAGCCAGCCCTTCCACCTCACCTGCTTCGTTTTATTTTAGGCAACAGTTCTGGTAATGGTTTTTTTGTTCGTTTGTTTGTTTTTGTGGTCTTTGGACCATACTTTTTTTTTTATTGTAAAGGGATTCTGTTAGTGTTTTAACACTTCATTTATTTTATTTATGGTGACATGTTTTCTTTTCTTTTTGCTTTTAAATCTGATTAGGAAATTTGTACATAGACTCTAGGCAAAATCTTCCTCCTTCAGTGATGCCACCCCCTGGTTATCCTCACATCCCACAGGCACTCAGCACTCCGGGAACAACAATGGCAGGTAGAGTGAATGAGTGAGTGTGTGTATGTATTGCTGTTGGTACCAAGTTTAATACCGAAAAGCTTGAGTGGTAAGGCTGTTAGAGGTCTGGGGTGTAGGGGATATTTGAGGTTATTTGACAATGACAGGACTTTAGCAGGCCAGGATCCTAATTTGATTAGCACCATGGATTCTGCTTGTATTCATTCAAGTAGAATAGCTCCAGTAGGACTATTTCAACAATGGTTTCTAGAGAGGTTCCTTACAGAGACAGTAAGTTTTAAGAGTTAACTAGTTTGTGAACTTTTTTCCCCTAGGTTCCTGAATATATAAGTCTTACATTTAGCCAGGAGACAAGGGCTCATTGTTAGAACTGGGAGGGGGTCTCAAGGATCACCTGGATGAGGAAATAGAGGATCAGAAAGAAAGACGCTGCCTAGACCATCCAGTTTGACAAGTGGCTAATTCAAGATTTATGTCCTGGTCTAGATTCAGTTTATTTTTCTCACATACCACATATCAGGGCTGGGAAGGTGGCTCAGTGGTGGATTGCTTGCCTCATATACCACATATCCTTCCTTTGAGCTATCTGAGGAAAAGACAGAAAGTAATGTACAGTGGTAGAGGTACTAAAAACCCTGAAAGAACTGTGTACCCACAGTAGAGAAGGAGTTGGAACCATGTGGCCTGTTTCTAGATAACAGGGAAGAGATGTATCTGTTATCTGCACTCACTAGTAATTTGTAGATAGCATAATATATGATGGTTAATTCAAATTGCCAGGTTTGAATCTTGTTGTTTCATCACTTAATAGTTAATGAAACTAGGCAGTCTACCAGTTACCCAATTTCTGACTCCAGTGTTATTTCTGTCAGTAAAAGGAGCTAGGGATACCATCCAAATCTTGAAGTTAGGAGGACCAAATTGGGGTTATATTGGGAATCACAAAAATGAGGAAGTTGTAAGTTTTTGTTAAATTGGAGACAGATGTGCAGGCATTTCTGCTGCACTGCGATATTGTGAAAGCCTTGCATTTCATGCAATTGTACACTAAAGTGTTTATGAGAAAAAATAATTAGATGAGACTACTTGAAATTTTCTGTTCAGTATACTAACAAAACAGTAAATACAGTAAAAATTCCTCAGCAGTTAAAGCTTAAGCTCTAGGAAAAGAATGAATGCTATGAGTAAATACTAATTTTTTTAAAAAAACAAAAAACTGTTTAGAAGGGGTCTCTGAAGTGTGGAAACAAAGGCAGAATGCCTTGAGACTGTGAAGCACCTACAGAGCCAGAGTGAATCAAGAAGAATGTGGGAAATGAGCATCTTGGACTAGATACTCTTCATAATTCACTGTGATCTACTGTGTTGATGTTTTCTGTTCACTTGCTTTTACATGGTGGCCCAAAAATTAACTTCTGGGGAAGAATTAGTATGGTCCAGTCTGACTTTGGTGACAAATAGCCATCATTCTCCTGTTCACCATTTTTATGTGAGCTACTTGAAGTTACTAAAGCATAGGTTGGAGCCCAGTAGATCCTGAGAGAAATAGTTGCATCAACACTTTACTCATACAGCCCGGTATAGTGAAAAGAGCATGGTTTTTGGAGTCAGGTAAACTATGTTCAGACCTTATCTTGCACCTTCACTAGTTTTATGAATTGCTCATGTTTTTGTGTGTGGGACGATAAGGTCTTGCTTTGTAGCTCAGCCTGGCCTCAAACTCAGAATCCTTCTACCCCAACCTCCCCAGTGCTAGGTTTGGGATTTTAGGTGTGTACTATCACGACCAGCTTTTTGTTCATCCTCTTAAGGATCCCCCTTACCTACAGGGTAAGGCTCAGAACTGCTTCATAACACATATTATCCCATGAACCCATACATAATATGTGCTATGTATTGGCACATAGGAAATGCTTAGTAGGGATTAGTTCCTTTCTAACTTTTGTTTCTACCCAATCACTATTGGTGTTTCCCTATTCTTCCCAGGCCATCACGGAGCCATGAGCCAGCAGCACATGATGCCTTCCCAAGCCTTTCAGATGCGGCGCTCCCTGCCTCCAGATGACATCCAAGATGACTTTGATTGGGATTCAATTGTGTAGAGCTTGTTTCTGCAAGGCAACAGACCCCAATATCACCTTTCTGTGCGGTGCAGTGAAGGGAAAAGTTTAAGAAATCCAGTTGAGTAAACAAAGTTGATAATCACTTTGCTAATGTTACCAAGATTTCTTTTGAAGACAATCAAAAAGATTTTAGCTGGATAACTTACTGCTTTTATCTGACCCAAACAAGTACTACATGTTTGTCTCCCTGCCAACTGCCCTATGTAGCTCCTGTTGTGTGATTTGAACGGCTTTTTGCATATTTGTGTCAGTTTGATGTTAACCACAAGTGCCAGACTGATTTTTCAGACAGAACCTATTTTGCTGCAAGCAGTTTATAGATGCATATATGTAAATATGTGTACAAACATTACTGAAAGGCTTCAGTTTTTTTTGTAATTGGATTGTCATGTCTTGAAAAGAACGCTATTATCAGTTTTTGTTCCTTTTTAGGCTATTTTTTGCAGGATGCTTTTAACTGATGCTTAGAACCGAAAGGAAATAGATTTTCTCCAGAGCCTAGTTCCCTTTTAATCTCTTTCAGAAATGTAAGTAATAATGAATTCTACCCAGTAAGTCTAGGAACCCAGAGTTCGATACTGTCCAAACAATCCAGAGGGGCATGTTGTTCCTGAGCTGTATGAAGAAGAACTGGCCAAATTTGTTTTGCTGCTTGGGGAAATTATAGAAGTGTTGTACCTTGTCAATGTCTGTTTCTTAAATCTGAATTATGACAGTTCTGAAATGTTTGGCTGATTAGAAGCTGAGTACTGCTTGGCTCATAAACAAATCAAGGCTTCCACATTTACTTATATATTTATTGTCCAAAAGTGTTATTTTAATATTTATTACGACCTTCTGTGAATGCTCAGCTCCTATTGGGTTCAGTAAGAAGTGTGGTGTCTGAAAGCATAGAGTAATTTTTCTTGATAAGAGTTTACAGACAAGACAATCAGAGGGACATTGTATTAGTCTTTGTATCACCACTTCTTTACCAGGTGAGTATATTTCTCTCTTTCTTCCCTCCCTCCTTCCCTGATTCTCCCCTTCCCTCCCCCTCCCCTCTCTCTTAGCATTCCTGCAGATTGGGACTTAGATTCAAAGGATTTTTTTTTTTTCTGGAATTGAATCAATCCATCTGAGTAAGAGAACATCAGGACAGGTTTATAAAGGAAGTTTCCGCACTTAGCCTCTTTCTGTTTAAATAGCACTGAAAGAAGGGGAGAGCTATATACCCAGATTTGATTTGCCTCAGTCTGTGGTGCAATTATTAAGTGGTCTGCTATTCCTTTCTGTGTGTCTGTGTGTACGTGACATTTGGCCACTTCATTTGGAATGAAGCCTACCTTTTGGGGGTGATTTTTAGTTGTTTTATTTCATGTCATATCACAGTTATTCTACATGGATTGATTTTCTTAATTCTACAGTAAAGCTAGAATGAATGAGATTCGTTCCCTAATGAATAGGTTTTGAATTGATTCTCAAGAGAAAATCTTTCTGTTTTAATGGATTAATAGGTTCTATCAAATCAAAGAGGAATAACTACTCACTCGTTGTTTATTACCAGCTCTGGTCTCTCTTATCACCCATGCGAAATCATTTTACTTAGCCTTAGTGATTCTGTGGTTGAGTAATCTCTACTTGAAATAGTCATCTTTGTGTTTGTGAGTGTGTGTATGTATGTATGTGTATGCATATGTGTACCCATATGTTTTTGTATGTGTCTTAATGGAGTGTTTCCTTGAATGAATCACTGGGAAGCCAGCCATAGTAAAGGCTGGTAAGATTTGGGAGGAGGGAAGACCTTTATGTTTCTTTGTTGCTTGGACCCTGCTTGGTATGAAAAAGCTCAGTTGCAGCCCTTTGGATAAGTGAAAATGAGAGGATTCTGGGAAGGCAACCAACAGATGCCTCTAAGAAGGATCCAGGCAAGATGAGAGGACAGCCTGCAGAGTAAAAGCTTGAAGGGGGTGTTCAGTAGTCTACTCAAGTCACTGTTTTCTAGATATTGAAATTGCTACTTTGAAGCTTTCTGAATTGCTTGGGTAGCAATGTGCACTTTAAAGAATTGGGGTATTGGAATACAGTCTCTTAAACTGAATGAGTTGAGTAGAACTACTGATCATGATTTTACAAATTGTATGATGCTGATTTCTCATTTGTCAATCATTTTCTGATTTGCAGTAATCAATATTTTTTTTTAAGTATTTCAACTTACCAAGAATGGCACTGGAGGCAAAGTCTCCAACCAAACCCATCTGCTGACTTTGGCCTCCAATGGTCCCAGGACAGGCCTTCTCTGTGAGCCTTGACTAGACAGGGTTGGCTGATAAAACGCAGAGTCCCTCTAGTGGCCATTTCTATTGTTAGTTTACTAATGCAGAGCAAGTTCTGTCTTGGACTTAAATTGACTAGAGAATAATAAATGCATGTAATTAAATAGGGCACTCTGTCCAGGAGAATAATCTGACTGGCATTTGTGGAAGTTTTTGAAATGTAAATGTATTCATGTGTGTTTCTGTAAATACGTCTGTCTCAAATGTCCTTTGAAATGGGAGGGAATCGATCTGGGGATACTTTCAAATGGAAAAGAGTATTTTGATATTGTTCATTCAGAGGGTGATGTGTACATATCTATATTGTATATATGTGATGAAAATGCATTGGCTTTTTGTGCAAACACAACCTGCTCTCTGTACTGCTATTGGACAGTCAGTGTTTTAATGTTTCTACAGTTTTGCTATTGCACGATTTCATATTCTGCCTCTATGATGAACGGCACCCATTCTTTGTAACTGTTTAGTGCTGTAAAGAAATATTCCAAGTGTCATTAGGATTGTTGCTGCCAGAACCGATATGCATGAATGGCACTTAAAATAAATATATTAAATCTATTTGCAACTCTGGTTGTTCTGCATCATTCGCTGCATTTCATTTGAGGGAATCAGACTGGAGCTAGTTCAAATTCAGAAACCCATGGTCAGCCCCAGAGCCCTCAAGCAGTGGACAGTTGTGTCTCACAAAATACTGCCTCAGAACAGTGTCTGTGGTTATTCACTTTACATCTCATTACTTCTGTGAACTTGAGGAAGATATTTAACATCTGAGTTCATTTTCTTCATTTCCAGTGCCTATAAAGTGAGAGTAACACTTCCTAGAATTGGAATGGGGTTGCACTGATCAGTCTGTTTAAACATTTACAACAGCACCTATAGCATATTCAGAGTGTTCCAGGTACTTTTCTGAGTAGATATTGTGGCCGTCACTCTGCAGGTGTGAGACAGAGGTGTAGTCATCTGTCCAGATTCTTTGATTGACAAGTGAGAAGACTTAGGTTTGACTCCAGGCATCATGTGTTTGTTTTTTTTATAGGATCCTGTTATCAAGGGAATTCCTATCATGCCACTTACACTTGCTTCTAGCCTTGTCCCAACACTGCCTTCCCAGAGAGCTGGTTTCTAAAAGGTGACTGTAGAGCTTAACATTTGCAGAACAAATATGCTGTGACAAGGCCTTCTGTGAGAATCCCAGAAAGGAGGAAGCCACAATTCTGCCCTTAGGGGTGCAGATTTTCCCAGAACAGGGAGAAAGTGCCAATCCAGAGAAGGTGGTTAGGGAAACTACTCCGGAAATACTCCCTGGCAAGGTGGGATTCTTTTGATAAGGGGTTAGATTGGTTGAGAACATGGACATTGGTTTAGGAAAGCTTTGGGGTGCGAATCAACTATTTGGACTCTTGGAGGTGCCTGGCACTGATAGTGGAAGGTCTTTCCATTGATACTAATGCTTAGAGCCAGAGCTAGAAGGTAGATTAGCATAGGAACTGGATTAGCAAAGGGATTGTGGCTTGCAGTGGGAGAAGTGTTGGGGGTTGCTACTGAAGCACAAGCCTTCCCTGAGTGGTGGAGACTAATGATGCCAAGCCTGGTCTTACTGTTGTGGGAACAAGTTTTGTGCAGCTCAGCAATGGAAGACTGGCACACAGGGAAGGTGGAATTTAACCCGGAACCTGTCTCACCCAAAAGGGGAGTTTTCCACCAGGCTCAGAATCTGAGATTGGGAAATCCCAAGAGCATTAACTTAACTGCATTTACAATTCAACACAGCTAGTAGTGGATCTGTAATAATACAGTCTGGGTCTGACTCTGGAGCTCATTGCCTTTTACCTCCTAAAAGGAAGGTTTCCCAAGTGAGTAATGACTACTCACAGAAAGGGAGGTAGGGAGTCCCTCTTGGGAACTAAAGCTTGCATTACTCCCATCACAGGTCAGTTTTCATGATTACTAGTCACTTGGAAGGCCTGTAGTAGAAGACAAATGTGGTCACCTTGTGCTGATTCTCATTTATCTGTAGCACATACCTCCCCAGATCAAAGAAAACGGCGAAATCATTAAGCTTAATGTTTATTTCTCAAGGCTTTAACATGACACTTGAAAAATGTCACATTTATAAATGTGACCCGTGGCAAATCCTGCAAATGCCATGGTAGCATCAGCACTCAGGTGGGTACCTGAATGGAAATGCCCTAGAAGTGCAGAACTGTCTTGAAAGTTTCAAGCTTGCAGAGGCCCTAGGAAGCTGCTCACATAACCTCATACTGTGTTGTTGAGAACATTGAGACCCAATGAAGTGACTTGTTTCAAGTCACATAGCTACTTAGGGAAAACTTAGAGACAAAAGGAAAAAGCCATTTACATGTCAGCAACTTAAAATTTCCAGTGCACATTTTCATTTCATCTACACAGTAGCCTGATGATGTAGTATTGTTCTTGCTTCATTTTATGGAAGAGGAAGAACAACTTAGAAGAACTAAGAGACAATGGGATTTTTTTTTTTTTGGTCAGTTGTAGGGCTTGACCTCTGGGCCTGGGTGCTGTCCCTGAGCTTTTCAGCTCAAGGCAAGCATTCTACTGCTTGAGCCATAGCGCCACTTCCGGTTTTCTGGTGGTTAATTGGAGATGAGTCTCATGGACTTTCCTGCCCCGGCTGGCTTTGAACTGCAATCCTCAGAGCTCAGCCTCCTGAGTAGCTAGGATTACAGGCGTGAGCCACCAGTGCCTGGCAAAAAAATATGGAAATTTTAAATGTAAACTACCAATCCAGGATGGACATAGGCCTCTGAATGTATCTGCCTCTAGGTATCTCCTGAGTCTCTCACTTCTGAGTGTGGGGTGTCTGAAGGAAGATACATGTTTGGGAAACACTTTCCTTAAGTGGAAGCAGACAGCAACCAAAAGCTACAAAAAGCCATGGTGGCATTCTGACATGCTTTTCCATGCCGGTGCCTTCCTAGAGGTATTTCAAAAGCAATTTTGAGCTTTCTCCCTGCAATCTCCATTTGAGATGGAGAGGTGATTAGTCATTTGGCTTCATCAAAATCAGGGCTGTTTCCAGCTTTGAGCTCTCAAGCAATGGCCTAAGCCAGGGGGCCTTGGATGTCAGAATCAGCACCCACCATTTATTAGGCACCTGATGTTACTTTTCCCAAGCACGTGATATAAGTCACTGTATTTACTCTTTCATATAACTGCTTGGGGCTGTCGCTATTATTACCAGCCTCACCTTACAAATAGTCTGAACTATAGAGCAATGAATTGTCTTGCCCAGTACCATCTGGTTGGTTCCTGACAGAGGTAATAGCAAAAGGAGAGCTTACATTTCAGACCCAGGCCAGGCAGCTCCACAGTTCTGCCCCATCTTCATCTTCAGCCCCATTTGAATGCCCAGCAAAGGGCCTATAAAGTGAAAGCTGCAGGGAGCGCCTGTCGCCACCAGGGGGCAAGCTGCCAACTCTGCCCTCCCTCATAAGGAAGTATTCTTTTACTTTGGGGCCATGCTTTGTTTCTATAGGCCTCAAGGAAAAGCAGGGTCACCGGGTGCCAGCCCTCAGAATCTCCAATATAAAATCTCTCCAGTGTCAGAGCTCTACTGTCTGAAGAAGCCAAGGAGCCATTCTAGTTCTTAACCCTACCTAAAGCTGCTTGGCTAGGGCTCCTCCAAGCCCTTATGACACCCACTGTGCACCCCCCCCACACACACACTAAAGCTTAGAGAGATCACTCCACCAGTCCTAGATCTCATCTTTTCAGGACCAGCAGATACAGAGGCTGGCACTGTTTCTGCAGGTGTGGTTTGAAACAGCCACCTACCTTTCTTTCCCTCCCCTGCCTTGCCTCTGAGCCTGAGTGGGCCTGAGTGTCTCCACATACTCACAGCGTCTGCCACAAACATTATGATTATTGCCACCATTTGCCAGGTCCCTGCCCCATACTTGACAGCCATTATCTGACTTAGCAATCCTAACTGCCTGGTGAGATCGGTGTTGTTATCTGCCTTTTACTGCTGGGCATTGCTATTTGGAGAGGTGAAGTATTTGCCCAAAGGTCATTGCCAGTGTAAGGGATAGGACAGAACTCAGACCTGCCTCATTCTGGTCAGCTTTTCCCAGGGGCAGATTGCCCCTTCCTCTTCCTCCCTGCCCTGTCCATGCATTACAGACACCTAGGAGTGTCTGGCTTCATGGGTTGAATGTAGCCTTCACAGTGCAGTCCCTAGGTTGGGAGGCACTTTCTTGTCCCATCTACAAAGGCAATAAATACAGGACAATTGTCATCTTCAGTGATGCTCCCAGAGACAAGTGTGACCCTCTGGTTCCATGAAGGTCTGTGGGTATAAGCTTGTGTGAGACTGTGAATAGAACCTTATGTGTGCTCCTGACTATGCAGTTATGTCTAGGACTTGTGTGCTTGTATGCTGTTGAGCTACAGAGGCAGGGTGATGACTCTCAGAGGCCAAGGCTCCTCATTCAAATTTGGTGGCATATTAGCCTCTTCCTCCACTTCCAGGTCCTTTTTTTATTGGTGACACTTGATCAGGATCAAACTTTGTTCCCAGGCATGTCAGAGTTGGGTCCTGCAAAGTCTGGCACAAATTCTTCCTTTTTCTTACCTCACCCTGATCTTGTCACTACTCAAGCAGCACCCTCCGAGCTAGATCGCAATCATGTATTCTTCTTCCTTCTCCATATCCAGTCCTATTCTAGCTTTCTCACCCTCCCTCCACCCCCAGAAACTGGCCCAGGGTGACTGATACTGTGGTGGAGATGTGCCCTGCAAGCCCCAAGGGCCAACACAGTCAATGCTTGAAGCATAGAAAAGAATGTGGGCTTAGGAGGCAAAGGAGCTAGAATTCCATATGAGCAAGACATTGAGCCTCAGTTTCCTTATCTGTAAGATGGAGGTGAAAACCTCTTACCTCAAAGTGTTAAGCCATTTGAAGAGCAGCTAGCCTGGTGCTACATATTAATCCCAAGGAATGGCCTTCCTTCTCCTCTATTTGGAACCAAATTGCCAAGGTCACCTGATACTCCTGCCTCTTCTCTTCCCCTGCATCCTTTGCCCTCCTTGGGCACCCCTTCCCTCCTGGACATGTACAGCTCATGGCTGAGAGTGCACTTGACCCCACTGCTTACACGGTCATTACATCACAACTCTGCCATAGGTCATTTCACTCTGAAGCCTTCAGTCCCAAGCTCTCATTGGCCAAGGCCCCCTCACATGGTAAGCAACTGGTACCCTGGCCCCTGGGACCTGTTATCCCAGGCTTGTCCACTCATGGCCTCCTTGGAGTCAGTGTTCACCTCCTATTCCCCATCTAACCCAGGGCTCCAGGAGGAGCTCCTGGGGCACATGGCAGGTGCTCCAGCTATGACTACTTCTCTGTACTCCTTAGGATGTGAAGTTGCTTCAGTGGCTGTGCCTCAGAGTTAGGGAGGAGGAGGAAGCTGCTGTTCTGTGGAGTGGGAGCAGATGGTGAATGAGCCCTCTCCATCTCATCCATGCCAGACTGTGGGGATGGTACTGTTGAGCAAACAAGTAGACACACCTGCTATCCACTCCACAGCTGCCCCTGGAGCATCAAGGGCAGGAACCGACCCATCTGGGGCCTGGGGTAGGGAAGGGATCTCAGCATAAGAAGCCTGAATTGGACTAAGGTCATCAGTCTTCAAGTCCCAAGTCAGCACCTGCTGTGTGTGACGCTGATCACTCAGAGCCTTGGTTTTCTTCTCTAAAATGGGCATCATAGGCCTACCTCACAGGATCTGACTCCATGGCCACCCCTTTCTTTTCCTTTTCTGGAAAAAAGAGGAACAAAGAGTTTGGTACCAGGAAGATAAAATAGGAGGTAGGGGGGCTGGGAAGGTGGCTCAGTGGTAGAGCGCTTGCCTTGCATGCATGAGGCCCTGGGTTCGATTCCTCAGCACCACATAAGCAAAAAGAAAAAAGCCGGAAGTGGCGCTGTGGCTCAAGTGGTAGAGCGCTAGCCTTGAGCTGAAGAGCTAAGGGACAGCACCCATGCCCAGAGTTCAGGCCCCACGACCGGACCCAAAAAAAAAAAAACATAGGAGGTAGGGTAGTAGACTGGGTTGAAAACTTAGAATTTTCTTTGGCATTTGAGAGAACTGGATTCTATTCTGAACTGAGATAGCCTCACGTTTGTGTCTATACTTATGCTATCTATTGACCAAGTGCTTTTTTACAGTACACAATGAATACAACAGGTGCAACCCTGAGAAAGTCATGGTCCCTTAGACCTCTCTGAGCCTCTAAGCTTCAGTTTACCCATGTATAAAATGGGTTGTAGTTATTTCTTACATATTCTTAGAGCTGCTAGGTTCAAATTCATTCTAATGTCTACTGTAAGCATTTGTGGGTTTCTAGAGGTTCCTATAGAAACCAGAGATTATTATAACCTCTCAAAAAACATTTACAAGTTTTAAAGGTGAGGCTTTGGAGTGTGGGCCACACCCCTTTCAAGGTCACACAGAACCGTAAGTCTGCAAGCTCCTACCTGGCTCTATTCCAGGCCTTACTGCTAACGTTAGCTTGGGCCTGTGACATGCAGGCAAATGGAGTTAGGCCTGAGGGGACTAAGCTTTAGTGGACCCAACTAATGAGCACATGAGAGCCACAATAAGGGACCCACACAAGGATATTAACCTCCTGGCCCAGGTCAGGCACTGGAGTGAGTGTTAGCTATGAATTGGGGATGAGTCCAGTTTCCACAACTGAAAATTTCTCAACCCAGAGCTTGGCATAAGCTCTGTATCATCATGGCAAAAAAACCCTGCCATGTTGCTGACCCCACGAACACTCAGCATTCTGGTCACTGGGTGAGACCTGGGGTCTCCACACACTTTGCTCCCAGCAGTTCACAGGATGCTGAGCAAGGCAGACAGTCTGGATAGGTGTTTGATAGAAGAGAACAGGAAGTGAAGTCAGGCTTGCAGGGACCAGTTTGATGAGGAATATTTTCTAGAAAATCTAAGATGTTCAGGGGAGCTGATACTGTCTCTTAATTTTCAGAAGCTGAAGCTGCATCTTAGGGTCCTCTCAGAACCTTGAGTTTACCAGGCTCACACCCTGGATCCTGAGACTACCAGGAACCAGACTGGGCAAGGAGCTGAGGGGACTGGGGAAGAAGAGTGGGTTCCTATTTCCCAGAGCCAATGTCAGAGGTAAAGTTGGGAAGGGCTAAGGCCTTGGAGCCACTTCCTCTTTCCCACAGCATGATGTGATGTCACTTCTGTAGTCCTGGTTCCCTCCATCCCTGCTTCTTACCAGGAAACCCTGGTCAGGAGGTATGGGAAGGAGAAGCAACAGGAGCCAAAGCCCTTGTGTAACCCCCCACTCAGCCACACCTGGGGAGAGGGCACTGAAGAACCATAATGGGTGAGTATGGGAAGGGTTCCTTCAGACCTTAGTGGCTCACTCAGCCCCATCCTTAATGCCAAATCAAAGCCCAGCTTTAGCCTCCCACGTCATCTGTGTTCCAACCCTGATCATAAACCCCACCCCACCATACTTCCTCTTCAACTGCACACTCTACAAGGAGCCCTAATCCAGACCAAATCAACCTCGGCATCCATTAGTCCTCACATCAAGCCATCCCCACTGGATGCTGCCCCTCCCTGGATTCCAGACTAATCCTGTGTTCTCACATCAGCTCCATTCTAACCCAGATCTTAATCAGAACCCCAACTCAAGCCCACTCCAAACTCTCATCTCTAGCTGCTATCTCAGTGTCACCCTAACTCACCTCCAATCCCAGTCCTTGAACCTATGCTGGTGCCCATCCCAGTCCACCCAGCCCCACCTTGGCTCATTCTTGAGCCAAGTCTTACCCTCTTTCCACCCCACCCTCATTAGTGGACCCCTTTGCTACACCACTGCCTCACCTTCACCCCACATCCTTGCACCTGCACCTGTATTGCACATCCTCACCCAACTCTACCCTTGCTCATGCTCAAACCCACTGTGCACTCAGCTAATATAGGCCAGAGTAGAATGGACACACTGCAGACAGAGACTTCTGCAGGTACATGTATACACACATAAAAAATATGCCTCTTAAGCATTCACATACATACCTTGTCACACATGGATACACACATCCCTCAATGTATATATACATCGTCATGCACAAACACTTCAGTGTGTACACAGCACACACTTCAGTTCCATATGCATGCATTTTGGCGGACACAGGCATTTGTACACATCCGCACACCAGCAAGGAGAGCAAGTCCAATCTGGCACTGAAGACAGTGCAGGAAAACCTCATGCTCCCTGATCCTGCCTGACTGAGCCCTTTGTTCCCTTATCATCAGCTCTACTCCCTCTGGGCCTTCTCCAGTATTGACTCTCCTGTCCAAGTATTGCTGCCTGCTTTGTCTTTGAACATCTGCCTGGTTTATGGAATAGTAAGATGGCAGTCCCATTGCTGTTCTTCCTCCTGGGTCCAAGGGCTCTGCTCACATGCCCAGTGCCCACTAGTGATCCCAGACAGAGGCCTGTGGGCTCGCAGGATGAGGATGGAGCATGGCTCAGACAGCCAGCTGGCTCTGAGAGCCATGCCAGGAGCTCCTGTGAAGGGAAATGTAACAAAGGGGTCCTTTACTGAGGGCTTCCTGGATGACAGACATTGAGCTAAACTCTTGAAAACTACATTTAACTCTCAGAACAATAGCATTGGCCCACAGGCAAGGTACTTACCTGGACTGTCACAGGGACACTGGGGATCACCGATGGGAAAATGTCTGCCCAAGTCACATACCTCAAAATGGGACAGTAGGTGGGATTTGAGGGCAGGCCCGGGAATGACCAAGATAAACCCCTCCCTAAAGTCACAACCTGAAACCTCCTGGGTCTGCAGCTTTGTCTACATCCCAAACTCCCTTCCCCTGGGCTGACTTACACTCTCTTCATAAAATGGTCTGCCACTCTACCTATCTTCCTTAAAGGAATTTCCCCTCACTCCTTAGAGGAAATTCCCCTGTGCCTGCCTAGGTGCCCTGCCCTCTTCTACCCTCAACCTGATTGCCCTGTTGTCACTGTCCTGGGCTAGGTTTGGGCCTTTCTCAAGTGCAGGGTTGGGTCTTCAAGGCCTGGCCCAGAGTATGCTAACCCAGCCCAGCTGTGGGTCAAAGTGGTTCCCAGGGAGGGGCAGGACTCTGCCAGTCTCAACTGATCTCTTATCTCCTGGGGCCTTGGTCTTATCTGATGAGGTCTGACAGGCAGCAGATGCACCTCTGACAAGCTCAAGGTTACTGAGTAACCCAGGCCTCTTTAAAAGCCCCATTGTTTGCCCCCAATGTCCAGTACTGGCGAATTCTCTCCTCTGAGCACTGCTGCCATGAACACCTGCCTGCTCTCTGCGCTGTGTCTCCTAGGGACCTGGGCCACCCTGGCAGGAAGTGTGACCGTGAAGGTATGTCCCCATTCCTATGTGGTCCAGCCCACTCTCCCAAGACAGCTCATCATTTTTGGCCGAGGTATGATGGGTAGTTGGTAGCTTCAGCTTCCAGGCAAGATCCCCTTTTCAGTCCTGCCAGCCACAGTTACCTTTCCCTCCAAACCCGGAGAGGAGAGAATCCAGGTAGACAGGAGAGAAACATTTGTTTGGGCAAAGAGAATGACATTGCCTGCAGTGACCATCTGCTCCTGCCCTCGAATCTCAACTGCAACCCACCAGCAATCTGGGTGCAGGAGACTAATCATTATTCTTTCTATTTTACAACTGGAGGAAATAGTCTCAGAAAGGTTCCACAACAGACCATGGCCTAAAGCAACTCGTTGTAAATCCAGGCATTGTTCCTGAGACCTGTGCTCAGCATGAGCATTTGTCTGGGTTCCAAGAATCACATGGACATTTGGAGGTCCTGATAGATGACTCTTATCTATCTACTTTGCAAGGCTCCCCCCCCCACTCCTCCTTCCCCCTCCCCCCCACTCCCCGCCGGCCATGGCCCAAGCTGGCACCCAGCATGGGTCTTGCTCTTTAGGAGAGCGCTCTGGAAGCCTTTCATTGCTTCTCACACAAAAACTAGGCCAGAGGCTGGAAGTGAGGGCATAACACCCAACCACACGGCATTCATGTGGGCAGTCCATATGGAGCTATGATGCCTGGATCCTGGCCTCTGCATCACCCTCCTCAAAAAATAAAAATAGCATACCAGCTCTTGGTGAGGTACATACTGTGTCCTTGGAGCACCATGCCCATGTCTCCATTCTACAGAGGGCAGTATGCAGAACCTAAGGTCTCCCCTGTGCTTAAGGTCAGAGGTGCTAGCTCTGACTCAGACTGAAGCCACCCCCTTCCCCCCACCCCCTGCCAAGCAGAAACTCTCCTTTCACTGTGTGCACAGATACCAGTCTGTTTTCTGGGGATGCAGGCAGCCTCAGCCTGGCCTCATACTCTGCTCTGACTGTCTCTTCCAGGATGGAGAGTTCTCCTTTCCTCTGGAGTCAGTGAAGAAGCTTAAAGACCTTGAGGAGCTCCCAGAGCCCAGGCTTGGCAGCCGCAGGAAACTTTTACCCATGCTAAGGGAGCCTGTTGCTCCCAGGCTCTGCAGCTATGCTAATTTTCCAGAAGCACTCAGGCCACTGTGCAAGGAACCCAATGCAGAACAGATTCTGCAGAGATTGGGTGAGTAGCTTTCTCTCTGCTGGCAGCACTGGGAAATTCTCTGACTGGTGCTCTTGAGAAAGCTGTGCTCTAATTTGGGGGTCAGGGGGGACTCCGAGGAGAAGCTTAGCTCTGATTGGTGGGTCCAGCACACTGCTTCAGCTTTTGGCACCAAGGAGAAAGTGATTGGGAGCATGTACTCCACTGGGCTTATCTGTATCTCCTTGCTGGCTTAGAAGCTCCTCTTGTATTAGCTGGCTTCAGTGGTCTTTGTAAGCTTGTTTGAGGCAGAGAGCTCAGCTCTCTGGGGGCTGGTTGCCAAGAGGTTTGGGAGATGGGAAGCTGGCTGGTTCTCACCAGACCTCATTTCTCTTGTCTAGAGGCCATCGCTTATGACCCAGGCATGTGTGAGATCTGTGCCTACGCTGCCTGTACTGGATGCTAGGTCTCTGCCTCTTCCCCAGCCCACAAAGAAGCCCTTTCTTCTACTGGAAGGTCAGCCTGTGATACTCCAGGTGTTAGCATTTCAACATACCCTACTAGGAGTGCGGAGAAGTGAAGAGAGAACAGCTCAGAAAGTAGCTGAGGAAGTGGAGGACCTGGGTGAAGCTTTCGAAGATCTGTGCCAGCCTCCAGTGAATAAATTAGTTTCAAGTACGCCCAATGTTGCTTCCATTTCTTCCTTCATCCATAAGTCCAGCATGGTCCAATATTGTGGATACTGCTCTGGGAAACTCAAGGTTTAGTGTGCATTGTAGAAAGACCCTAATTCCCTTCTCTAGCATCCCACTCACTTGGGGCTACCACCATACACAGGTATAGAGGGAAACCTGTATCTCTAAACCACGACCCAAATGGGTGGATTCTCTGCCTTTCCTCTAAGTCTGCCATGATCACTGAAGTCACCAACCCACCTGTGAGCACAGGAATCCATCAGGTCTGGTCTGGATGGCCAGCACAGACACTTGATGCTTTTGTTTTCAAGGTACACAGAATTTAGCTGCTTCTAACCAGCCAGATTTGCCTGCTCCTGCTACCCTGTGCACTGACTTTTCTCCACAATCTTGATCAGGTAGACTACTCAAGCTTCAAGTCTTCATTGCATTGCCTTTCCTCAAGGCCTTTTCCCTGGCTAATTGATCAAAATGTTCAAGTACTCTGTCCTTGGAGCTCCCAGAGTACACTGATTACCCACACCCTTTGCACAGCTCTGTCTACCCTACGGTATAATGGCTTCTGTGCCTGGGAAATCTCTCTGCCCCCAGACAGATGATGGCATAAGGATATAATAAGGAAAAAAAAACCTAGGTCCAAGCTCCAGGCCTTCCATATACTGTATGATGTTAGGGAAGTCACTGTTCTTCTCTGTGTCCCAGTCTTCTCCTCTGTAAAACCAGAATACTAATAGTGTGCACCTCTGGTCTGGGTGAAATAATGCATTTAAAGCTCCCCTTTCAGGCCTGACACAAACATAAATGGAATTCAATACATGTTAAAAACAAACAAACCAAAGAAAGGGGGATCAAGGGTCAGGCTGTGAATGGTTCAGACAGGAGTGAACAGGTGTGGTGTGGAAATAAGGCCAGTTAGCCAAGGGAAAAGGAAACAGGTGGCAGCCAGGGGGTACATCTTGGGGAGTGGAGTAAAAGGGAAATGCCACTTGGGGGTTCAAGCAGAGTTTCTGCAGGCTGTGAAATTTGGAGAATAACCTCTTCTGGCTGAAGTCTTGGAAGACTTGATGAAGAAGGAGATGAAGTATATTTTCCTTGACATTTGGAGCTTGCTTTAGGGTGGATGGATCTCAAAACCAGGGTGAATGAGGGAAGAAAAACTTTCAGAAAGTGAGGATGGGAGGAACACACATAAAGGAGCTGGGCTAGTTCAGCCTGGACAGTGTAGAGTCAGGGAAGGAGGCAGGACTGACCATGATTTAGAAGTTGTATGCCCCTCTCTGATCAGGAATGAGAATAACAAAATCTGCCTCCCAAGGTTGTTGAGGGATCTGATGAGATGTATTGTGGGTAAAATCATTTAATGCTTAAACTCTTGAGCCAGACTCTCTGGCAATGAATTCTGTCTCTGCCTGCTAGAGTTTTGTGACTCCTGGGAGGTTACTTCTCACTTTCCTCATCTAAAAAATGTAGATGATAAGAGCCATACTCTGTAGAGTCAAATGAAGATGAACTGAGGTAATATTGGAAAAATTCTTAGTATCCCACTAATCCTGGGCAACCAGTGGATCAGAGACGAAATGCAAAGAAAAATTAAAAGGTATTTATAGACTTACAAACAACACAACACAGCAACTATACCAACACTACCAGACACTGAAAAAGCAGTTCAAAGAGGGAAGTTTATAGTCATACATGCTGACATGGAAAAGGAAAGTCTACACTAAGCAAGGCTAACATTACACCTCAAGGAACTAGAAAAAGAATAAAATATGGCCAAAGTTAATAAAAGGAAGGAAACAACAAAGACTGATGCAGAAATAGATGAAGCAAAGACTCCAAAAACAATGGGAGAGATCAGCAAAAGTAGGAGTTGGATTTTTAAAAGATAAACAAAATGAACAAACCTTTAGTTAGACTGAGAACAAAAGAGCAGATACAAATAATAGCACTGGGGACTCCCAGGTCTATGTCCTCTTGCTATAGAAACTGTTTTGCTCTTTTCCAGTTGCTTTCAAATAAACTTGATCTGTCTACTTGAACCACACACACACACAATAATAATAATAGTAATAATAATAGTAATGATAATAATAAATTAATTTAAAAATAACAGCACTGAGCTTTCCTTCTAAAATCAGGAGTAAGGTGGGATGCCTCACTTTTCCTACTTTTAGTCAGTGTAGTGCTAGAAAATCCTAGGCACAGCAACTAGTCAAGAAAAATAAAGGCATCTAACACAGAAAGATAGAAGGTGAATTGTCTCTGCAGATTATACACTCATACACGGAAGACTCCACCAAAAATAAAAGCCTTGTTAGAGCTAATAAATCTGGTAAACTTACAGGATATAAACAGAATAGAGAGACTAGAAATCAATTTACAAATGATGCTTCACAAAAATGACAAAAATCACACAAGGAAAGAACAGACTTGAATAAATGGTGACAGGGAAATAGGATGTCTAGATGCAAAAGAATGAAATTAAAATCTTATACAAAATTCAATTCAAAATGGGTTAAAGGCTTGAATGTTAGAGCTGAAACTACAGAACTACTAGGTAAAAAAGATGAGTACATTTCCTGGCACTGGTCTTGGCAAGTGTTTCTTGGATGTGACCCCCAAAAGTACAAGTAACAAAAATAGACAAGGGGGAATGCATCAAACTGAAAAACATTTGCATGGCTAAGGAAATAATCGGCAGAATAAAGAAACAACCTATAGAATGAGAGAAATATTAATGGAGCATACATATCTGATGAAGGTTTAATATTCAACGTATTTAAGAACCTGAGTAACTCAGCAGCAAGAAAACAATCCAATGTTAAAGCAGGCAAAGGGACTGAGAAGTTTTTCTTTTGACACACACTGGGAAAGTGCATATTAAAACCATGATGACATGTCACTTTACATCTCTTCTAAGGGGTCTCTTAGAAGAAGAAGAATATTAGCAAGGATGTAAAGAAAGGGGAATAGTACATGCTTTTAGTAGAATATAAATTATTGCAGCCACTATGGATCACAGCATAGACAAGCCTCCCTCTAATAAAAATTAGATCTACCATATGATCCAACAAGTCCACCTCTGGTTATTCATCCAAATGATATGAAGTGTATTGAGAGATAGGTTCCCTGCCATGCTCATTGCAGTATTACTAAGGCATCCATGTATAACTAAAGCATGGAATGAAGAAGATAACCTTAATTATACAAGAGAATACTCTCCTCTTCAAAAGAGGGGAATCCTGTCATCTTTGATCAGGCGGATGAACTAGGAGGACATTGTGCTAAGTGAATAAGCCAGGTACAGGCCGACAACCCTAGTTATTGGTGGAATCTAAACCATCTAACTTCTATTCAGAAGGTAGCAACTGGATGTGAGGGAGCAAATGGAGAGAAAAGAGGAAGAGCTGGGAAGTTGGCTCAGTGGTAGAGTGGTTGCTTTGCATGCATGAGGCCCTGGGTTCGATTCCTCAGCACCACATAAGCAGAAAAAAAGCCAGAAGTGGCGCTGTGGCTCAAATGGTAGGGTGCTCGCCTTGAGCTGAAGAGCTGAGGGACAGCGCTCAGGCCCAGAGTTCAGGCCCCACGACCGACCACATACACATACACAGAAAAAAGAGGAAGAAGGCAGGGTACCTCTGGTTTATGCCTGTAATCTTAGCTAATAGGGAGGCTGAGATCATAGTTCAAAGCCAGCCTGGGAGGAAAAGTCCATGATACTCTTATCTCCAAGTAACTAAAAAAGGAGAAGAAGGAGAAGTTGGAGAAGAAGGAGGAGAACAAGAAGGAGGAGGAGGAGGGAGAAGGAGGAACAGGAAGGATGGAAGGAAGGAAAGCAGGAAGGAAGGAAGGAAGGGAAAGAGGAAAGGAGGGAAAGAAGGCAAGAAAGAAAGCAGTTGAAAGTGGCTCAAGTGGTAGAGCACTAGGCATGAGCAAAATATCTCAGGGACAATGCCTAGACTCTGAGTTCAAGCTCCAGGACTAGCACAAAGAAAGAAAAGAAAAGAAAATGGGGCTGTGAAGGTGGCTCAGTGGTAGAGCTTGCCTTGCATGCATGAGGCCCTGGGTTTGATTCCTCAGCACCACATAAGAAAAAAAAAAGCCGGAAGTGGCGCTGTGGCTCAAGTGGTAGAGTGCTAGCCTTGAGCTGAAGAGCTGAGGGACAGTGCCCAGGCCCAGAGGTCAGGCCCCACAACCGGACCCCCCCCAAAAAAAAAGAAAGAAAAGAAGGAAGGAAGGGAGAGAATGGAGGGAGGGAGGAAGGAAGAGAAGAAGGAAGGAGAGGAAGAGCAAGTGGAAGAGAAGGAAGAAAAGTGAGGATAAAGAGGAAGTTAAAAAAAAAAAAACAAAAACCAAAAAAACAACAATAAAGCTGCCATGAACCCTGTAGGGCCACTGCTCCTCTGTTTGGGGACAATGGCACAGCCGCCCGGCTGCGTGTGGTCAGCGCTCCTGCAGTGTCAGTTCCCCATGCTAGCTCTACCAAGAGGCTGCACAGTGCAGCTGTAAGGGGCAGTGAGTGATGCTTCAGGTTGGTGCTTGGGGTCAGGTTAGACTTGAGAGATAGATGGCACTGGGAAGTCACAACAGGGAAATGAGCCTTGTCAGAGAAGTGCCCATGAAGAAAGCTCTAGTCTGGCCTCCGTAGCAGTAGAAAGTGAGCAGTAGCATCCAAGAGAGCTATAGCAGGCCTGGTAGAGTCCCAGCCAGCATCTTTGAGGGAGGGGGAGGAAGAGGCTGTGAGCCTCACTAGCTAAACTGGGCAGTCAGTCCAGGCAGCTGCCCAGGATCCACTATGGCCCTAGGGAACTTTCAGATGCAAGGACCTCTTGCGTCCTGCTCTCCTCACTCTGGTTGCCCAGCATGATGGCCCAGGAGGAGCTCACTCTGTGGAAAGACAGTGCTCTCAAAAACTCCAAGCCTGGCTGGGGCGCTGGTGGCTCACGCCTGTAATCCTAGCCACTCGGGAGGCTGAGATCTGAGGATCAAGGTTCAAAGCTAGCCTGGGCAGGAAAGTCCGTGAGACTCTTCTCTCCAATAAACCTGGAAATCGGAAGTGACGCTGTGGCTCAAGTGGTAGAGTGCTAGCCTTGAACTGAAGAGCTGAGGGACAGCGCCTAGGCCCAGAGTTCAAGCCCCACGACTGACAAAAACAAAAAAGAAACTCCAAGGCTGAAGGCTGCTCCAAGGACGTGGTGGCTGCCCTGAGCCCTGCCATCAGGGCCACTGACACAGAATGGCAGGGATGGCATGATTGGACATGGACTATCGTCTGGACATCCTGGGGGGACCCACTTGACTGTTAAGTGTTTCTCTCTCTTATGGATTCTCTTTATTTGTAAAGGAGATAAGAATAACCATAATACCGACTTCTTCGGGTGGTCATGACTTGGGGAATTTCCTCTGTCACATGTTTAGAATGGTGCCTGGGCTATACAGCAAGTGCTCAGAAAGGTTGATTGTGCTTCAAACTCCCCAAGATCACCAGGCAGGAGAGAAGGAGGGATGGAGCCTTAGGAGGCTGGGGGCACAGCAAGAGCTCAGGGAAAGAGGAAGGACGCAAAGGGGTGGAGACAGTTAACCTTGATGTTTGCCAAAGAAAGGTAGCAGGAGATTCCATCCCCTAGCCTGTCCCCCACCCCTGCTCCTCACCTCCCCTGCCAGCTCCAAGCTAAGTAAAGGTCCTGGAGCTCACAAGTCTGGATTTTTCTGTGGTTTGGATGATTCTCTTGCCAGAACCCCAGCTCTCTCATCTACAAAATTGGAGTGTCATGAACCAGGTCCCCAGATCTTGGAAACTTCAGGGGAATTCCAGCCTTCCTTCTCAACCCACCCAGCTTCCCAAGATACTCTGCCCCGGTGCCTGTGAATGGACAAGCAGACACTTGACTCTGGATAGAAGCTTTATTCTGGAGCAGGACTGTCTGGGGGCTCCTCCACCTTTGTTTCTCATCACCTTGCCCCAGATCCAGCCACCCTGGGAAGGTGGTGATGAACATGGTAGCCAGGAGCTTTTGTCTGTGCATGGATGGGACGGAGGGCAGCGCAGGAGATGAGGTGCGGGGTCTGAGGAGCAGGCACGCAGGGCAGGTGAGGGACACCCAGGGTCATCTCAGCAGCCAGTACAGGCGACATTCACACACAGCTCACAGTCATCAAAAGCGATGGTTTCTGGGTAGGAGAAAGATGGTCAGTGGAATCCAAACCTGGGAGATCTATGCTCACAGCTTGGGGGGGGGGGGCTGACCAGGAAGAACTGGTGTCTTCCTCGCAGGTATGAGGCAGGAAGATTTAGACAGAAGAGTGAAAGGGCATGGCCCCCCTTTCCTAGAGAGGAAGGGGCACCCCCATCCCCAGCTCTGTGCTACGTGGACAGATCAACAGGGACCCTGCTGGAGGCACAGACAAAGGGTAATGCCTGCTAGGGCCTACGTCATGCTTCCAGGCTCTGTCACATGGTCTAGTCTCACCTCAGCCGTCACTTCCCCTGTGAAAGCCTTTGGGGCCCTCACTTCATTAGATGGCGGCTGTGAGGCCTGTGTCCCATGTGTTCTGTGGTTCCCTGTCTGTTTATGGACCTGTTCCCCTCCCACCTGTGAGGTTGTTGAGACATTTCCCCAGATGAAGAGGTTCCTGTCTGATGACTGTGCTCAAACCAGAGCAACTCTGGGGTGAGAAAGGCCGGGGGACTTTTGAACCTCCCTATGCACAGCCACTGGGCACAGCACATACTCAAGGCCTTGAAGATGCTGTCAGCTTCCTGGGCGGCACAGACGGGGAGGAGGTCTGAGGGTAGGGCTGGGTGGTAGCATATAGAAGGCAGGGGTCTCTGGGCCTGCTGGTGGAGACTGGCCTGCTGCCCCTCCAGGTGGCTCAGCTTCTTCACTGATTCCAACTGGACCTGAAAGCCTTGGTACTGCAGGAAGCAGAGGAGATAGAGGCTATTAGGCCATAGACCACAAGCAGACGCTGTCATGAAACCCAGGGGTTCTGGGCCCCCTGTCCTCTGCACCCTTCCTGTTTAGGCCACAGAAAGAGTGACCTGCAGGGAAGAAGGGAAATCAATCTCTTCCCACCAAGCCCCTAGGCAGCACACATGTGGTAAGGTGAGACATCTTGGTGTGCTATGGAGCCCTGCAGATCAAGGCCCTAGAGTCAATGATGCATGCTTTCTGCCGACAACGGGACAATGGGCTGTGCCCTTAGCCAACATGGTGGCTCCAAGCTGGCCAGGTTGACTCTCAACCTACTGCAGGAACCCCTTCTTCCCCCCTCCCTCCATCCCCGCCTCTGGGGACCCTGCCAGTTCAGGGATGAAACTACTGGGCCACAGCTGGGCTTCCCAGGACGCACTGAGTTTGGGGCTGCTGACAGTGTCCAGACAATACGGTAGGCTTTCATGGCTCCTTCCTGCCTCTGGGCCTCAAGAAGGAAACTGGGCCTTTGCATATGCCATTACTTCTGTCTGGAACCAGTTCTTTTGAGTATCCTGCAACATTTCCCACCATTCCCTGCCAGGGAAGTTGTTCTGAGATTCTTCTTCTTCCATGTGTAGGTAGGTGAGCACAGAGCTGGGAGCATGAAAGGGTTTTTTTTTTTCCCAGGGCCCACAGCTTGTTCTACAGTCTGCCTTGTGCCCAGTGTCAGCTTTGGAGAGCAGAGCAGAATAAACAGCAGATCTTTCTCATCCTCTCCATCACCAGAGCCTTCGCCCACTGGCTGTCTCCTACTTGAGCTGCGACTGGCTGTTGAGCTGATCTCAGGGCTCTCCAGAGGGTCAGGGAAGCAGGGGGAGGAGGGCTGGCCAGAGGGACTCACCTTGATGTGGACTGACTGTGTGCTCTGCAGCAGCAACAGGAGGACCACAGCCACCTCCCACAGGCATCCTGACACAGTCCTGCTCACCATCATGGCTCCTTGTGCGTTCCTGCAGCCGCTGTCCACCTGACTTCCCAGCCAGCAGCTTCTTATAGGCCAGGCTCCAGAGCCTGGGTCACTCATTAACTGGCCAGCTGGGTGGAGCTGACAGAAGTCTGGCTTACTGACAAACCCAGAGCTGGTTCTCATGAAGGGGCGAAGAAAAAGAGGAGGAGGGGGGGGAGGAGGGGGGGGAAGGAAGAGGAGGAGGAGGAGGAGGAGGAGGAGGCCAGCACCCTGGGACATAGTAGTGATTGTCAAGTGCGAAGGGCTGGGACCACTCTACTTCCCCTTTGCTTCACAACTCCTCCAGGAGTAGAAAAGCAGGGAGAGTATTTTGCAGTCTTACCAGGTAAAATGACTTTTTGGGCCCAGGTCAGTTTGTGCTTTTTTTTTCTCTAAGTGAGAGATGAGATGCAGACAGAGGGCTGATGACAGAGTTCTGTAGAACCAACTCCCCAATTCCACTTACGATTTAAGGGACTACCTTTCTTCCTTCTGCTGGGGTTTGAATTTAGAGCCTTATGTTGCTAGGCATATGCTCTTACTACTTTTTTTTTTTTTTTGGTGCGGTCATGGGGCCTGAACTCTGGGCCTGGGCACTGTCCCTCAGCTCTTCAGCTCAAGGCTAGTGCTCTACCACTTAAGCCACAGCGCCACTTCTGGCTTTTGTCTTTTTGCTTATGTGGTGCTGAGGAATTGAACCCAGGGCCTCACGCATGCAAGGCAAGTGCTCTACCACTGAGCCACCTTCCCAGCCCCTGCTCTTACTACTTGAACCATATCTTCAGCCCTTTTGGGAATTATTTTTCAGATAAGATCTGGAAAGCCTAGACCTTGATCTTCACCCTCCCATATAGCTAGGATGCCAGGTAAAATCCACCACACCCAGATTTTTTTTTTTTTTTGGTTTTGTTTGTTGAGATAGGGTCTAAATTTTTTTTTATCTAGACTGGCCTCAAACTGCAATCCCAATCTCTACCTCCAGAGTAGCTGGGATTATAGGCAGAAACCACCCTCCCTGGTCCTGAAAGGACAATCCTGCTGACCAGACCTGGCTCAGGCTTTTGCCTGTCGTCTCCCAGCCATACTTAGGTAACCTCACTATGTATAGCCCATCTATTCTCTGTGTGTCTTTCAGAAGCCGTTGTGAAAGGAGGAAAAAAAAGCACCAGTCTTGAAGAGAATGAGGTGAGTTCAAATTCTAGTTTTGCTGCAGTGGTGTCACCTTGGACATGCCACACCAAGACAATCGTCCTTCGTCACAGATACACAGCCTAAGGTTGCAGCAGAAGCAATGGGGCCCTGGCCCACCCGAGCTCCCATGAGCACAGCTACCCTCCAGGCAAGGCAGAGTGCACCACCTCCAGGGTTGAGGGACAGGTCAGAGAGAAGAGAGCAAAGTCTAGAAGGTGCTATCACCACAGCCTAGCAAGGTGGTTATAAATGATGCTTGTGCCAGGTCTTAACACTGTTATGCAAAGACTCAAGTATGTGGCAAGCAGGAACATACCTCCTGCATAATGTGGAGTGGAAGTTCACATCGCTCATCTGGACATCTAAGGTGCTGCTCCAGTTCAGATGTCTTCCTGCTGCATTGCACCCACCTCCTCTTCACCTGCCTGATCCCATTTCCTGTTTTCACGGATGCAGTTCATTTGCTGGAAGCGCCCGCTCCCCCTTTGCTCCCTCTCCCCACTCCTGCCATCTTCTCTCTTATCTAGCAATGAAATGGAAAAAAAGCTCCAGTGAACTTTGGCATTTCCTAGATCTTCAGCCTTTACTTTTTGGACCTGAAGATATTGATGGACTCTTGTTTACCTCTCATCGGGAGGCTGATCGTAAACATCCTGTTATGCTTACGCTCATGTCTTGAATTCTACCAGCTGACACAATGCTCTCACTCCACCCCACGGGATGGGGATAGTGCTTGCTCTGCCGTAAGGACGAGGTGCCCCAGGCCCAGAGAGGCCCTATAGGAGTAGGAGTGGGGCCACTGCCAGGGTTCCACTCAAAATTCTCACCCCTGCTCAGCCTGCTATGGGAAAAGGACACAGGTCCTAAACATGAGGAGTGCTCAGTTCACACCCAGTGCCCACAGCCACCTCTATGTGACCTTGAATACATGACTCTGACTTGTCTGAGCCTCTGTTTCTTCATCAGTGAAATGGAAAGCATAACTAACAGCCTCATGATGGATACAGTGAGGAAGAGCTGAGCAACCTCTCTGTTCTAGGGCTCGGGAAGCCCCTGTCTCTAGATGGAGCGATTGCCCAGCATAGCCCAGAGGACCTGCAGTCCGGTGGCTTCCCTGCCTGTGGGACATCCCCACACAAGCCCTGTCCCTGCACCGAAAGCTGGAACAGCTCTGACTTCCAGGCTGCTCGGGCTGGCCTCACTGCCATTCTGTCCAGAGCTGGATTTGATGATCTCTATGACGTCTGGCAGGTGATGTAGGCTCCGTCATTGTAGGAAGGTGACTGGTCTTCACGACTCTGCTCTGTGTATCAGAACAAGCTCAGCCCACTGACCCCCCCCCCAGGCTGAGGGACAAGGATCAAGCCTGAGGGGTTTGGAGCCCATGGCTATGGTTTCCACCCCTTCTCTGCAATCTGGCTCCTCCAGCCAGGGCCCCTCACTTGTCAGCCTTCCCCTGGGAATGAGACACAACTTCCTCATCTGCCTGACAAGACTCAAATTAATATGTCTAACCTATCTCCCTCTAATCTCTTATGAATGACCCACCATCCATCAAAAACAGCCAGCTGCACCCCTCCAGCCCGCTGACCTCTACGAGTGCTATCAGGTGACCTGCTTCTTTACACACGTAGGTGGGGAGGGGCTGTCAGGCCAAGCTGGGAGCTTCTCACCCAAGAAGGTGGTAAGGGGGGTTACACGTGGCCTCTGTGGGACTCTGGGAGTCATTCTTTTTTTTGGGGGGGGGTCTGGTCGTGGGACCTGAACTCTGGGCCTGGGCTCTGTCCCTCAGCTCTTCAACTCAAGGCTAGCACTCTACCACTTGAGCCACAGTGCCACTTCCGGCTTTTTTCTTATGTGGTGCTGAGGAATTGAACCCAGGGCCTCAGGCATGCAAGGCAAGCGCTCTACCACTGAGCCACCTTCCCAGCCCCGTCAGTCATTCTTGATGCAGCTCTTTCTTTTATTTGTCAAATTCAGCTCACTAGTGGGTTCAGTGGGCTCTACTAAAACATTTCTGGATTCCAACCCACCATGTGCCACCCTCTCTATCATGGCCCAAACTCTCACCATCAGTGAGATGGATGGCTGCGATGGCCTATACTACATAGAGTTCTCCAGAGATTTCTCACCGATCAATCAATCAATCTATGTATGTATGTATGTATCCTTCCGTCTATCCATCCTTCCATCTATCCATCAATCTACCTACCTATCCAGCAACTTATCCTTCATCCCTCATCCTGTGTTGTTTGACTTGGCATGTTGTTACCTCCAAAATCCATAGGGTTGATTGACAGGCTGGAAGTACGGGTAAGAGTTGATATTGCCATCTGTAGTGAATTTGTATCATTTTATGTTGCCTTCACATCTATTTTAAATTCATGTCGGATTTTCTTACATCAGAGGCAGGGCTGCGTCAGCCTGGATACTTCAATGTAATGAATCCAGACTACCTACATTATATAACAGCGCCCTATGGGGTGGCTAGATACGGCCTACCCACTCAACCTCTGTATAGATGATGCAGAAGTGTCACAGTAACCATTTTGTCATAGTGTGACCTCCTGGAACTTGTGCTGGCTTACTTTAAACACACAAACTAAAATCTTAGTGAGATATGACAGTATACACCTGTAAGCACAGCTACTTAGAAGGCAGAGGAGGAAGACGGCAAGTTGTGGGCCATCCTGGATAGTTAATTAGTTCTTGTCTCTGAAACAACATGGCTCAAGTGGTAGAGTGCTTTTCAGAAGGCCTGGGTTCAAACGACACCAACACAAGATTCATGAGAAACTTGTTTGGATAACACCCAGGACCCAATAAAGACATTGGCCTGTGGTCTTCCTCCCTCCTGCTCTGGGAATAACCTGGTCTCCCTGTGTGTAGCCTCTGGGACTTCCATGTACCCCCAGAACCCATAAATTGTCAAATCTCCATTTCCATCTTACACTATCTCTCCTAAGCATTGGAGAAGTCTTCTCCATCTTAAGGATCCTACATGAAGCACAGTGTTGATTCACACATCTGCAGGCCAGGGCAGCAGGTGGGAAACTCCAAGAGTTTCTAAGTTGTAGTCTTGAGGCAAAGCCCTCCTTTAGTAAACCTCAGTCCTTGCTCTTAAGTCCACCAACTGGATGAGGCCCACCTACACACTACACAGGGAAATCTGCTTTACTTGAACCCTACTGAGTATGCATGTTAGTCACATCTAAAAAGCTATTTTCATAGCCATATCAGGTATTTGACTAAGCAACCAGGCCAGATGACACATTAAAGTAACCATCTCAAGTATCCAAACGGATTCCCTTTATCCTTCTTGCCCTTTTCAGGCCTTTTTCCACGCAGCAGCCAAATGAGCCAAATCAGATCAGGTCTCTCCGTTCTAATCTACAAATCATTTTTTTTCCTCCCAGCTACCAATGGCTCCTTACCTCTTAGTCTGAGTAAAATTCAAAGATCTCCAACCACAAGTCCTGAAGGCATTCTTTTTCATCTTTGACCTCAGTTCTGAAACCTCTCCTCTTAATTCTCTAGGTTTCAGACCCCTGACTTTCTTACTCTTTCCCCAGACATAGCAGGCTTATTCCCTTGAGGTCTTGATTCTTCTATGTTTTGATAAAAGTCTCTCCTCACTTCATCCAGGTCACTGCTTCCTCCAACCTCAGAGGGCTTTCTGCTGCTTCTTATTCTAGGAACTAGCTTTCTTGTCACATGCTTGTGTGTTTGTGTGTGTGTGTATGTGTGTGTGTGTGTGTGTGCGCATGGCGTGCACACATGTGCATACCTACATGTATTTCATTTCTTGCATCTTTCTACTGTGAAATTTACCTGCTTTGCTCTCCCAAAGCAATAGCTGGCACATTCCGTTCATCCACTACTTGATAAATTGGAGTAGTGGACAGGATCTGAGTGTCTGGTTCACTAACATTAATAGAGCTCAGTCTTGGACAGTTTCCCTTCTCTGCATGGTACTTTCCCACTTACAATTTCCTGGAATGTTCTGGATATTCACAGAGTCTGTGTTTATCATTTCCATATCTGTGAAATGATTTTGAGAAGTTGATTTGTGTCTTGTGTACATAAAAGCCCCTAGAGCACTCAATGACTTAATCAAGCCAGACAAGGAGATACAAACTTATAATCCCAGCACTGGGGTGGGGGCCGAGGCATGAGGCTCTTGAGTTCAAAGCCAGTCTTGCTACATAGCAAGATTCTGCCTCAAAAAACAAAAAAAAAAAAAAGAAAAGAAAAGAAAGAAAAAGTAATGCCTGGTGTGGTGGCTTATGTGTATAACCCTAGCTATTTACGAGATAGAGACCAAAAGAATCACAGTTCATGATCAGCTTGGGTAAGAAGTTGTTAGATTTTAACTCCAGGGAGAAAGCTGGGTATAATGGTCTGTACTTGTCATTCCAGTGTAAATAGAAGGATTGTGATTCAGGCTAGTCCAGGCATAAATTCAAGGCCCTATTATAAAAACAGCAAAAATGAAAAGGGTTGGGGGTGTGGCTTGTATAATAGAGTGCCTGCCTGGTAAATCAGGCCCGGAGCTTATCCCCTCATCCAAATAATAATAATAAACCAACAAATATTTTCTGATGGTCTGTTATGCACGGAGCTCTCACTTAGACACTGGAGATGCAGCAGCTCATAAAACTAGCGAAGCTCTTCCCATAGAGTAATGCGGTGTCTGGCCCTGGGGAGGCAATCGGGTGTACGTTCTAGTGAGGCCTTGAAGCCAGAGCCCACAGGCTGCTCTTGACCCTGGGCTGTAAAGGTTGAGTGGAGAGAGGCACTCAGGACCATGCTGAGGCTGAGGTTTCCCCGAGTCAAGGGTTGCTGCCATTGATGGAGTCTGGTACAGGGAAGAACAGGGAAGCTGGGGTATCAGGAGTTGGTTTTCCCCTCTGGCATCTGTGTGGAGCTGTGGGCCATAGATGTAAACGCTGTCATCAGGGAAGAGCTGCTTCTTGGAGTCCTCAGTCTAGATAGAGGTGTGAGTGGTGGCATCACTACAGCTGGGGCCCAGAGGAAAGCCCAGCAAGGCAAGATGGCAAAGGAGCAGTAGGTGAAGACCAGCAAGTGGCCCAGGTTGCAGAGGAAGTGTTCAGGAAAGAGAACGTGCTCCCATGGACCAGAGGTGGTACTTGGCTCTAGTAGAGAGAAGTTGCAGATTACTCTAGGGTTTGCAGGTATCAAGGTCACTGGGGACCCAAATGGGATCAGCTCCAAGAACAGTGAGTGGAAAGTCCCCAACTCAAATGAGCCCAACCTATTCCCTTCGGTACAGGCCTCCATCCTGCCTGGCAGACACCCGATGCACTTTGTTTCACAGACACTGTTTTACTGTACACAAGCAGAACCTTACCTGCATCCTGTTATGACAGTAAGTTCCTGGAAAGGATGGTACATGTGACACACAACCACCTGCCACAGACAGAGAAACGGACAACCCAGCAGCTGCCTAGAACAGCAAGTTAAACTGAAACTACAAAGGAAAATGTTAGGCTTGGTCCTGTTAGCTCATGCTTGTAATCCTAGCTCCTTGAGAGGATGAGAGCTGAGGTTTCAGTGTGAAGCCAGCTCCAGCAGACAAATCCAAATCTTCAGTTAGTCAGTATAAAGCCAGGAAGTTGAGGTGTGGCTCAAGAAGCTTATGTAACCACAATTCCAGTCTGCAGAGGGTGACATTGCCTGTAGTCTCTGCCATTTCCTCTCTTGGAAAGTGAATTCATCTTAGGAGGTTAGCTTGCCCTCCCACAACAACTAATACACACACATAAGTATATTTTATATAACACACATATATAAATACTTTATTTATTTATTTATTTATTGCCAGTCCTGGAGTTTGAACTCAAGACCTGAGTGCTGTTCCTGAGCTTCTTTGTGCTCAAGGTTAGCACTCTACTACTTGAGCCACAGTGCCATTTCTGGCCTTTTCTTAAGATGAGAGACTTATGGACTTTCTGGCCTTTTCTTAAAGATGAGAGACTCCTGGACTTTCCTGTCTGGGCTGGCTTTGAACTGCGATCGTCAAATCTCAGTCACATAATTAGCAAGGAATACAGGCTTGAGCCACTGGTGCCTGGCAGCCCATCTAATTTTTTTTCTTTTTTCAAGTCCTGGGACTTGAACTCAGGGTCTGGGCACTGTCCCCGAGCTTCTTTTGCTCAAGGCTAGCACTCTACCACTTGAAGCTCCACTTCAGCTTTTTCTGTTATGTGATACTAAGAAATTGAACCCAGGATCTCATGCATGTTAGGCAAGCACTCTACCACTGAGCCACATTTCCAGCCCTACATCTAATATTTTGAATGAAGGATTCAGAACAATGTGTTCAAGAGAAGATGAGACTGAAAGTGGAGCTAGAACACTTACCAATCACTTGCAATCAAAGGGTAAAACAGAGAGGTGAAATTAATTTAAAGAAGGGTCACAAGTCCAACACATGAACAAAGTTGACATGGAAGACCCTGTAGGGGGAGCTGTGTGTGGTGTAGTGCAAATAAAATTTTGGCTTTCTTCTGGACAGGTGGATGACCTAATAAATGGCTCTATTTTTGCTCTGGCCACCAGGAAACTCAGAACCAAATTGTTGCCTGACATTAGCAATTACACTGAAACTCATTTTTTTGACTCATTTTTCCAGCCTAGTGATATATTGTATTGATTTTGTTTTACAGGCAACCTTCCTCTTTTCCCTTCCATTCCCCTCTGCTTCCTCCTCTCCCTTTTCCTCCTCTCCCATTCCTTCCTCTCCCCTCCTTCGCACTTCTATACACTTTCAGGTTTCTCTGTTTTCCTCAGCTCCAGTGCCTTTGGGTTGGGTAATCAATAAGCAGAAATAAGTGTGTCAAGGCCGCCCCCTGCTGATCACCAGAGAGCACTGCAGGCA
This sequence comes from Dipodomys ordii, assembly GCF_000151885.1. Lineage (NCBI taxonomy): Eukaryota > Metazoa > Chordata > Mammalia > Rodentia > Heteromyidae > Dipodomys > Dipodomys ordii. Next base: position 3,906,586 of record NW_012267249.1, on the reverse strand, counting down.
GGGGATGATTGCTTTGTGAGGCTAGTTAGGTTAAGAGTTAAAGGGTGAGCAGTCACATGTCCTGAGTTGAGAGGAAGTGGAAAGCTTCTCAATCCCCATCTCTGTTCCCCCAGTCACCCTTCCAGTGCAACCAGGAAAGCTGTCAATAGTGCTGCTTGTTGGAGAGAAAGCTGAAGAAATGGGTAGGTCACTGGAAAAATCGCCAATGCTGTTCCAGCCCTGGGCTTTCTGGGAGATGAAGGCTCAGGTGAACAAAGCATAGGGCAGAAGAACTCAGATCACAGTGGCACCTGGCACTGAAATTGGGTCTCCGGTGGCTAGGCAGAGGGAGGATGTCACTGTGGGTGTCACTGGACCCTCTGGGGTCCAGATCTGCTCTATTAGGTGGCGTATCTTCTGTCCACTTCAGCCAGTATTTTCTGCCTCCTATCAAATGGCAGTGGTGACAAGAAGATTTCTGCAAAGCATTCTGTCTGAGTCTTTCTCAAAGATACAATATAGATATGGTTTGGTATAAGTCTACCACCACCAGCAGCAATAAATAATAGCAACAATGTATCGAGTTGCAATTCATTCAGCCAGCAAACAATATATTGGGTTCCAGGTTCTGTGCTGGGCTCAGAATTGCCGAAGTCAGTCTCTGCAGGCAAATGGCTGTGGTTGAGAGAGACAGATGTGGACAATGTGGCATGGCAGATGTAGAGACAAGGACCAAGAGAACCATGTAGGCACCACCGGAGGGAATGCTCAGGAAGTGGTGGAGACCTGGAGGAGGTGTCACCCACCTTGAGGAGGTGTGTGTGTGTGTGTGTGTGTGTGTGTGTGTGTGTGTTGCTCTGTCAGGAAGACTCCTCCTCAGGCCTGGGTGCCCCCTACCTCTGATACATTCAGAATTTGGTTCAGCCCATCCCTCTTCTCCTTGGGGATACCCAATATGGAATCCAACACCTGCTAGCTCTATTAGGACTGTTTTTGGTACATGGGTCCCCCAAACCTCCACAGTGCGGTTGATAGCCTCTGTCTTCTGTTCATCAGAGATAGGACCCAGGCAGCTTCAGCCACTACTGGGACCTGCAACATCTTTGCTGATGCTCAAGGCTGGAGTTCTTTGTCTAACCCTTCTCCCATTCAGCCACTGAAGAAATCCTGTCTGCTGAGTCAGGCCCCACGTGCCTGGCAGGCAGGCTAGGGTTCCAGTATTCCTACCGGCCAAGGCCCAGCTGCCATTTATACCAAATTTGCAGTTGGAATCATTGTGAAACTTGATTGCTCTGACTTGGGGACTTCTTAGAGTCCAACTTCACAATAAAGCTAATCAGACACAATCATCAAATGTCAAATAGGAGCTAATGAACCATTCAGAGGCTTGGGAGAGAAATCAAGCAATCTCTTATTTCAGGATTATCCCTTCCAAATATTGAATCTGAACTGTAAGCAGAATTTTCTATAATTGTGCCCTCCTTCTAGGGGTGGGGGTGGGGACTGTTGGCATTCACTTCATGTCTCAGCTTTTTGAGAGCCGCTTGACTAGGGGACCTGCTGCTTCCCAGAGGCCTGGCGGGGAGAGGGGGCATTGTGCTCAGAGGGAGGTGGGTGGAGCTTGCTGGGATCCCTTTCCCTTGCCTCTCACACAAACCTGTGAAGCTCAGCGTGACTGCTGTTTCCTGGCAGGTGGGGGAGTAGACTGCAGGCCAGGGGCACATCAGTCTCACCACACCTTAGGAAGAGAGGTGGAGCCCAGAGACTTGTAATGTGACCACCCTTGCTCTCTCCGCTGCATTGAAATCATAATGAAGACCATCTTTTTATTTGCCTGTTTATGTGTGTGCTGGACCTGGGGCTGGAACTCAGGGCCTCAGAGCTGTTCCTTAGCTTTTTTTTTGCTCAAGGCTGGTGCTCTATCAGTTTAGCCATAGCTCTACTTCTGGCTTTTGGGTGGTTAGTTGGAGATAAGAGTCTCACGGGCTTTCTTACTTGGCTTGGTTTTGAAACGTTATCTTAAATCTCAGCCTTCCATGGAGAGTGAGTCATACCACCACTGCCCAGCCCCAGAGAGTCCTATCTTTGCAGTAAGCTCATGTCTTGTGCACCTGGGACATATATGAATGGAGATTGAGCCACGTCTCCAGCCCCTAGGAAAACAATATTTATAATAGGATGTGGTTTAACTAAAATAGCTTCTGTGAGATGGTTACCCTTAACATGGCAGTGCTTTGTCAAGCAACCACTTTGACAGCACAGATTCTAGCGCCTCCATCTAGGAGTGAATTTATATTAAATATGTAAAGAAAAATGGCCTGTGAAGCTATGCCTGGGCTCCATCCCTTAACCTCTCTGTGCTCAAGGCTAGTGCTCTCTCATTTGAGCCACAGCACCATTTCTGGCTTTTTCTGAGTAGTTTATTGGAGATAAGAGTCTTACAGACTTTCCTGCTTGGGCTGGCTTCAAACCATGATCCTCAGATCTCAGCCTCCTGAGTAGCTAAGATTACAGGTATGAGCCACCAGTGCCCAGTCTGGAACTGGCATATTGTTAAAAGAATAAAAGAAGGACGGGGAAGGTGGCTCAGTGGTAGAGGGCTTACCTTGCATGCATGAGGCCCTGGGTTCGATTCCTCAGCACCACATAAGCAAAAAGAAAAAAGCCGGAAGTGGCGCTGTGGCTCAAGTGGTAGAGCACTAGCCTTGAGCTGAGGGACAGTGCCCAGGCCCAGAGTTCAGGCCCCACAACTGGACCCCCCCAAAAAAAAAGAATAAAAGAAAAGGTGATAGTGTCCAAAAAGAAATGTATTCATTACCTGATTTATGTAACTGTAACCCTTCTGTATATCACCTTTATAATAACAAAAATAAAAAGAAAGACAGAAAACTGGTAAAATATGAGTAATCTTGAATTTGAAGAAATTCAAATAAACTAGAATTCTTTGAGTACTAAAACAATGTAAAATATCTGGTTTGGATCATTGTTTTATGGTTACACAAATTGTTAATGTAGGAGAAGCTGAGTGAAGGGTTAATGTAAACTTCCTGCACAACCTTTGCAAACATTCCTTAAGTCTAAATTTACTTAAAAATAAAAAGTAAAAAAAAATAAAAAACAAAAGAATCTGCATATTTATCAATCTAGTGATTTGGGATGCTATTATTTTAGAGCATTTTTGGAAGTATATCCTTTCATTTATAATAGTGAATGATGCTTTATAGAAAAAATGCTTGGCTCAAGTGGCAGTCTTCCCTAGCAAGCCCACGGGCCGCGACCAAACCTCGGTACTGCCTAAATAAATGAACAAATACATAAACAAGCTAACACTTGCCTTGATATAATCTAAACAAAAAGGGTAAAAGATGAGATGGATTGCTAAGGGGGGGGTCCCACTCCTAGGGCCTGGACGATTCTGCATATGCCCCCTCTCCCACCCCCACCTCACCTCCAGGCAGCTGAGGTAAAAGGGAAATCACAAGGTTAAGCAATGTCATAGTTCGCACCTTTCCAGAAAGCTTTGAGTTCCAGCCTATGCATGACAGGCTTCAGAGTTAGAAAAGCTCTTCTAAGCAAGCAGTGGGGTGGGCCAGAGAATTCTGTTTTTAACCTCTACTTTCCTCAATGGAATGGGAAAGGAGTCCCATTGGAGCTGAGAGATGGAATCTTTTGGGGTGGAAGGTAGAAAGAGATGAGGAATCATGTGTGTAGATTTCTTTCACGTGGTGGATATCTCCAATATCTATTCTTCCAGCTTCTGTGTTTGGTTTTGTTGTAGACCATTGTTTGGTGGAGATTTAACCGATGTGGGCCACTTTCTAGACCAAGTACTCGGCCTGCTTGCTTTTTTGGTCGGTTTTGGTTTACCTTTTCGTGGTGTTGAGAATCGATTGAACTCTGGGCCTGGTTTACTAGGCAAGCACTCTTAGCTCTGTCCTTGGTGCCTATTTATCTTTAGGTAGCTAGCAGTGATTACATTGTTTTCCCACTTAGTGTCCTGTCCCCACTGAACTTTCACAGGACATGTCCCATGTGGGCTGCAGGGCTGAGGCCACACTGCAGTTCCACTCCCCACCCTGGGCCTTGTTGTCAAGGAAGCACCCGGGGGCAGCTAGATACCACCTAGGTGGCCAGTGCTCCCTGCACTGACCCCAGATCTCTAACTCCCTACCCATACTGGAGATAGAACCCAGGGCCATAGGGACAGCTACTGAGCTCTATCCCTAGCATTGGAGGAAGATTTTGGAGGATGTCAAGAGTGTCCAGCCTTGAATGAGCTGATTTTTGTTAAGATGGAAATTTCAATTCTATCTAAAGGAAAGAAAGCACGGGGGTAATGACATTTCTAGAACACGAGTTCTGTTATTATATTGCCACTTCAAAAGTAGCTAATAATATAAATAGACCTGAAGGGAAGCCACCACAGCTGTGGTGCTCTCAGGTGCAGCTGTGGGGCCCTTATTTAAAGCTTTAGTTCAGACCTCCTGTGTATGTGTGTGTGTGTGTGTGTGTGTGTGTGTGTGTGTATTTGTGCATGCATGTGGGTGTACATACATATGTGCATGCATGTGTGTGAGTGTGCATGCATGCATGTGCATGTGTGTGAGTGTGCACTGTGAGTGCATGTAAGAACATGCTAAACTGGGCTTGAACTCAGGGACTCAAACTCTCCATCAGCCTTTTTCTCAAGGTGGGTGCTTTACAACTTGTGGCTCCTCCATTGTTTCAAGACAAATGTGTAATTGTTCTGGGAGATTAGGTTAAGAAAACCTGCTTCATTATGGCTGATGAGGCAGTGTGGCTCAAAGGATTCTTGGTGGACCTGAAGGCTCCAATTTAAGTCTCAGTGCTGGCATTGACTAGTACCATGACCTTAGATAGATACTTCCCTGAGCCTCAGTTTACTGATCTATAAAATGAAGGTCACCAGCCTCCTCCATACCTTATAGGGTGGTGAGGGTATCTGTATAGAATCAGTATTTTCTTCCAGAGATGGTGAGGGTGGCACCCCAGATATGGTATATACTTTGTAGTGGCACATCTGGCTTCTAATTTCGCATGGTGATTACTAATGGGCCTCCTGTCCTGTCCTTGAATCTTGAGGTCCCAGCTGCTTTACTTCACTTGAACCATTTGGAGGGTGGGAGGCTCCTCCTGCTGGTTCTGCCATCAACTAAAAGCATCTCCCATTCACCCCTGGCCAGCCACACCTGAGGTCCCCCTTGCCTTCAGGTTAGGCAGATTTGCATTGTTGATAGAAGTCTCCCTTTGCTGTCAACATCGCCTTTCTTGGGCTTCACGTGTTTCCTCTGGGGGTGAGTGTGAACTGCTATGAAAGGGGACTTTAAAACACTGAACCTGTAAGCTCAAGAGAGGAAGTTTCCAGAGCCATCTCAATCTCTGTCCTGCCTGCCTGCTTCTCTCTGACTGTGCTGGCTTCTGATGCTCTGTTGCACAGGGCAGGGAGGGGTATGGGGGAGAGGAAGGGAGGTGTATTGGGGGGAAGGGGGCAGCAGCAGCTGTGTGTGGAGGCTCCTTCACTCATTCCCAGGTTTATAGGACAGGATTGCAATTTATTTTGGCTGAAACCGTGAGTTCTATCTTGTTTTTCGTATTAAATGTCCTTCACTGGCTGGTCTGTGAGGAAAAAATGGGCTTTGCTGTCAGAATTTCTGTTTGGTTTTCCATTTAGAATTTCTACAAGTGAAGTGTTCGAAGTATAAAAACAATGGAAGTGATGTTTCTTGATATTATAAAATAATTTTAGTTATAGAATATTTGGAATTTTCTTGGAAGGCAAAAGGAAGAAAATTGAATCATCTGTGCTGTTTGTATTGGAGAGCATTTGTTGGAATTAGCATACTCATGTTGAAGATCAATTTAGTCATAGAATAAAGGCATAATTAGAACAATATAAACATATTTCACATTTTGTTTCAATCTTCCTTTTCCTTTCCATGTCTGATTAGTATTTTCTCTAAGTCTTTTGTTTGTTTGTTTCTTGTCTTTTTTTAATATCTTAGAGAATTGTAGCTGCTTGGCTATTAAAAAGAGAGTTAATTTGTGAAGTAGTAAAAAAGTAATAAACATTTAAAAAGTTGTTTAAACACTTGGTTAACACTTGTTTTTAAGTTCAAAGGGTTTTTTCTTAGAAAACCAAATCACCAACCAGAGTTTCTTGTCTAGAAAATATCCATAATATTCCACATGGAGAATGTAGAAGATTTTTAAAGATGTTGAATGTATCCTTTGTTGTTCTAGTGGTTGTCTAGGCTTTTAATAATGAAAGCAACTGGGCCAGTGGCTAATGGCTCATACCTGTAATCCTAGCTACTCAGGAGGATGGAGATCTGATGATTGTGGTTCTAAGCCAGCTCAGGCAGGAAATGTCTAAGAGACTCTTATCTCCAACTAAGTACCAGAAGTGGAGTTGTAGCTCAAGTGGTAGAGCACTAGCCTTGAGCAAAAAAGCTTAGGGACCATGCCCAGGTTCTGAGTTCAAGCCAGGATCAGTATACATAGAAAAAGAAAGGCAACTGGTATATAAAGATGTTTCTGATGACACCCGAGTTGCTAAGTCTTGGACAGCAAATTCTTAAACTTTCTAGCTTTTCAGAGCTACATAGTGAGCTACATAAGAGAGGGAAGATGTTGTTAATTTTATAAATCCCTGTGTAGATATGGCCTAGAGAGTCACCCAGGTCCCTGTTGTTGAGGGGTCTAGAAGTTTCCACGTTAACTGCCTCAAATTGGCAGAGGACTTGCAGATGGATACTTGAAGATGTTATTAGGCATTTGTGCATGAACTTGTTTTCGTATGTGTATGTTTCACAAATATGTACCATAGCTGAGAAATATTTTCAATTGCTTTCCACTGATTGTTTGAACTGTTTAAGTTTAGATTATATGATGAACACAAATGTTCCCTTTTTACCTAATAGAGTGAAAACAGATGATGTAAAACACCATAAAACTTGCCTGGTTTGATAAATGAAAATTTTTCATTTTATCTTTTAAAAGTTAGCATGTTGGCCAGGTGCCAGTGACTTGTGCCTGTCATCTTAGCTACTCAGGAGGCTTAAATCTGAGGACTGTTGTACAAAGCCAGCTTGGGCAAGAAAGCCCAGGAGACTCTGATCTCCAGTTAACCAACAAAAAACTGGAAGTGGAGCTGTGCCTAAAGTGGTAGAGCGCTAGACTTGAACAACGAAGATCAGGGATAATTCACAGGCCTTAAATTCAAGAACTGGGACCAGCTCCAACCCCTTACCAACACCAAAAAAACCCAAAACCAAAAACACCCAATAGAAAAACACCTTTCAATGGAGTTATAATAACAAGCTTATTAGCAAAGGAACAAGGAATCATCAATATAAAGGATGATGTCTTTAACAGTGATGAGTGGCATTAATATGTCTTCTTTGAGCTTCCATGTTTAACATCATCACTATCGCTCTCTCTTTCTCTTTCCTCCCTTCCTCGCCTTCTTTCTGTCTTCTTCTTTCCCTTCCTTCTTTCCCTCCCTTCTTTCCCTCTCTCACTCCCCCACCCCCACTCTTTGTCCTTTCTTTCTTCTGTGCTGGTACTGATGTTGAATTCAGGACTTGGGTGTTGTCCCTTCAGTTTGTTTGTTTGTTTGCTTGTTTGTTTTTTACTCAAAACCAGAGCTCTCCAGTTGAACCACATCTCTACATTTTGCTTTTTGGTAGTTGGAGGTAAGAGTCTTACAGACTTTCTTGCCCAGGCTGGCTTTGAACTGTAATCTTAAGATCTCTACATCTTGAGTAGCTAGGATTACAGTGGTGACCCACCTGTACCAAGAGTATGTTACTTTTCAAAGTTAGCTAACAAATCAATACAATGTGTAGAGAATTGTCTCTCATTGCTTTCAACAGTTGGCTCTAGGGCCAGGCCACTCTACTCCAAGCTTTCTGGTCAAGTCTTGTCCACCTTCTGTTGTTTTTCTGGGGAAACACATTTAGCATGAAATAAACATAGCTTGTTTTGGAGGAGTCTGCATGCTGGGGGTGAGGTGGGGAGATGGTACATACCTAGGTTTAAGTCTCAGTCTAGCTGGTGCCGTGGTCTCAGGAATTCTATTTATTTTGTCTTTAGGTATTCATTGTGAGCCCTAGTTTACTGCTGGGGTATTGAATAAGGCATGGTAGAGTCTCTTTAGGTGCTACAGCTTGTCATGGGCAATCGATAGAGCAATGAAATGCAGCAATTGTTTCACAGAAATAAAAGAAAAAGAAAGGTGATGAAGGCTCTTTATGTTCTTGCTAGTGTCTGGATCTTTGTTCTTTGTGAGAATGAGTTAGTGATAAATCTTGGGGTGACCATCCAGCCCATTCATTTGTACAAATTGCCCAAGCAAAATAAAATCCTCTTACAACAAATGGCACATTTGTTTCCTTTTCATGAAGGGCCTCATGCTCCGCAAAACTCCTGATATACATTTTTTGGTTCTTATCAGGACAATAGCTCTAGGAGATGTTCATCGTTCACTGAGTACAACCTGTGTAATCTTTAAGATGCAGACACCAGCATGAATGCATGCCTGCAGGAAGCTTACATCTTGGTAAAAAAAACAACACAACAACAACAAAAAACCCACCTTAACTTACACAGACAAAGGAAGAGATTTTGGAAAGTGCAGTCATTTGCCCGATCCTATGTCTAGACTTTGTACAGGCCAGGGTTGCTGCAGACATCTGAGTCTTGTCTCCTGTATGGCCAGTTTGCTCTGTTGGCTGTTTCCTGTCTGCCTATTCTTTCAAGCTCCTGGCCATAAGACCATCTGTGAGAGGTAAAGGATTTGACCACAATGGGGTGTGCATGTGCACACATGAGCACACACACATACACCCCACTCCCCACAGTTTTTGTTGTTGTTGTTTTTCTTTTAGGACAGGGAAGGCTCGTAGGAGACCTGTAAATGGAGGTGGGGTTGAGCTGTGCACACATTGTCTTTCCTGCCCCATGTGTTCTGTTTTCCTGGTTGGTACCAGGCAGGAAACTTGGTGACTGGCTATTGCCCAGTTGGACCTGTCTCCAGACTCACTGGGACAAGGTCCTGAATTGGAGGGGGGCCTTTTCTATGGACTGCTCATGGAGGTAGGAGTATTCTTTTTGGTAATTTTGTTTTTTAGATATGATATGCCTTATGAGCTATACATAAACACTCATAAATACTCACGGGGTACAGACATTTCCCTGTTCCCATGACCTTCAGTTTCCAGTTTTTCTTCTTGGGGCTCCCTGCATCTGTAGAAAGAAAACATTTAGACTGAGCGAGTGGGAGGGACCACCCCTGGGCTTAGACTCTGGGTGTGGGCCGCTGAAATTACCTGTCCATAAGCCATGTTCTGTTATAACAGTCTGCTTCCCAGAATCTCTTTGAAGCCTGTTTAGAGAGTAGAAAGCACTGTTGCCACAGGAGGTGAGTACATGATGTTCTGGGTCATGCTCTTGGATCTTGTAAGTGCATTTACTAAAAGCTCACCTTAGAGTTGATGCTCGGACAAAACTGTCCCCAGAGAGGAAGATAACACAGATGGAGTGACATCTTAAAAGCACTGTCTGTCTGCTCTGTGTGCATTGCCACCATTGGTTCCTCTCTGAGCCTCTCTTAGAGTGCCCACCCCCGTAGTGTGGCTTGAACTCATTGTCTCACACTTCCTTAGCTCATTCCCTTATAGATGGTATTTTACTACCTGAAATATACTTCAGTAGGTATTTTGCTGATTAATAGAAGATGGAGTCTCACAGACATTCTGCTTGGACTGGCTTTAAGCCACAGTCTTCCAGATCTCAGGCCCCCAAGTAGCTAGGATTCAGGTGTCAGCTAGTAGTGCCTGGCTTGTTAAAGTCTCTTGAACTTTCATCTCCAGTTACTGGTTTTGGAGAAAGTCAGGGGTATCACCTTCTGAACCGTAGGTGATAGCACACGTGATTGATTTAACTGAGTACCTGCTTCAAGGCAGTAGGAACTCTTCCTAGTCCAAAGATAACAAAAGCAAGGAGAGAATATCTCCTCAGAAAACTAGAGTCCAGATCTAACACATGGTATTAACTTATAGCGGAGGTCGAATAATACAGTGCGGTCCATAGTTTTCTGTTCTCAAGTTTTTGTTGTTGTTGTTGTTTAAACATTTCTCAGAGCTAGGGGGTAGTGGTGACTCAAGCAGTACAGTGCTGGCCTAGCAGTGGAGGCCCTGTGTTTAGTCTCTCTTTGCTCTGTAGAGGGATGGGGCAGTGGAACAAACACCTACGTGGCGTCCCATAGCACTAATGGGTCACTAATGGGTCGACTGCTGGCTCTGTATGGGAGGGGCTTTTGTTTCTCACTTCTGTAACCTGCTTGCTGCCATACTTAAGGCAAATCCCCTTAGTTCAGGGGACTCAGCATTTTGGACATTAGTCTGCTAGGTCCATGAAGGCATGTCAATAAAAGTTTTGCTTCCTGAAAAGCCTAGTTGTTCCCATATCTCTATCTCAGTTTCCTACATCTCTGGTGCATTGGCCAGGATTTGGAGACAGCATTTTCTCCAGCTTCTCTAGGGTTCAGCCCTTCAGGACATCTGAAGGTCTGTTCCATATGGACCAACAGCTCTCTCTATACTGCCTGACAGGAACCCAGTATGAAGGAACCCAGAGAAGGCTCTGGAGCCAAGCAGGAACCTTGCATTTCAGAATGGTTAGAACCTGGGTTCAACTATCTAGGTTGCCTGCCTTAAGGGGCAGAGAAGGGGAGATGGATCACCTCCCAGAGACAGCAGAGTTCCCCTGCGATTCTAGATGGGGAGCGAGTATGAGTAATGACTCTGTGTGTGTGTGTGTGTGTGTGTGTGTGTGTGTGTGTGTGTGTGTGTCTTGAGATCATCCCAGATGTGAAGTGGTTCTGGTCATGTGTACTGGGCACTATCAGGCCATCTTTCTTCTTATTCTCCTTCAAACAAAGTGAACACTTGGGAGTTCCCACATACAAAGGAAAATCGAGTAAACAAAAATGGGGTGCCTTACAAATTAGAAACTGTCAGGATGATGAATGGCTTCTCAAGTGAATCATTCAGTACTATGGTCCTGTCACCTGGGCAGATGATGGGTCCTGGGGCTATTGTACAACTACATTATTTGTTTCCAAGTGGTAGTTGAGATTATAACCAACAAAACTGCAAAAGCTCTTGACATACTGGCCAAGTAACAGAGAGAGGTACACCATGCAGTGTGTAAAAACCACTTGGCCTTGGACTGTTCACTGGCTTCTGAAGGTGGGACATGTGGAAAATTCAATTTAAGTAACTGTTCACTACAAATCGATGAAAAAAGGTGATCAAAGACATTTCAGATAGGATGAGGATGGTATTCACCTACCTGTCCAGACTTGGAGGGGATGGAGCCCCAGTGATCTGTTTGGTGGTTGGTTTTCTATCTTTGATGGTCTAAAAACCCTAACAGGGGCAATGATACTTACCTTGGGAACATGTCTGGTACTGCCTAGTTCTCTTATCCTAGTGATAAAGTCTGTTGGAACTATCGTTGAGGTTCCTGTGGAGAGGAAGACAGCCACCCATGTTTTGATATTATGGAAATACAAACCCCTAAATTAAGATGACACTCTTTGACTCAGACTGCGCCTGAGAACCAAAGGGGGAACATGTAGTAGAAAGGGTGTGTGACAAAGAAGAAACTCTCTTAAGTTTATAGTTTCCCCTGCTACATGAAGGGCTTTTCTAGCTGTAATTACTCTTTGTTCTGGAGTGGGAAACTGAAACTGATTGGTGGGAAACTGAAATTCATAGAAACAAAGACCTAAGAGAACTCATGTAGCACTACAGACGAGGCCATCAATGAGACCACTGCTGATCCTGTATGGGAAGGACTTTTGCTTCTTGCTTCTGTAATCTGCTTGGTGGGGTACTTAAGTTGCCCCTTTGTTCTGGGGACTCAGCTTTTTGGACATTAGTCCACTGAGTTTGTGCAGGCATGTCAATAAAAATCTTGCTGCACGCAAAGCTTTGGTGTTCTAATTTCCTATTTGAGTTCCCCGCAACACCAACTATCTAAAGAAAATATATTGCCATATTTATGGCAACAATGCTGTTAATGCCACCTAATAAAGGAAATTTTATTTCTGATAAAAGAATGTTAAAAAAAGCACAGATTGGTGCTGGGCCATCAATCAGCTTGGGTGTGCTGTTGTGCTCCCTGAATTAGCATTTTGATCAGCCTACTTGGCAGGATAAAACAATTAATATTTATAATGTCACTTTGGTGAAAGCCAATAAGCTCTGGGATACATAGTAGAAATGGATTTCCTTGACCATTCTTTTAAGATCACACAGAGTAATTTAACTGAAAAGTAAAATGAAATAACAAGATATAAGATCATGAAGTTGGCATGCTTTTTTATCTGTAATGTAAGTGGATGTTTTCTTTTGCAGTGCAATGTCTACTGTTAGTGACCATTTGCTCCCATTCCCATGCATCTACCAGTTCCTATAGACCTCACTAGCCCACTAGAGGAACTGGGACTCAAAGAAAAAAGGCTCCTCTCCTCATTGTGCCAATTCCTCCACACTCCCTGTCACTTGACTATGGTTGTGAACTATTAAGAGGCACCATCAGAGATGGACACTTGTGGTTCACATCTGTAATGGTGGTTCAAAGTTAGCCTGGGTAGGAAAGACTGTGGGATTCTTTTCTACAGTTAACAATCTCCAAAACCAGAAGTAGAGCTGTAGTTCAGAGTGGTAGAGTGCTGGCCTTGAGCAAAAATGCTCAGGGACATTGCCCAGGCCCTAAGTTCAAGCCCCTTGACTGTCCAAAAAATAAATAAATAAAAGTCAGCGTCAGGCTTTGCATATGACAAGTGTGGGTGACAGGCCAGGCATTGACCTGTCCTGACATTCACCACACAGGGACCAACATCTCAGGTTAGGATTACTTAGAGACTGTCTGGAGATGTGTGACTGCCACAGGTCTGGGTGCGGACTGTTGCAGTGGGCTGAGGATGAAGGGAAGAAACACAAAGATGACCAAGACATGGTCCCACTCGAGGTGGGGGGAGGAGGAATCCACATCTCAAGTGGAAGATGACATTCCAGAAACCAATTACACAGTTGCAGGCACTGGGAAAACAGAGATAATAAGTTGGGGTCTCCGTTGGCTTGTAGCTCATAACTTGATAATGAGAGAGACATGTGAATAGAGAATTGTGATCACAAATGAGAAACGCATGCCAAGTGTTCCTAGGAGGATGGGGTGGAGCATGAAGATCAGAAGTAGTTTTTGTAGAAGAGTGGACACAAAGGACTTTTGAGGTGGGGTTGGTTGAGAGGGCTAGTGTAATGATGGCAACTGCCATTCTTAAGTTTTGGCATACTGGCTCTCTTAATCCTGATGACAGCCTTATTCGCAAGTAACATTGGGTCACTTGCTTGTGATTATCGAGTTTATTAGTCAGGGGCAGAGCTGGTTTCAAATTCTGAAGTCTGTCTCTGGGTTTGGGCATCTGCATCACACTGGCACCATGTACCACAAGTGCATGGTATAGGAGAGGAGGGGGCCAGGTAAGATTAGATCTGATATGTAAGTGTGGTAGATGATGCAGAGATTTTTCTGCCTCCTGCCTGAGCTGAGACTTTCCCTGGTAGACACAGAAAGATAATGCAGAGGAGAGCTTGCATGCAAGATGAAAAAAACTACCTTGGCAGTGTGATCATGAACTAGATGCAAAAGAACCTGGAGGCTGTCTTAAGGTAGTTGCTCCACCTGGGGAGAGCAGAAGGGCAGAGGGGCAATGGGCTGGAGAGAAGGGACACAAGTAAGAATGATTTAAGAAGTTAACAGTGGCCAGAATGAGAGGAGCAATTGGATATAGAAGGACGCAGGAATTGTCAGGGCCAACACTTGTGGCTTGAGCATCATTTGCAGCTATCATCTCTGAATGGTATTCTGGGCTGCTGAATGCTGCTATTGTCCCCTGCTAGCTCAGTGGAGGGATGGCAGAGAGAAGGTCACAGTCCCCCAGCCAGGCTGTCCCAGCCTGACTTGCAGGGCCATCTCTTTGTTCTCAGACACCAAAACAAACAAAAGAGCAGAGAGACACAGCGTGGACAGTTGTGCCTCTCACAGGGGAGTCTTAAGTCCCTGCTACTGGAAACCCAGATCCCTTTTGGCTAAGTCCCAGGATTCTAAATCCCCTATCTCCTCCCTTACCCAAGAAAGCAAACTTTTGGTTTGCATCATTCCAACCTCTGCACCTGGGAAGCCAACTCACTCACATTTGCTGTTGTTGGTGGTGATGGTCATAGGGCTTGAACTTGGAGCATGGGCACTGTCCTTGAGCTTTTGTGCTCAAGGCTGGTGCTCTACCACTTGGAGCCACAGTTCTACTTCCAGTTTTCTGGTAATAAATTGGAGATAAGAGTCTCATAGACTCCCCTGACAAGGCTGGCTTCCAACTGCAATCCTCAGATTTCAGCCTCCTGAGTAGCTAGAACTACAGGCATGAGCTGGCTCCATCTCCCATTTTCTAGCAATGTGGTGCTTTTCTCTGCATTGTTTCCACCTTGCCATCTAGACTAATTTCTCCATCTCACCTTTGCATACTCAAGAGGCTTATTAAAGCATTTTCCCAAACAAAAGCACAGTCTTCTCCTAAAGATGGATTTTGTTGTCACCTCTGGAATACAAAAATGGCTGCAGGCAGCTTTGAAAATTGCAAGGTTTTCATTTCTTCCATAACATTCAATATGGAAAAAAAAAGAAATAAAAAAGAGTGAAGAATGGAGATCATTAGATTTAGTGGCTTTTTTTTTTTTTTGCTGTTCCTGGGGCTTGAACTCAGGGCCTGGGCACTGTCCTTAAGCCTCTCTGTGTTCAAGGCAAGTGCTCTACCACTTGAGCCACAGCACCACTTTTGGCTTTTTCTGTTTATGTGGTACTGAGGAATCAAACCCACGGCTTCATGCATGCTAGGCAAGCACTCTACCACTAAGCCACATTATTCCCAGCCCACTGCAGCCACCTTATTGAACAAACATTCATTGAAGGAGAATTTCTACTTCTAGCATTAAAGAATCATATTGGAGAACTAAACTAGTCCTTACCCATACTGGGCCATGGGTCATCTCTGGCCCAAAAAGGAACAAAAAAACCCCTCAGTTTCTGCCATTGAATTAACATGGTCCTCCTGACTACCCCCCACTCCATACCTGGTAAAAGCAGATATAACCCTTCTCCAGTAGAAGACATAATCATCCACAATCTCAAATTATATCTGTGAGCAAATTTTCCAATGCAAAATCTGACATCAAATCAAACTAGGTGCTCTAGTTTGGCTCTTAAATATCCCCGAAATGCCTATGCATTGA
Organism: Dipodomys ordii; assembly: GCF_000151885.1. Classification (NCBI taxonomy): domain Eukaryota; kingdom Metazoa; phylum Chordata; class Mammalia; order Rodentia; family Heteromyidae; genus Dipodomys; species Dipodomys ordii. The sequence goes on along the minus strand of NW_012267249.1, from coordinate 3,891,227 downwards.
AGCTTTGGTCCCTAGTCTGTGGCATTATTGGAGATGGTGGAGCCTTTGGGGATGAGGCCTAGAGGGAAGAAGTTTGGTTATTGGGGTTTCCCTCTAAAGAAAATATTGGGATTCTGCCCATTCCTCACTTTCTTGCTCCCATGATGTGAGCAGCTTTGCTCCACCACATGCTCCTTCCTTGATGTTTGGTCCCATTCCAGGTCCCAAAATAATGGAGCCAACCAAAGCATTTGAAACTATGAGCTAAAATAATTCTTTAAAAAATATGTATTTATCTCTGGTATTTTTGCCACTGACAGTGGCAAGAAAGTGAGGGGCCAGGTGATACTAGGTGTAGGAATAAACATGATAACAGGAGTGATATCTACCCCCAAAAGCAAATAATATAGAGATGCTCAGATGTTGGGATGATCAGACATAGATTAAGATGGTTATTGGAGAACTATTATATGTCAAACACCTGCACTAGGCACTGAGGATAAAATAGTGAGCAAACAAATCATGATTTCCACTTTTCTTGTGCTTTTGCAGTCTTCTAAGGGAGACAGATATTCATCAAATCAATTGTAGTAGGTTGATTGCAAAAAGGTCCCAGATTTCCCCTCCCTTGCACCTGTAAACCCCCCTCCCCATTAAACCCCCATAATGTGACTTTGCAGCTCTCCTAAAGATAGGTGAAATCTGCTTTGGGCTGGCCTTGCACTTGCTATGGTCTACAGAATGTTGCAAAGAAGGTGGTAATTCAGAGCCCAAATTTCTAGAAGCCTTGTTTCCATTTGCTTGTGCTCTTAGGATATTGACTCTCAGAACAATTCCAGACTCTCCGGTTGGAGAAAGGGAGATTATCCCAGCCATGGCCCCAGACTTGAAAAAGAGTCCAGCCAAGAACCACAAATCTGCTTTGCTGACTCGCAATGGGCTACAGGCACCTGAATGAGCCCCCCTGAGCTCAGTGCAGATCAGTAGAACTCTCCAACAGTCCTCCGAGAACAGATACTTATTGCAGGTGCAGTGATAGTTATGTGGCATTATTGTGGACAGATGACTGAAGCAAACACAAATGAGTAACTGGAACCAGATGAATAAAGGAAATGTATTGGGCTCCCATGTTTAAAAGAGGAAGTGTGTTTTCATTTATCGTGTTTATGCTTTTTTTGGTGGCTTCTTGACTATGTGAGTTATTGGTGTCATTTATCAATTCTGGAAAATGACTGCTTCCTGTCAGAATATTTCTTTGACTCACTTTCTTCTTTCTCTTTCTGGAATAGAAATGAAGCATCTTGCTGTGGGTAACTTGTTTTATGTGTCTCCCACATGTTTTTCCTCCCTGTGTTGTAATAAGAAATTTTGTTTGGACTCTGTTTCTACTTGATACATCTCATTTGTATATGCATGACAGATCTTCAGAGGCCTCCGCTCATTCACTGGGATGCTAATTTTAATTATTTATTTCTCAAAACTTCTGCTGGATTCTTTTTTTGGGGGGGGTTGGGTGGGTTAATTGTGGGGCTCAAACTCAGGGCCTAGGCATTGTCCCTGAGCTTTTTCTGCTCAAGGCTTTTGTGCTCTACCACTTTGAGCCACAGCTCCAATCTGGTTTTCTGGTGGTTAATTGGAGAAAAGCGTTTCATGGTCTCTGAAACATGATCCTCAGCTCTTAGTCTCCTGAGTAGCTAGGATTACAGGTATGAGTTGTTATTTGTTTGTTTGTTTAAAGAAATCACAAGAAACTGCTGGATTCAAGACTTCTGGGGTTGTTTCTTTTGGAAATAGTAGCCAGGATCACCTGTAAGCAGTTCTTGATAAGAGCTAGCTTCTCCTCTGGAGACCCTCTAGCACTCCAGTGCCTCTCAGCTCTCATGGGTATTTACATAAGCAAAAAGCCCCAAAATGTAAGTCTCATTAGATGCTAGTAACTCAGCTTCTGCTTATCCCCTTTTGTTTCAAGTCACCCCATACTTTCTACTTGTTAGCACTGAGATCCCTAGGTAGTGAAGCTATTGGGTAGCGATTTCTCTGAATTATTAGATGCCTGTCTTTCTCAGGAGCCTCCCAACCCTGGCCATTCTGCTGTCTTAGAGTATAGTCTTTGAATGCTTTCCAGCATTTCCTGGATGAAGGAAAACAGAAGCATTTGCTAATGAGGCCCATGATTCTCCTGCAAACAGACTCTGGAAAATAGGTAAATTTGACTAATTTATTTTTCTTTCTTGGTACTATTATTATGGGTAATTCAGGACTTATTACAACTGTCAAATCTTGATTTCACAAATGGGGAAAGAGTTGGTCAAAAGGTTGCCCAGCTAATCTCAGATTTTTAAAGTATATATTTTGGTAAAATATGTAGTTGAGCCTTCTCAGTTCTTAAGGTAGGTGTCCCTGGCGAATACATTTCTTCATGGGGCAAATTTTCATGTAATAGCAGTAGTTTTTGTCATTTTTTTGTTGCAAATCTCAGAAATCCATAAGCATAACAAACATTTATTATGGAGGCGTCATATTACTTAAGTGGAAAGGGTTTGTGAACATCACCTTTGCACTGTTAGAAAAAATAGAAATCTCATGAATGAGGGATATGTGAAAAGTTCTCTATGTTGTGGAGAGACCCCTTCCATTTCTTCTTCCTTCCCTGTTGAGTTGCTGAGAATGGTGGTGCTAACTAAGTCTTTGCCCAGCTAAGTCAGGAGGACTTCTGTGGACTTCCTGATCCTACTCTTCAAGGGCTGGTAAGTTCTAGAGAACTCTTTTGGCTGAGTAAGCATAACCAGAAAAGGAGGATTTCATTGATTATCAGTAGGTGTATCATGGAACCCCAGAGTGGAAATGATATAGCCACCTCAGAAAAAATTGAAACTAGGATGTGGGGAGAATCTAGGCTTTCTCATCCTTTTCATCATTCATCTCTGTTTAGTCTGTATCCCTGGAGATAAATGTTCTTTGCTTTTTTTCCATTAGTGAGAAAGAATAGGGTTCCTGATTTATAGCTATAGGCAGAGCTTAAGTTGCTTGTCTTCTCAGTACCAATCAGAGATATTCCAGTTGTCCCAGAGCTGAGAGATCATCCCTGCTCCCACACAGTGTCACATGACACAGATGTGGTGCCTAACAGCCTTCCTTAGCCAGATTGGGAGTTCCAACAGAAGGGAAAGAGGGAGTGGAGAACTGGGCCAAACAATCAAAAAGGGTTGATTATAGCTGAATAGTTTATGAGAACATTGAAAGCCTGACTTGATATTATAAGTCTTCACTTTCTTCAAAAGAGAGCAGGAGAGGGGCTGGGAAGGTGGCTCAGGGTTTGATTCCTCAGCACCACATAAGCAAAAAGAAAAAAAGCCAGACGTGGTGCTGTGGCTCAAGCGGTAGAGCGCTAGCCTTGAGCTGAAGAGCTGAGGGACAGTGCCCAGGCCCAGAGTTCAGGCCCCACGACGGGACACCCCCCTCCCCACCCCCGCCAAAAAAAAAAAAAGAGAGAGCAAGAGAATGCCTTAGCCCTTGCCTCAGCTGAGGCCTTGCTTAGCCTGGCCTTGGACCCTGCATTTTCTTGCCTCAGGCCAGACCTGGCCTAGCCTCAGGCATGACTTGGGCCCTTCTTATGTCTCAGGTCTACTTTGCCTCCCTTGGCCTAGCCTCCCCTGGCCTCAGGACTGCTTCAAACCATGCCTTTGCCTAAGGCCATGACTTGCTTTGCTTCAGGCCTCCCCTCAGGCCTTGAATAGGCCTTACCTTGCCTGAGGCCTTGTCTCTTGCCTTGCTTCTGGGCTTGCCTCAAGCCCTGTCTTACTTCAGGCATTGCCTCAAGCCTAGTCTTGCCTTGCCTCAGGCCTCACCTCAGGCCTTGCTTTGTCACAGGCCTTATCTTCCATCAGGCTTTGTCTCCTCTCTGGCTCTACCTCATCTCAGCCTGAGGCTTCAAACCCCTGGCCACTGTGATATTCACGTCTAGGTCTGGCCAGTGGAGGTGCCAATCTTTTCCCTCCCCGATGTGTTATTAGCTATTGCCACGTGGCTGAAGTAAAAGGTTTGCTTCAAAGCATTCACCTTTGATAATCCCTCTTGTCCAGAAGTTGGATCTACACTTTAAAAGTTTTATTTTTTTCCCCAAGAACTTATTTTAATTTCTGAAAGTTTTACAGTTGCATAAGTAATACTTTCATCTAAATAACTTTATTTGTATTTATTGTAGGAAAAATTATATCCCAGACATACCATTTTTCATGGTGGGGAAAACAAGACAATTTACCAGTCTGTTGTAACTGGTAAGGATTCCTGTGTCCTTCTGAACAGCATTGTGCCTGACCCAGCAAAACCATCTCAGGAAGTCTGTGGTTAAGATGTGAGCTGCTATCTTGCCCATGTAATTGTAACCCCTCTGTACAGTATTTTCACACATACAAAAAAAGATGTGAGCTACAGGGAGAAGATGTATGGCCTACCTACCAATGGGAGCCAGTGATACCATCTGATGAGAAGGTTGGAAATTCCTGGAAGCATTGGTCCTGGCTCTAAGTCCTATTCCCCATCTGTTCTTTGAGTTACTCTGGTCAGCTTTACACAATCTGTTAAGACTCTGACACATGAATAATAAAGTTTTATCGACTTGTACCTTTTTTTTAAACCAATACTGGGGCTTGAACTCAGGATCTGGGCACTATCCCTTAGCTTTTATAAATTTTCCTTCAAGGTTGGCCCCCTACCAATTGAGCCCCTTCTGACTGTGCTTGATGGTTGGAAATAAGAATCTTTCAGATTTGTTTCTTTCAAAACTTGATCCTCAGATCTCAGCCTCCTGAGTAGCTGATTATATGTGTGATCACTAGTGCCTGGCTCAGTAATGTATTTTAAGATGGAAAACGAATTCAATGGAATTTTAATACTGGTAATTGTAATCAAATTTGCCCCAGCCTCTAGTGGCCAAAATATCACCTTCAAATTTTCCATAGCTCTGAGTCAAAAACTTGCTCCAGAGGCTATTAAATTCCTGTCTCTCATGTCTCTGACAAGTGAGCATATCAACATTATTCTAGTCTTCCATTTTTGTTAAGAGTTAAGTTTGTTTTGTTAAGGAAGAGACAATTTTGTTTCTTCCCTCCTGAATTTCTGCCCCAAACAGAACAAAAGGTGACTTCAACTAGGGCAGAGCAGAGCAGTCTAACTACGCAGTGATGCCATGTCTGTAAATACTGTCCTATCAGACAAGGTCTATGTGACTTAAGTGTCACTGTTAAATAAGGAAGGCTAACTGGCTTGGTCCCTTGGGCTCACAAAACCAAAAACCTAGGGCCTCAGGACAATCCCAGGAGACTTTAAAGGCACCCTTATTTAACTTGCTTTAAAAAAAAAATAATGTGCTGAGTTTTTATGTTTGACTTGGCGGACATGCTGGCTGGGGGTGGGGTGGGTCTGCCGCTAAGTTCAGCATCAGCCTGAGATCTTGCCTAGATGGATGGAGGGAGAAAGTCTGCTAAAATGAAGGGTTGGGGGCAGGTGTGAGAGGTCGGCTTTTGTTCAACTCCAAGGAAGGAGAGGCCAGAGAGAAAAATGGTTGTGTCTCTAGGACTGGATTTGTACCATATTTGGAATAGAATGAGCATTAATGTCAGAACATGGGACGCCTCTTTGTTTGCAGCTGGACAGGAGCCTAGACACACTGGGACTTTGAGGATCCTTTTGGAGGTTTCCAGGCCTGCCTTTAATACCAGTCAGCGAGATCAGCAAGCCTTCTCCTGGAGCCTTCAAGGTGAGCTCCACTAATGAGGGCATGGAGGGCTGTCTAGCTCTCCCCTCCCTGTCCTGAAGTTTACAAGGACCCTCCTAACTTTGTGGTAACTCGGAGACTAGAGAGTTATCAGCTTCCTGGCTCTGTTCATGGCCAAGGAAGAGTGTCAAGAGAGAATTGAGAAGGGAGCCAAGGAAAGAATCTTTGAGAGTTGGGAGAACTCTTATTAGTTTATAAATATGCAAACTCCTTTTTTTTCTTTCCTTTTCTGGCAGTGCTGTGTGAGATTGAACTCAAGACCTCATACTTACTTTGGCAAAGGCTTGAGCCACTTCCCCCCTCCCCCTGCCATCCTATGCTTTTAGTTTGTTTTGTGCTTTTTGCCTGGTCAGCCTCAGACTATGATCCTCTTATCTCTGCCTTCTGAGTAGCTGGGATTATAGGTAGGTATCATCACATACAGCCTCAAACTCATTTTTTTTCTGGTGTTCCTAGCTTACATGGCTTTGCTCAGATTTTTTTAAATCTTTGAATTCCCTTATTAATTTTTAATGTAAATTATTAGCAGAAATGAATTGTATAAAGGGGTTTTGTTGTGATATTTACAGGTACGCATATAAAGTACTTTGACCAAATTCTCCATCTATATTACTCTTCCTTAAATTTCTTTCCCCTGCCCCCTCCATTTAAATAGTTTTAGTAGATTTCATTGTGCCATTTTCACATATATAATGTATTTTTTATCACATTCCTTCTTCATATCTATGTGTCTAAATTCTTCTAGAGCCTCAAGTGAGAGTAAACTTTTTCTTCTGCTTACTGGCCTCCTCATTCCCTACTTCTGGTTGTGTTATTTGTTTGACCATCCATGTTTTCTGGTAGGTAGAAAACTCAGTTTCCTACCCTTGTGGTCCAGATTCATGGTGGCGGTGACTGCGAGGAGGGTTATGTCATAATTCAGCCCACCATCGTGGAGTAGGAACACAGCTTTGTGAGCAGATTACCCTTTGGTTGAACTTAACCCTGCCATTCACTAATTATGTAGCACTGGGCAAATTTCTCAGCTTGGCTGAGTGAAGTTATCTTGAGAATTAAATAAATTAGCCTATCTGTGCTGGGTTCACAGTGTTCTAGAGGTATTAAATTCTGTTTTCCATGTTCCCTCTTGTCCAGCTAGTGTAGAAAGAGCTTCCTACCTAGTTTTAGCAACAAACAACCTTCCCTGACAAACCAATGAATCAATCAACAATACGAAACTTTCAAGATGGAGAATAATAGTGTACACCTGTAATCCCAGCTGCTTGGGAGGCAGAGCAGAAAGACTGTGGCTTGAGACCAACCTGGCTAAAAAATTAGTGGGACCCCAGTTCAGCAACAAGCTGGGCATGACAGAAGTGGCTCAGTTGCTTTGTGGAATGTCTAAAACCTTTGCAGGACAGGCAGATACCTCTATACCTCTTGGGGTTCCCAAGACACTGGATTTGATGATAGAATATGGGAATACCTAGTGAGCTAAGAGAAGTGTTAGTAATGTGGGGTTCTCTCAGTGTCCTAGAAGGAAGAGGTGTCACTCTCAGAGATGGTGAACTGAGAGGGCAAGGCCAGTGAAGGAGTGGTAGAGCTCCCAGAGCTTTTCCTGAAGCAGCTAGGAACTGCTGGACAGTTGTGGCCTGGGAGGACCACAGCAATTGCCTGGCTATGACAAGGCAGGAAGAGCAGGGAGTATAAGCAATAGCCTCTCTGCTCCTTCCCTCCCTACCTAATCTCTTATGTTAGAGCCTCGCCTCCCATTGGCTGAGAACTTTCCCAGAAGTCAGAGGGTACTGGTGATGCATCCACAGAGCAAGGCCAAAGGCAGGGCGTGGAGAACAGCCAACAAGGTCTCACTGCTCTGCAAGGTTTGTTGTCTGGCAGTAAAGTGTGTTAGACACTTGGCTTGTGATCAGTGGAATTGAGGGGGAAGGGGAAGCCTAATCAGCGTCTGGCTAAATTCTGATTTATTCTCTTTGCTTTTGGAAATGTAATAATCTTCTCCATCAAAGCTCCATCTATCTGCCAAAATAATGCATGGCCTTTTGTACAAATGAAAGACTTACTGCTATTATGCAAACATAAAGGAGACCTCATTTGCATGTAGCGAGGGTTGGGGAGGGGAAGAAAAAAATCCTATTTGCAATAAAATTAATTATACCAGTGTGGCAAAGAGACACATGAGTATCCATTTAACACTTGGACAGGAGCAGAACTAAGTTTCCTTGCCAACCCTGATGAAATAATGGAGCCAAAATGAAAATACTCTGAAAAATGGGGACCTGGCGAGAATAAACAGGAATGGGGGGATTTCTGGCCACTAGAAGACCCTCCCCCCACTCTGCAGAAACAAAAGATGGAAATAAAGGTTTTTACAAATAACAACCATGAATATTAATGTTCTAGAGCTCATGCTTGTACCAAGTTTCTCATGAAAATGGCTTTTTTTTGCAGAGAGCTGTTAGCTGGTGATTTGGGTCTGTTGTGAAGTAGTAAGGAGGACATGTTTTGAATCTGAAGCCTGGAGGCAGGTAGGACCAAGAGAGGTTTGTTAGACAGTTTTGCTTGAGTTTCAGGAAATAGGACACTGCAAAAGCAAGCAAAGAAATCACTGGCATGGAGAAGAGAAAATTGGAGTGTCTGTGACTAGAGGATTATTTAGTTCCTAAGGTGACCAGGTTCCTCACATTATGTGAACATATAGGGCTGCTTTGTCTGGCTGCCGCAAACAGAGGGAAGGTGTGTTGGATATAGGCTCTTGTGTATATCTAGGTCTTAGTCTATCTCCCATATCTATACCAAATAGACATGTTAAGAAATGTATTAAGGAGCCAGATACGGTGGCTCCAGACTTGGTCTCCCATAAAGGCTATACATGGCTGGGCTCTGATGACTCAACTCCTGTAATCCTACCTACTAAGTAGGCTGAGATCTGAGGATTGGGGTTTGAAGCTAGTCTGGGTGGGAATGTCCCTGAGACTATCTTCAATTAACAACCCCAGAGCAGGAAGTGGAGCTGAGGCTCAAGTAGAGCAGCAACAGCCTTGAGCAAATAAGCTCAGGGACAGCTCCTAGGCCCTAAATTCAAGCCGTAGTATCAGCTCAAATGAACCAACACACAACAGATTAGGCATGGTGGTATGTGCCTGTCATCCCAGTGAAGACACGCAGGAGGATTGCCACCCAAGCCATCCATCTAGCCTAGGCATAGAGTGAGACCCTATCTCCAACAACTAAAGGGTCTGGTGGAGTGGCTCAAGTGGAAGAGAACCTGTCTAGCAAGCGTGAAGCCCTGAGTTCACACCCCAGTACTGTTCAGAAATGCATATGTCTCCAAGCTCTCCACAGATATCTTGGGCATCAGGATGGGAGAGAATGTTGTGTTTTTGTTGTTTTGAAACAGGGTCTTTCATTGTATTCCAAGTTGGCCTGGAACTGGCTCTTCTTGCCATAGTCTCCTAGGTGCTGAGATTATAGATATTCACTAGCACCTAGTTAGGGAATATTGCATGCTGATTTCCTCCCTTGCCATCTGAGAACCCTGTGCCTACTACCTACTACCACGTACCCTCTGAACCTTCCTGCTTCTGGGGCTCAGCTCAGCTCAGTGCCCATTGCACAGCAAGTGTTACCCTTTGCTTCTAGGTAAGTGAAAGCCCCAGGGACTATCTGGAAAGAATAGTGATAATTTGTTTCAGGTCATCTGCAGCTAGCTAACAATGAAAGGAAATGCGGGCTGACTCCTTCAGCCCCTTTCCCTCCACTCCAAAGTCAGGGTCAAAGGTAAAAGCATTGTAAAAGAGAACATAGGTCATCTGTGGTACTTGAGGTCAAACTTAGCATTGCACTTGGTGGGCACACGTTTTGCCACTGAGCTACATTCCAGCCCTGCTTCTGCCTTTTGATCTGTAAAATGGACTAATCATAGGTTTTCATGTCGTTATGGTCAGGTAAATGAGGTACTATGCAAATGAGGTATATGCAAAACATCCAGAACAGTGACATATATTGAATTGACATCCAGTATGAGCTGTCACAACAGCAATTATCACATGCTATACTCTAGGGAGGTGTGTCTGGTGTGAAATGTTATTTACCTACTGGGCTGTACATTTTTTTTTAACATCTAAGGGGTGATGATAAAGTTGTCTTAGTTGGAGGATACTAAGTGAATCAGACAGAGCCTTTTTGGAAGAAATAATATTTGGAAGAAATAATAGTGTGTTCTCCTAGTCATAGTGCTAATTTTTTTTGTATTTCTCCAATTACAGTGTGTGTGTGTATGTGTGTGTGTGTGTGTGTGTGTGTGTGTGTGTGTGTGTGTGTGTGTGTACTGGAGCTTGAACTCAGGGCCTGGGCACTGTCCCTTAGCTTTTATAGCCAAGGATGGCACTCTACCACTTGAGCCACGGCTCCACTTAATGGTTTTATGGAAGTGTACATATTAAATACCAGCTACTTAGGAGGTAGAGACAGGTGGATCAAAAGTCTGAGGCCAGATCAGGGTAAGTTAGAGAGCTTATCTCACTAACAAAATATAAAAACAAAGGAATTCACCTGGTAGAACCTGCCTAGTTTGCTCAAGACCCTGGGTACTAAGTACTAAAAAAAGTAAACAAGTAGATTTTATTCTAATTGCAGTAGGAAAATGCTCAGTGGTGTGACTTGGGTAGTGACAGGTAAACAGACAGTAAAAGAATAATCTAAACTGATCCTTTTTGGTATATCTGTCCCCTGCCCCTAGGGAGAGGAGAGGAAGCAGGAGGGAGAGCAGAAAGAGCAGCGGATGCTTCCAAAAAGGGACAAAGACTGGGCAGCTGGTTGGTGTGTTGTTTCTGAATTTTCCTGATCTCCATGGAGTTTTTGTTATTTTTGTTCATTTGCTTATTTTGAATTACTTAGCAGACCTAACATTTCTCTATTGGAGGAAAATACAAGTGGGAGGAGCTCTCCTGTACCAATTTTGATGGTAACCTTGTCTCCATGCTCTCAGGTATCTGACCCAACTGAACTCAGGGATGCTCCTGCCAGGGTTCTAAGCTATACAGACACAGGTGAGACAGAGAGATAGATAAGAGTACTCTGGTTATCAGGCTACCCAGGTCAGAGCCGGCTGTTGTTGGCTTCATCAAGTCTGTGGCTATGACACTATGGGCCCAGGGACAGCTGTCTTTGCAGTAGCTTCATCAAATTGACCTGGGTCAGCACTGGCTCACCTGTCAGGTCCTTTCCAAGCCTGGTTCAACAGCTCCCTTCATTCTTCCAGCTGCCTGATGCCCTGCCAAGACAGAGCTCATTTCTGTTGCTTGTAACCAGGAAGCCTGCTATATCCACATGGCGTAGTTGACTTCCTTTGAAGCAGAAAGCGAGATCCATCCCAATGAAATGCCTCCAGCTCCTTATAAACCTTAAATGCTATCTGCACTTTGATTCCTGTGCGTGTGTGAATTTCACTTTCAACATTACAGATGTACAAACATAATGCATCACCATGCACTGAGATATTGTAACTATGGTGATGGGCAGAAAGAGCACTGCTCCAGCAATTAGACCAGGTCATGGCTATAGTTGTGCAACCTTGAGAAAGTAGTTCCTTTTCTCTTTAAGCTAAGATGAACTTAGAGCCCTTTTTCAGTGCTTAAGATTCTATAATTAATCCTAGCTACTCAGGAGGCTGAGATCTGAGGATCACAGTTTGAAGCAAGCCCAAGTAGGAAAGTCAGTGAGACTCTTATCTCCAATTAACCAGAGGCAAGTGGAAGTGAGGCTGTGGTTCAGGTGGTAGAGTGCAAGCTTTGAGCAAAGAAACCAAGTGAGAACAAGAGGCCCCTAGTTCAAGCCCCCATACCAGCACAAACATACAAACACACACCACCACCACCACCACCATCAAGAGAGGCTATTCAGACTGGGGAGCAGACAGCACACAGTCATTCAAGCCAGTATGATCAGGAACCCAATGGATCTAGAGGGGTGGGAACAAAGCCAAACAGGTTCAGGCCATTTCACTGCCTCTGTGTGTCCCTTCCTCCACTCAGCCTTCTACCATGGAGGGAAGATACTGAGGAAGAAAGAGAGTAGGGTCTTGTCTCCTGAGGCACAGGGCTGCTACTGAGCAGTAAACTGTTCTGCTTACAACAGGATGATAGTGCTAGGGGCTCTTCTATCTCTCCAACCTCCCAACCTCCTAGCATGAGTTAGGGCCAAGCAGTACCCACAACTGTTATGTTGGGACAATATTAGATATGACCACATACAAGTATAGCAATTCCACATCAAGGGTCTCATACTGGTGATCACTCTGCTCCTCACTGCCATCCAGGCATCAAGTCTATACTTTCGGAGCTGTTTGCAGCGAGCTCAGCAGGCCAGCTGGGAGATGACACAGAGCAGGGATGGACTCGCCTGTGGAACAGCCTGTGTGCTCTTCTGCAGTCAGGATTGGGCACTGTCTCCATCATGGCAGGTCTCCTCTAGCCTTTCACATAGAAGTTCTCAAAACTCATTCTGGAGTTCCCTGTTTTCTGAATCCCATCTTTCGGGACCTACTGCATAGCAGTAACTCAGTTTCTCCTTGGTAACTGTTACAGGGATCCCTCTCCATTGCCATTGGTCCAATTCTTCAGCCAGGATCGCTAAGGACCCAGCTGTCTGGTCTTCATCAGTGCTTGCACAGGAAAGTGATTGGTGGAAAGTACAGTGAGCCTAGAAAGGACCCTAAAAGAGGGAAGCCATATTAATATACACATATGTACACACACATACATGTGTCTATCTAAGTATATACATATGTGTATATATATATTAGTGTGTGTGTGTGTGTGTGTGTGTGTGCGTGCATGCGCATGTGCATGCATGTACATGTACTTGGCTTTCGGTGACTCATCTCTGCCACTTGAGTCACACTAAAACTTCCAGCATTTTGGTGGCTAATTGGAAATGAGAATCTCACACATTTCTGTCTGGACTGGCTTTGAACTGTGATTCTCAGATCTCAGCCTCCTGAGTAGCTAGGTTTATGGATGTGAGCCATGGTGCTTGGCCTAAAGACATATTTTATGCTAAGTGCTTCTACCTCTACTCTTATAGGAAGAGTATGATGGCTAACCTTGAAATTTAGATTCAAGGGAGGGATACTTGAAGTGGCAGCATTAATACGATATAAAAGCCAAGGGCATCAGTGTCTTCCTGTGCTTACAGTGAGGGTTTCATCTTTTAAATGTTGGACAGTATGGAAACAGGGTGGTAAATGGGGTGGATGAACTGGTTGTTCTTTCTTTACATTCTTGTATTTGTTCTCCGTCCTGTGTTTATTCCTGTTTCTTGGCTGCTGATTGCTTAAGGGTATTGAAGATTGGGAGGCAGCTCCCCATCAAATCTACCCTCCAGCAGAGGCTGATCTGACCTCAACTCCTCCATGGTCCTGCTCTTCTGCCATCTCTTCCTGACTCTTCATTTTATGGCTATTGTTGGCTGACTATACTAGGGTCTCAACATTCCTGCCCAGACTTCTATAAGTGATCTCTTCACTGAAGTCCCTTTATTTGAGTCTTAGAAGGCAGGTTTTGCCCTCACCAGGACCTGACTAATGCAGTGATTCTCTCCTCTAGCTCCTGAGCACCTCCAAAAATGGAAATTGTCTTATTGCATCATCTCTACAAAGGTTATCTGACCATGTAGTATTCAATGAACCAATCAAAACTCTGCTGAGGATCTGTCTTTTCCCATGACTCTTGCAAGGCCAGAACAAAAGACATATTTAAAACAGCTATGAATGTTCTTAATGTCTATTTCTAAGAAAGTCAGCAGGATTCTTTCCATTGTGCCACTTCTTGAGGTTCCTAATACTTCCAGGTATGGTCCCAATGCCCTAAAGACAATACCTGCCATGACCCAACTAAGTCTTTGTCAAGTTCAGATGTGGATCACACCTGCATGTCCCGGAAACCTTTCACACAAATGGCTAGTGGGTATATCGCACAATTTTCTCTAAACTTTAGGCTACCTCAGAGCATCTTATTGACCTTCCTCCACTAAACAAGCACCCCCTTCCTTTTTGCCCAATTGACACACATAAACTTATCTGTTCTTGGGAGTTGCCTGGCTTTTTATCACTCCTTACAGTTGACTGTTCCCAGCAACCAGTGCTGGGGACAAAGGTATGAGTGGATGCTGGTGGGTTAAATTCAGGGCTCATGGGGAAGATTTGGAGAGAAGACAAGGTGAGGGGGTAGTAGTAGGGGTGGGGGCTCAGGGTAAACCCACATCAAAAAATTTAGGTTGAAGAATCCAAGCAAGAGTTTGAAGGCCCATAGGTACCATCAATGTGGCCTGCTGCTATATCTCACATCTTCTAAATTAGAGCCAACCTGTTTATTCTCCATATTCCTGGCTACTAATATTCTCAGAATAGGATGGCATGCTTAGGTTCAAGTTGGAGAGTGGAGGCTAGGCTAACTCCCAGCACAGATTAAGGATTTCGGTTTGTTCCTAGCCTCAGCCACCTTCTGTTGCATTGAACAAGACCATACTGCTTTTCCTCAGTGCTTGCTGATCAAAGATGATGCATTTACATGTTTAAGAGTACAATTTACCTTCAGAGACCCTGAGAATGTGACAACTGGTAGAATCCTTGGATGTTATTCATATTACCTTCATTTGGATTGTGAGAAAATGAAGATCCAGAATGAGTGTTATCATTAGGAATGTATATACACATATATGCATATATATACATATACTGCATATATAAACTATATAATAATATACAGTATATATACATATAGTATATACATGCAGCTATATATACATATTTGTTCCTATTATGTATATATACACATATGCATGTATATATACATATACATATATTTATATATATATGACTAAAGAGAATTTATTGGCACATATAATCGAAGAGTAAAGTGGTATATCAAATTCAGGTATGGTTTGATGGCTCACTGATCAACTATGTAGCCAAGGTTCTGGTTTTCATTTTAGTCGGTCTTCCTTAGTATCTTCCATCACCTAGCAATTTGTTCTTGTAGCCACCTATGGCTTTATTAATTCCAGACCTTACGTCACTGAGAGGAGCTGCATCAGGAAAAGGTATCTTTTCTTTGTCAGAGCATTTGAAGTATCATCTTGAATCTCATTGCCCTGAATGGGGTCTTGCCTTCCTTGGAGGATGGAACAGGAGGGCGCCTTTTGATCCTGCCATGCCCTACTCTTGGAAATTGGGGTCAGGAGAATAGCAGCAAGACCATATAGGTTAGACGAGAAGAGAGATATTTTTGCTAAAATTTTGGGCTCCGATGGTGGGAGAATGGAGCAGATGTTCAAGGTCAGGTAGCTGGTCATAACCAAACTCAGTATTTGCATACGGATGATTGTATAGAGCCATTTAAGTTTTTCTTTGTTTTGTTATAGACATCCAAACCAAACTAGAATAGAAATGTTTGGGTCTCAGAAGAGCACAAAGGCTTTTAGGAGAAATTGAATAGAATCTTAGATAATGGGGCATGTCATTTAAAGGGTTCTCCCATATTTACTGAGATTTTTAAGTGTTCTGGAATGTCCTTTTAAGCTGGAATAATGTTTTGGGTTTTTGTTGTTGTTGCTGCTGTTACCTTGTCTGTGAACTGCCTTAAGCACTTAATTCTTCCACCTATTACTGAACTTGCTGTGATGGTATTTTACTTACCTACCTAATATTTGCTTACCCCCTAAACTGGGGTCTGCTGTGAAGATGAGCCTTCTTGGTTACATTCCCTCTGGCTCCTCTCTGGCTCCCTTTCTCTTACCTGGGTGTGTTATTCAGGCCCCCTGCTCTGAGATGAGCAGCAGCAGCAGGAGGATACATTTTGGTTCTGGTTTCAGAGCTTTCAGCCCATGATCATTTGGCTTCATTGCTTTGGGCCTGTAGCAACACACACAGCATCATAGTGGAGAATGTGTAGTGGAGGAGGGCTGTCCAATCCCTGATGGCTAGGAAGAAGAGGGAAAGGGAGGAAGAAGGATGAATCGAGGAAGAGGAAGCAGGGGAGGGGAAAAGGAGAGAGGGAGAGGGGGAAGGAAAAGAAAGGGGAAGGGAGAGGAAAGGAGTGTAGAAGAAAGAGGTAGAGGAGAAGAGGGAGAAAGAGGAAAAGGGGAGGGAAGATGGAGGGGAAGGAGGGGGAAAAGAAGCAGAAAGGGGCTGGAGGATGAGGGAAGCATGAGTTGAGAGGGGGAGGAAAGAGAGAAGGAGAAGGAGGGTAGATTGAGGGACAGGGAGAGAGAGAGGTCAGTTCCAATATTCCATTCCAGGACACACCCCAGTGACCTAACTTCCTTCCTCTGTGTCCCACCTCCACCATCTCCCAATAGTGCTACAGGCTGGCAATCAAGTCTTCAACATGTAAGTCTGGGAGAGATGTTCCAGATCCAAAATGCAGCACTCAGGAAATTACCAAGGCAGAGACGGAAGGAGAGCAGAGCTGAGCACCTGCCACATTCTGGGTGCTGTGCGAAACTCGGGGAATGTAACCAAGAAGGGCTCATCTTCACAGCAGACCCCAGTTTAGGGGGTAAGCAAATATTAGGTAGGTAAGTAAAATACCATCACAGCAAGTTCAGTAATAGGTGGAAGAATTAAGTGCTTTCTGAATGCAGAGGAAGGTGGGGGGTATGAGCAGGGAAGAGCTGGGGAAAGTCAGCTGAGAGGCAGAAGGGGTTCTATAGAGGAGACTTGGGAGGCCTGAAGCATGATCACAATGCCCCACGAAACCCTGAAGAGTACCCAGGCATTGGTGGCTCACACCAGTAATCCAAGCTACTATCAGGAAGAGTGCTAAGGATCAGTTTGAAGCCAGCCTGGCAGAAAAGTCCATGAGACTCTTATCTCCAATTAACTAGCCCAAAGTTGAAAGTGGAAGTGTGGCTCAAGTGGTAGAGTATCAGATTTGAGTGAAAAAGCCAAGCAAGAGCACAAGTTCAGGCCCCAGTACCAACACATAAACAATAACGAATCCTAAAGAAGATGAAAGGTGTAGCCGTAAGGCCCTCGCCAGGAGCACAGCAAGGAGTGGGAGCCAGGTGCCAGTGGCTTATGTCTAGTTACTCAGGAGGCTGAGATCTGAGGATCATGGTTCAAAGCCAGCCTGGGCAAAGAAAGTCTGTGAGACTCATCTCCAATTAATCACCAGAAAACTGGAAGTGGCACTGAGGCTCATGTGGTAGAGAGCTGAAGAGCTGAAGGACAGTGTCTAGGCCCAGAATTCAAGCCCCACAACTGACAAAAAAAAAAAAAAAAGAGCTGGAGAGCAGGCAGGAGCTGCACCATGGGGGTTTGGGGCTTGTGTTGGGAGCTTAGAGTCTCTTTTAGGTGTAGATGACTCTGAAGAGTTTGAGTAAGGGAGACATGATTTGTGTCAACATATTTCTGTATCCGATTCTATGGTTCCATAGATTTTTAAGTTCTATTGGACAGAGAGGATCAGTCAGAAAACTAAAGAAAATCTGAAGAACCAAAAGTCTAGAGGGAAATTACATGGAGAGAAAGAGCAAGAATCAGCAGGCAGTTTTCTATTGGGAAGTATCAGGTCCAAACACCTCCAATCTATTTTTCACGCAAGTGCTCTGTGTGTGTGTGTGTGTGTGTGTGTGTGTGTGTGTTAGAACTCAAGGCCTGATCACTGTTCAAGGACAGCACTCTACCACTTGAGCCACAACTCCACTTCTGGCTTTTTGGTAGTTAATTGGAGGTAAGAGTCTCATGGACTTTTCTATGTGTGTTGTCTTTGAACCAAGATCCTTAGATCTCAGCCTCCTAAGTAGCTAGGATTACAAGTGTGAGCCACTGACACCCAGCCACCTCCAGTCTTTAGGTGGTTCTACCTAGGATACAAATTTTAGCTTAAAGTGCTTCAGCAGCCTCTGTTGCTATGACAAAATACTTGGAATAAATAACTTAAAAGGTTAAAAATTTGGCTGTGGCAGCAAATGGATTTGGGCAGCTCCTGTTAATGTCCATGCCAGCTGGGGGGGATGGCGCTCTAGAACAGGGCCTTGCTTATAGGGGGCTGGACGGGACTTGGAGTCTGCTGCAGCATTGGGGAACCAGTTTGGGGAGAAACTTTGACTCTGGAAACCACTAGTGGAGGTGATAGATGAGCACCAAATATTAGCAAGACATCTGAAAAAAGAGGCCTAAGCACAACACAATCATTCAGAATTCACAGAACAACAAAAGAAAATCACAGGCAGAATCACAGCCTGCTTGGAATTAGCAAGTGCAGCCTTCTAGTCCATTCAGTCCCAGGAAGAATTTAAACTGGAGGACTTGAAGACGCTGGAACCAATACTAAAGAATATTCTTACCTGTAGTAAGGAATTCCCATGTGACACTCAGCCTGTACCATTAAGATGAATTTTAGCTCTGGGTGAAGAAGAGAATTGGGAATTTGAAGATGGAGAAAGTGGTAGTGGAGCAGGGTGTCCTGATCCTTTTCCTGCTCAAGTTCCTGATACTTTGTTACCCAGATTGCCATCAGAACCAGAATTGAGAAAATTGGTCTGAAAGATGCTGGACAGTGCATTGATCCCTATATTACAGTTAGCATAAAAGATTGGGATGGCATAGATTTAACTCCTGTGCAAGATATCCATTTGGCTTCAAGAAAACATCTATGCCCATTTTAGTGTGGATACTGAGCTCCAGAAGCATGTTGAAACATTAACCAAAGGTACAGCTATCTTCTTTGAATTTTAACACTACAAGCCTACAAAAGGTTTGCCAGCACCAAGTGTTGTGCTTTCATGGTGATGGATGAAATAAAACCTGGACCAACTGTGATAGAACTGTACACGAAACCCATGGACTTTTAAAGGAAATTGTAACTAGTGGCCAAGAAACCAGTTTATCTTCATTTACCTTAAACATTACACAAGGAATGATCCTGGTATGAATAACCTGGAACATCTGTGGATTTTTGTCAGTCAGTAGACACCATCATAGCTCTGTGTAGCATATTCCCCCTCAACAGGCAGGATGTGAGCCATGCCCAAGGGAGCCCATTGCAAAGCTGTACCATAGAACTAAAAAATTCCAGCATATTACTGGCATATGAGATGCCTTTGGATGCAGGTTTAGTGTAGATTTTGAAATGTGATTTTGCTTTTCTAATAGTCTATTTTCTAATTACTACTGTGCCTAGTCTGCTACCGGGAACAATACTGTTGTGGTAGATGTGCTCATCTTCCAAACTTAACACAGCAATAAGAATATGCTAAGAGTTTATACATTTGTTCCCGTTTTATCCCATTTGCTCTTTTGGTTTAACTTCAGATTTTGGGTTTAGGTGGGTAGGACAGTACCATGCTACTTTGAGAAGAAGTAGACCAGTTATGCTGCCTGGAAAGATTGGTCTAGAAGTTTATAGGCTGTTTAAATGTGGCCTAACTTTAACCTTGATCAGACAATTCTGACTGAACCTGTATGTCTTGGCCAGATAAGTATCCTATATGGCAGTGTTTCTGTTTTTAGCCATTTTTTCTTTTTCTTTTCCTGGATAACCAGATTGTTTCTCTAAAAGTGAGCATATTTGTAGTCATGCTGATTAACTATTCTTCTCCATCACATTGTTTTTTACCTGATAGATTATAGGGTTAACATTGGAACCATCTCAGAACAATTATACACTTTTAGATGGATTTACAATGTCCAGTAAATAATATAAACTAAATATACAATCAGATGTTAATGAGATACTACAGGAACAACTGATTTTTTCCTGGCAGTTGATCATAAAATCTTAAATCCTACATACCTCTCCTTAGAACGATAGGTATGCAAAATTGGAAAAGCCAGTCTATTTTTTTAAAATATAGGTAGGATTGCCATTTAGTTCCTATTTAGATATACTGACATCCATCCATATGGAAATGTGCAGCTTATTACTGTTGATTATTTACTTTTGGCTTAATGATGCATATAATTTTCATAGTCCCCTTGGGTTGGTATTTGATTCACAGAACATTAAATTTGTGATCTGGGGGTTAATATGGAATCTACATATTTTAATACCTTTAAATGAATAGTGCATGAGGGGAATGCAGTGTCAGTATGTGGCCTATTTTTGATCTAGTGGAATAACCCAAGTCAATATGTTAGCTTTTAAAAATAAGTGATCACAGTTGTTTTAACCCTTGCACTTCAAGAGAGCTAGTCTCTATTTTCAATTGTCTGTTAAGTCAATTATTTGCTAGATTAATGTTAATAAAGTTATATGAGCCTGAAAAAAAGGAAGGTGTATTTTGGCTATGGTTCTGGAGTCTATGGTCACGGCCTTGTTGCCTTTGGGAACAATTCATCATTGTGGAAGCATGTGGGAGAGGAACGCTGCTCACATCATGGCAGCCAGGAAGCAGAGGGAGGGATGGGTGGGGAAGGCAGGCAGAGAGAAGGGGCAGGGGGAGGGAGAGTGTATGCAGTCTCCAATACATTGGTTAAGGGCATATCCCAAATGACTTGCTTCCTTCAGTCAGGAAGTTTCCACTACCTCCCAACAGCACAATCAGGCTTAGTCCTTTAACACACGAGCCTTTGGGGGACATTTCGTATTCAAACCATAACATTCTGCTCCTAGCCCCCACAGGTTTATGGTCATGTCATAATGCAAAATCTCCCGAGTCCCCAAAGTCTTTACTCTATCATTGCCCCAAAAATCTAGTCCAATGTGTCCTCTGTGACTCAGAGAGAACTCTTGAGTTGTGAGTGCCTATAAAAATATCAAAACTTATATGCTTCCAACACACAATGACACTGGGTTAAAAAAACAAAAACCCAACCACTCTAAAAGGGAATAATAGGGACATAGAAAGGATCAGACTAAAGCAGGCCCAAAATTCAGCAGGGGAATCCTGCCACTTGATGCTCAGTGAGATGGGGAACATGGTGGTATCATGTGGGCTCTAGAGGATTCAGTAAGTCCTGGCTGTGAGATCTTGCCGGCTGTAGCCCATGTATCTTCTCAGGTAGGCTTTGCTGGCTGCTAGCAGATTTCCTCAGCAAGCATTCTATATTTCTGGACATCTCCAACTTTCTAGGGTCTTCATTGTGCTTTTGGTTTCACCCTTACCACTTTCACACATCACCCTCTCTATGGCAGCATGCAGGGTCTCCAACTTGGCTTCCCAGGCTTCCTTTGAAATATCAGCAGAAGCCTCTATGAGCCAATACATCTTGCACTCAACCTGTCTGCAATATGAGCATCATATGGATGATACCAATATCTGCCATAATATCGAATTGTAGCTGGCATGTCGGGTCATGCCTGTAGCAACCTATCAGTGCATGGACTGCTGAATGCAGGGAAATGAATCCTGAGAAACAATTCTCTAGGTGATTTGTATGAGCAGAGTAACCCAGTGTTCTCTCCTTATTCAAAAGTCTATAAAGCTGTGATAGACGAGGCCTGCACAATTCCTGTGATGCCATCTTCGTTATCTTTTATCTATTAGGCAAAACACATGGCTTCTTTTTAACAGTGCCCCTCTCTTTAAAGCCACACCCTCCATAGCGGTGATTTCACATATAGCAAAACCGCAATTCTTTCTGTGTGACTTTAGTGTTCCTGATTCTCACCATAAATCTGGCTAACAGCAGTCAATAATACCCATGCCACCTGCTTGAAATTTCTTCCACAGCACAAAGGAGTCTGAGGTTTAAGGGAGACAGAAGCTAACCAAGTTCCTTGCTAGAATGTAGTCAGAACAGCCTTTAGTCCAATTCCCAGCCTTGTCCTTGATGGCATCTGAAACTTCCAGAGTCTTTACTATCTACATTCCTATTCACACTACTTTTAGAACCCACCAAGCTCCACTTACAGCATTCTAGATTTTTTTCTAGTCTTCTCTCTCCAAACTTCTCCTGCAAAGTAATTCCAGTAACATCAGCAACAATTGAAGTTCTCAGTACCAAGTTTCCTTGTTAGTCCTTGTTCTGTTTCTGTACAAAGTACCCAGGAAAAACAAGAGGTAAGAATTACTGTGTCTCAGTGATTACAGAGCTTTTAGTCTATGGTCATTTGGCCCTGTCACTTTGGGCCTGTCACGAAGCCGGACGTGGTGTAGAGTGCATGGTGTAGCAAAGCACCTTGAGTCATGGTGGCCAGGAAGAGGAAAGGAGGAGCAGACAGAGGTTCCAATGCCCTCCAAGGACATGTCCAGAAGGACTTTACTTCTTCCCACTAGGCCCACTTCCTGAAGGTTCTACCACCTTTCACCATCAGTGAAGGACCAAGTTTTCAACACATGAACTTTGTGTGTTTGTGTGTGGGTGAGGGGGCATTTAAGATCCAAACCATAACAAGTCCTCAAACTATATACCAATTTAGTAGTCATTTCTCATTCCTCCTCTTCAACTGCTGAAAACCATTAGACTATTTCCCATCTTTATGTATTTGCCCACTTTGGGCATTTCATGTAAATTCAATAATAACACATTTTGTAGTCTTTTGTGACTGGCTCCTTTCACTCAGCACGCTTTTTAGGTTCATCCATGTTGTGGTGTGCATCAAAACTTCCTTTTGTAGCTGGACACTAGTGGCTCATGCCTGCAATCCCACCTACCTGGAAGGCCGAGATTGGAGAACTGAGAGGGTCCCAGGTCAGCCTGGACAGAAAAGTCAAAGACATTCCATTTCAATGGAATAAGCCCAGCACTGTGGGGCCAGGCCTGTCATTTCTAACTGTAGAGGGAAATTTAAAATAGGAGGACCACGGTATACCAGGCTGGGGAAAGAAGCAAGACCCTTTATTTAAAATAACCAGTGTAAAGAAGGGCTGGAGTCTGGCTTAACGCTCCTTCACACTTAACAAGTGGAAGGCCTTGAGTTCGAATCCTATTTTAGGAACATTGCACAGAGAAACATAATTTGCTAATCTATTCACGAATCAATGGGCACTGCCTTGGTTCTCTCCCCACCCCCTTTTCCTTGTGAATATGCTGCTGTGTACATCTGCCTACAAGGTCTTGTGTAGCCATTCTCTTGGACATACATCACGGAGAAATGCTGGGTCTGTGTTGGTGGTCATCCAGGGAGCCGGTGCCGAGGATGGAGAGAGGACGGAGAGGAGGAGAGCGGTGCTGCAAGAGAGCAGGGTTACTTTCTTTAACATCCCTCAGTCGTTACAATGCGAGACCCCAGCTCTGCCTCACGCACAGCGGGCCTTCTCCACACACTGGCCGCTTTCGGGCCAGGGAGCGGGTGCAGCGAGCGGAGAGCGCAGCCCAGACCCGTGCAACCGGCTCCCCGCTGGCGAGGTCTCTCCCCGTGACAGCCTGACCGATTCGAGGCTGGTGTCTTCCCGCAGATGGATCACCTGTGAATGAGGTCCATTCGCCGCGGAGTGAGTGAGCCTGACTCCGGGCTTCTCAGGACATCCAGGGCTCAGAGCCGAGCCGTCGCGGGGGACGGACGAAGCTCGGGTACCAGCAACCCACAACCACCAAGGCCCGCGCTCTAACTGCTGCCCTCCGAGCCACCGCGCACGCGCTGCTACCCGGCCAAGGAAGGGGCGGAGAGTGGGTGGGGCGCGTGTCTCCTGGACCAATCGGAGACGAGAACCCCCGCCCTCCTTGCCGATGGACCGAACTTGACCCCGGCGGTGGGTGGAGTAGGCGGGGCCAGACGCGCGGTCGCGGAGGGGGCGGGGCCAGAGGTCTGGAGGCGGGGCCTGGGGCTGTCAGTCCGAGCCAGTTGCCGCCGCTGCCGCGGTTCCTTGCACCTCGTGGCCCGGGTGGCCGCCGGCGATACGGTCCATCACTTGCCTCCGGGCATCCCGAGCCGCTTCTCGTGTCCAGGCCTGGCGCGCAGGTAAGGCTAGCTGCGGCTGTCGAGCCATCGCGTCTCCTTCCTCGGGATCTGTCCGTCGCGCGGGCGCCCCCTCCGGGCTGTGTCATCGCCTTGGCTCCCCTCGCCTCCTAGGGGCGGTCCCGGGGGGCGGGACCACAGCCCTCCCTCTGGTCCCCCCCTCCCGGGCTCCCCACTTTCTTAATCGCTCCGTCTGCCTCCAGGATCCCTGGCCGACCTGGCGTCCCCACCGGCGTGGGGATCTGATTCGGCGCAGCCCCTCCCGGGCCGATTACACAATCTGAGGCACTGAGGGCGGGGGTCCCCATCCAGCCCCACACCTGTCCTCCTGCCGGGCGTCCAGGCGGGGACCCAGATCAGGTGCCGCCGCGGGGGCCGGGAAAGTTTCACTTTGTGACCTGGGTTTGTTGACATCCTGGAGATGCGGGGAGACGGTGGGGGCTGAGCCTCGGAGGAGCATGCGTCCCTCCAGCAGTGTTGGCTTTGCCCTGGGGTGGTTCAGGTCCAGGTTTCGCTGACGGATGTCCTGCAGAGAGCCTTGATCTGGGGCTGGAGGGTGCCCGGTCACTCGGCTTCGAGGCTAGCAACCCCCGGATTGCAGCAATCTGCGGGACAGCCCAGGCTGTCTTCTTCCCTGTCTTAATTTAGCATTGTCATTTAGACCAGGTAGGCGAATTTACTTAGCATTTTTCCTGACACTTTATGTTTGTGAGATGCTTTGCCTTCCCTGATTAGTTAATTAATCAACAAGGTGGGAAAGCAAAATAGATCATTTGAAACGTGTGGCTCATGATGTTCAGCAACTCTTTAAGAACTGAGGGCAGAAGGCTCTGTGGTAAGAGATGCATTGGCCAAGGTGCTGTGAGGACAGCTATTTGGTATCTGATGGTTGCTTGAGTGGACTTAGGTATTACTGGCAAAGCCTTTTTTTGCTTTGGTTTAATTAGGTTGTTTGGTGAGGGTCTTCAATTTAGTGCAGTTTTCTTTTTTTCACTTAAGCATAGGCATGAGTGCTTTACTGAGTGCTTTGCTGATGAAGCAGTTAAGGTAAACAATTGAAGCCTAAATAAGTTTGGATGCTTGTCTTCTCTACCAGGTTACCCTAATTGTGCAGAAAACCTTGGCTGTCTGTTTCTCCTTATCTTCCCACTAGAATTGTATGGAACTAAGTAGGCATTACTCTTTCCTCATTTAGTCTGAAGACCTACCTCTTGCTACCTGTGGTTTTTGGACATGCCTAGGGACAGTCTCCAAGTGGTTTATAATGACATTTTCATCTATCTGTTACACAATACAGCTTAAAATCTTTGTAGTTAGGTGCTGTCGTCTTGTTGAATCTTTAATAATATCTACTTCATTTTAATAGTGCTTCTATAATAATCTTTCTATTAGTATGCCAGTTCTTTTAGTATAGAAGCAGTGATTTACTAGAAATATTATCAGGGCAAAACAATTATCTAACAGATTTGCAGCACACTTTACTTAGGTAATTACTGCCAGAGGCTTAAAAAAATTCTTTGGTGCAGTGGGTATTACAATGGGTTTGATCTATGAGGCCTTTATGAGAGCTTTTCTCCTGCACTATTACAATGGTTTCAGTGAGTAGGTCACTTCAGTATTTTGCAGTGATATCATATGAGTTTATGCATCATACTCGATTTTTTTCTTAGATAACATTCCAAATTCACAATCTACAGTTTTGATTTGGCAGCCTACATTTTACAAAGGGAGGTATTTGTTATATATAGGAAGTTATATTAGAATTACAAAGGTGATTGCAGTATATTTCATTAATAAATGTACCAGGCCCTGTTCTGAGTGATTTACAGATACTATTTTCAGAACTCACCTATAAGAAGGAACTATTTTCACACCAGGTTTTAGGCAGGGAGGTAGAGGCCCAGTGGCTTAATAACAAATGGCAGCCAGACTTTTACATAGATAGCTTGAGTCCAGAGTCCAAGTCCTTAACCAGTATGAGGTGCTAAATTTGTAGATTGTTCTTTTGGTAAGTATTTATTTTTACCTGATGTTCCCTCAGTGTTAGGTTTTGCTCCACGGGAAAGAGAAGAATGTTTTCCAATCCATACCAAGTATCCAGTTAGGAGTTCTCATTGTGATCTCATTTTTATTTATTTCTTTTATTGCAGTACTGGAGTTTGAACTCGGGGCTTCATGCTTGCTTGGCTGAGGCTCTGTCACTTGAGCCATGCCTTCCAGACTTGTTTGGGCTAGTTGTTTTGGATATGGAATCTAGTGAACTTTTCTTCCTGGGCTGGCCTTGCATCTTGATCCTCTAGATCTCAGCATCCTGAGTGGCTAGAATTACAGGTATCATATGTGATTTTGATGAAGAAATCTTTTTCCTTTCCATTTCCTTTCTGATGGGATGACAGTCATTAAAGCAGATGAACTACCTAGCCTTACCATCCTTAGGATCTGGAGAGGTAAGAAAGTGTATATGAGAATTAAATAACCTGCTAAGGCATGGAATAAGATGGCATATGAAATATGCTCTGTGTGTGTGTGTGTGTGTGTGTGTGTGTGTGCATGTGTGTACGTGTCCAGGAAAGTGAGCAGGAAGCTGTATACTCTTTCTACTAGTAACTACCCAGAGGAATTGCAGTTGTTGACAAACTTCATCTAATTTTATTGTATCAAATATTATTCTTGTAATTTTTTTTTAAAAAAGGCCTAGCACTGGCAGTAGCTCACCCAGTGACTTGGGAGATAGAGATTTGTATATTGCAGTTTCAGCCCATCCTGTACATAAAAGTTCATGAGTCTTCATCTTACTCAGTGTCTGGGTATGGTGGCCTTGAGCCTGTTAGATCCAATGACAGAGGAAAGCTCAGGTAAGAGGATTGCAGTTCATGAGACCCTATCTCAAATAATGGGAAGCATGGTTCAAATGGTAGAACACTGGTCCAGCAGTGTGGTACATGAGTTCAATCCCTAGTACTGCCAAAAAAACTGAGAAAAGACATGAAAGAAATGGGGTAGCCCTGCGCCAGTGGCTTATACCTGTAATCCTAGCTACTCAGGAGGCTGAGATCTGAGGATCGTGGTTCAAAGCCAGCCCAGGCAGGAAAGTCCATGAGACTCTTATCTCCAGTAAAGCACCAGAAAACGGACAGTGGCACAATGGCTCAAGTGGTAGAGTACTAGCCTTGAGCTGAAGAGCTCAGGAACAGCACCCAGGCCCAGAGTTCAAGCCCCAGGACCACACAAAAAAGAAAAAAAAAGAAGTGGTGTAATCACATTCAGTACCATATACAAAGCATGCATGCATGTATGTATGTATGTATGTATGTATGACATGGGGCTTGAACTCTGGGCCTGGGCGCTGTCACTGAGTTCTTTTGCACAAGACTAGCACTCTATCACTTTGTGCTACAGTGCCATCTCTGGTTTTTCTGGTAGTTAATTGGAGATAAGAGCCTCACAGACTTTCTTGCCTGTGCTGGCTTTGAACCACAATCCTCAGATCTCAGCTTTCTGAGTAGCTAAGATTACAGGTCTGAGCCACCAGTACTGGTTTTCAGAGGCATTTGTAAGGGACTATTTTGCATAATTTGGCAAGAGGCTTAGGTTGGATGATAGCAAGGCCTTAACTAAAGACCAAGGAGTTACCAAAACCATGGCAACTCAAGTTAGACTTAGAAGAAAGTTTGTGTGGGTGTGTAGGGGGGGGTGAATCAAGGCCTATAATCCTAGCTACTCAGGTGGCTGAGTTTTGGGGAATCACAGTTCAAAGTAGAAGGAAGCGTTAAAAGACTTTTAGTTTGCCAATTTCTCCCTCCAGTCCCTCCATCATCTGTCTAGTGGGTACCTGCCCCCACATTTGGGCACCCATGCTCATCCTGCTCCTGCATGAACATCTCCAGGTGAACATCAGATCTACTTTCTACATTTGTGCATCGGAGTTGATAGGACTGTATTCAGTGGTAGGGAATGGGAAACAACAGAAAGGTGCTGGGCTATTCTGGCTGTTGTCTTAAAAGACCATCCATTATCAGTGTGAAATTGAGATTAGAGAGGAAATTCAAAGCCAGGGTGGCCAGTTAGGAGGCCTATGCCAGAATCTAGGAGGAGGTGATCCAAACTGAGACAGCCAGTGGCATGGGATGGGTCCAGAAGAAATGGACTCCAGGCAAAAGAACCATCCGCAACCAGTAACTGCCTGCCCAAACCATCAGAAGGTGGGCATTTCCTGGGGACCCTAGAGGATGGGAGCTTTGGTTGGAGCCGAGGAGTCCAGTATAGATATATTTTGTAGGCATATTCCTCCAAGCTGTGGACTAGATCATGGTTAATTGCCGCGGACCGGGTTCTGTCGGGACGACGGAGGATACCTAGGGGAGGAACCTGGAATAGGATGGGGAGATGGCAAACAGACAACTCACACACAAGAGGAGTGGATGTTGAGTGCTGAGTGCGATTTAATGCAGAGAATAGTAAACTTTTATAACAGAAGTCTTCATGAGAAAGGGCAAAAGGTTACACAATCTTGCTGCATGGCTTCATTTTTAGGTGATCACCAGCTGATCGCCTGACAGGCACTTGTTTCCGGCTTATCTCTAAGGAATACAATGATTACGACGTTTGTCACCAGTTAACCATTATCTGTCTTTACAGAGGTCTTAACTTTCCCAAATAGATCTTTCCTGTTTCTTCTTTAATAGTAAACCTCAAAGAGACCTGTATCTAGCAATTCTTTAGGTCTAACAATTCTCTTAGTAAATAGCAGGAAATAATTATCTCAGCAATTGCCATACATTCTTTCTGTTCTAGCCGCGCCTACAGCTTCTTGTACATCCCTTACAAACAAATTCCTTCTGCTGAAGTGACTTTGTGAAACCCCCAATACTTTTATATTTACTTATAACTTGTCTACTAAACTCCATAAGAGGGGTCTCAGGGTAGCACTTAATTCTGGTGAGTTAGTCATATTTTTTAGGACACTCATCAGATATTGGAGTCGTCAACACTCTTCAGAAAGAGCTTTGTATAAGGGAAACGTTGACAATGAGAAAGTACAAAGAGCAGTAGAAGCAGTAAAAGATTAATAGGCACTCTTATGAGAAAGAAAGGCAGAAGCACATTTTTTCCAGGGGTTTTGCCAGCCTTTTCCCAGGAGTAGGCCTCTTAGAATCCCTATTCTCCAAGGTAGACTTCGGTGAAGTCCCAAAACTTGGAGATAGGTTTCTGTAAAGCCCCATTCTCTGAGGTAGACTTCGGTGAAGTCCCAAAACTCAGAGATAGGTCTCGAGGCCCCTATCATGGTCTGATAGATGGTTTCCCATGCTAAGCAGACTCTACTGGGGTCGGCGTGGCAGTTAATGTAAGGCCTCTGTAGACCAGAACACAGATTGTCTTTCTTTTCCAAAAGGGAGTATGCCATTTAATAGAGTGGGTAATTCCCTCTGTCCAATAAAGAATAGCAGGATTCCTGTGCCTGGTTTAACTGCCTCTGGTTAACTCCTCTGGTTTAACGCTTTGTTGAAGGTCTCTATTGTGTTGGGAATTGGGAATTCATCTGAACTCAGAGGTACAGTAGAGGCCAGAGAAGTAGACTGTGAATCCAATGATCCTTCCCACCCCACATTTTGAAAGACAGAATTGGAAGTAGGTACTCTGGCCTTGGAGAAGTTTGGCTGTGAAAGGCTGTTACATTTATGTGGTGGTTATACAGTGAAATGGTCCATTTTGCAAATGGACCAACAGGACCCATTGGCAGCATTTTGTTTTGTTTTGTTTTTTTTTCCCCTGACTTTGCTGGAAAATGTCCATATAGGGGAGTCTGATCTTTAGTCACCCCAGTTAAACACGTGTTAGAAAGCCAAGGCTGGTCATAGGGAACCCTGAGAAAGCAACAGAGAGCCCTTCTTTCCAACTTAAGCTTGGATTGTGTGGTGTTCCAAGAGTGTAGGGGAGGGAAGTTTGGATGACCACATTGACTGGAAACAGGATAATTTTGGGGAAGCAAATAAGATTTATTCAGGAAATCACAAAGGCAGAGAAAATATAATTGCAAATGTTATGTTTATTTTCCCCCTCGTTTCTTTATGTCTTTCTGGCTTAGGATGAAATATTTGTTAAATAGTCATATTTACTAATTTGTATGTTGTCTGGCAGTGTATGTGGAAACAAAGTATAATTGTCTTGTTTTTGGCTAAGACAATATTGGTCATGTTTATGCAATATCTTTTAGGTTGGTGGTTCTCAACCATAAGCAATTTTGACTCCCTGGAAAATAAGCAATGTCAGAGACAGTTTTGATACAAATTTGTTACAGGCATCCAGTGACGAGAGACACAATGCAACAGGCCATTTTGTGATGCATAACCTGTGCCCCCTGCCACCAATAATTATCTAGTCCAACATCACTACTGTCGAAGTTAAAAATCCCTCCTTAGCTGATTAAAAAAAATCTGATCATTGGGCACTAATGACTCATATCTATAATCCTAGCTCCTCAGGAGGCTGAGACCTAGGAACTGCTGTTGGAAGCCAGCCTGATCAGACAAATTTGAAAGACTTATCTCCAACTAACCAGCAAAAAGCTAGAAATGGAAGTGTGGCTCAAGTGGTAGAACACCAGCCTTGCCTGAAAAACCACATCAGAGTGTGAGGCCCTGAGTTCAAGCCCCAGTTCTTACATACAAAAAAAAAGTGATCAGACCAAGCAGGCACAATGGCTCAAGCCTATAATCTTAGTCACATGGTGAAAATTGAATCAGCTTTGTTTGTGGTCAGCCTGGGCAAAAAGAAATTTGTGAGACTCTATTTCAGCCAATGCCTGGGTGTGGTGGTAGGTTGGAGATGTCGCTCAAGTGGGAGATTGTTTGCCTAGAAAGCAGAAGGTCCTGAATTCAATCCCCAATACTACCAAAAAAAAGTTCTGGAACAAATTGAACAAATTGAGATGAAAGGGAAGAAAACATAAAGTGTTCCTTGCCCCTTTCAAAGTGAAAAAAACAGTAGCTTCACATCTGACATTCAGGAGGGAGACCCAAGCACACAGGCTGCCAAGATACAGGCATTGCTCTGCCACCCAGGAGCTATTTCAATAGCTGGATTGCTCAACACAGTAGTTTGGAACAGGAAGTAGAGTCCCTTGTAGTGGCAAGAGGCTACAGGGGTGATTTGTGGAGGCAGAGGGTTTATAGGCCAAGCAGGAAAGCTGGGCTTTGCCAGAATACTTTTGAAAAGTTCTAGGGGAAGTTTTCAAAGGTTATTTCTTGAGAACATTGAGTCTGGTGCTTAGAAGATACAATCTCTGCTCTGGGAGTGCTTGGCCTTCTAGGTTTTAGATCTAAGAGCCTGAGAGTACTTCCTAGATTATTCTGTGTCCAGTTACAGAGTAGAGAGTGAACAACACAATTTTACTTTCAGCTTCTACCTGTGTCATCTCCTACTTCTTCTCCTTTTTTTTTTTGTCAGTTGTGAGGCTTGAACTCAGGGCCTGGGTGTTGTCCCTGAGCCTCTTTGTGCTAAAGGCTATCACTTAAGCATCAGTATCACTTCCAGTTTTTGAGTGGTTAATTGGAGATAAGAGTCTCACTGGGACTTTTCTGCCTGGGCTGGCTTCAAATTGTGATCCTCAGAGCTCAGCCTCCTGAGTAGCTAGGATTATAGGCATGAGCCACTGGTGCCCAGTCTCATGCTTCTTTTTAAAAACCATTTTTTGTCGGTCCTGGGATTTGAACCCTGGGCCTGGGTGCTGTTCCTGAGCTTTTCAGCTTAGGGCAAGTGCTCTACCACTTGAGCCACAGCCTCATTTCCAGTTTTCTGGTAGTTAATTGGAGATAAGAATCTCATGGACTTTCCTTCCTGGGCTGGGTTTAAACTATGATCCTCAGATCTCAGCCTTCTGAGTAGCTAGGATTACAGGCGTGAGCCACTGGCACCCAGCACAACCTTTTTTTTAAAATTATTATTATGGAAAAATTTCAGTATATACAAAAATTGAGAAAACAATTTCCTGTCTTTAACTGGCCAACTATGACCTCTGAGCCATCTTTGAGTCTCCTCTCCTCTTTTTGGGGGGAGGGAATGATATTGAGGATCAAATCTAGGGCCTTGTGCATGCTGAGCAGTTTCTCTACCACTGAACCACATCTTCAGCCCTGTTTTTTGCTTGCCTGGTGCCATGTTCTTGCTCATGCTTATTTGTTCACAACTTGGAGCTCTACTGTATTTTGCTGGTTAATTGGAGATAGAGTTTTATGGACTTTCCTGCCTAAGCTGGCTTCAGCCCATGATCCTTCAGATCTCCTGAGTAGCTAGAATTACAGGCATGAGTCACTGGTATTCAGTGATCACTAGTTATTTTTGAAATGGGGTCTCCCTTCCTTTTTCAACATGCACCCAAACTGTGATCCTCCTATTTTAGACTTCTTTTCATTGCTGGAATGACAGCTGTGTGCTACCATGCACAGCTTCCTTCCTCTGAGATGGAGTCTGGAGTCTCATTGACATTTTTCTGTCCAGCTGGCTTGGAACTATAGTCATTTCAATCTCAGCCTCCCATGTAGCTTAGTATAGCAATCATGGGGTACTCAAGCAGCTGTGGATTGAGAAAGGGCATGGTGAGTTGTTGTTTTTTTCAGGGCTGACCTCATACTACAATCTTCCCATATCAGGCCTCCTAGTAGCTAGGCTTAGTGTTGTGAGCCAGTAGGGCCTGACTGTAAGCAATTACTGTACCTACTTAGTCAGAGACCCTTGCCAACAGAAGTGAATGATTTTTCCTCAAAGAAAATGCATAGTGGGAATCCACAATTGAGAAATAGGAATCTGCCCAAGCAAATCTGGCATGGAGGTAAGGGTCAATAATTTTTAGTGGGAAGATACAGGTGATCAGACATAATTCCTTTCTTTCTAAGCCTCCTTGGTA
This sequence comes from Dipodomys ordii, assembly GCF_000151885.1. NCBI lineage: Eukaryota > Metazoa > Chordata > Mammalia > Rodentia > Heteromyidae > Dipodomys > Dipodomys ordii. The sequence goes on along the minus strand of NW_012267249.1, from coordinate 3,858,730 downwards.
GAGAAGCTTACTTGAGTTTTCTGCAGACAGAGATTCATTTCAACCATGGTAGGGTTCTTTGGTTTCCTGAAAGGTGCCTGGCTGCATTGTCTCCTTTGGGACCTCTTCTTCCTGTTTCATGATTCTGGAGATGTGCCTTGTGTGGCGAAAGCCACTTGGCCTCTGTAGACTGTGTCACACTTGGCAGTTCTTGGTGGAGTAACTCTTTCCCAGAAAAGTACGTGTAGGTTGGGGGGGCAGGGGCAAGCTCTCTGGTGATTGGCAGCCAATGGAGGACTTACTTCATGGAGATAGCATTGCAGATTCCACTTTGACAACAGTGCCAGCTTTTCCTAGCTGTGTCTCCCTAAACTACAGGACTGATATATCTGTATCTATATATCTACAGGTCTAGATCTATCATCTATCTATCTGTCTGTCTGTCTATCTACCTATCTTTTTAGCCCATTGGGAAATTGGCAAGTCTTTACTTGACACAGTACTGTGTTGTAATGTGCACACAAAAATGGCTTCAAGAGTTGAGAGAGTTCTTGAATAATGAGATAATTGATATCTCTGATCTTTCACTAGTACTAGTTTGTACAAACGTAGACCTCCTGGAGTAAATTCACAAGTAACTTTATGGACATGAAGACCTTGGTCTTTGCAAAGCTCTCTTCCTCATCCTTGTCCTATATATTCAATGCATGTTACTCTCTTCTTATTTTACACAGCTGTAGGTGGCATTATCTTGTTCTGAGCATTCTGTATCACAATTGTTAGACTTTAGGGTAGTGTGTTTCTTTGGGGGAAAGTAGCTTGTCATCTGTTATTAATAACTATTATCTATCCTGTGCTTCTATCACTACTAAAATTTGACCTTATTTTCCCCAACTACTGGGGTTTGAACTCAGCTTTTGTGCTTGCTAGGTAGATGCTGTATTACTTGGATCATACCATTAACCCTTTTAGATCTATTCATTTTTGAGATAGGGTCTCCCTTTTTTGCATGGGCTTACCTGGACCATAATGCTCTATTTATGCCTCCTCTATAGCTGAGATGATAGATGTGAACCACTGTTTCCACCTACCAGTTGAGATGAGGGCTCTCTAGCTTTTCAAACTGTGATCCTTCTGTACCTTACTCCCAAGTAGCTAGGATTAGGAATGTGAGACACCAGTGCCCTAAACACTGTTAGATACCTTTTAGGTAGGAATTAGTTTTCTTTTTTCCAGTCCTGAGGCTTGAATTCAGGGCCTGGGCACTGTCCTTGAACTGATTTTGCTCAAGGCTAGCACGCTACCACTTGAGCCACTGCTCCAATTTTGGCTTTTTCTGTGTATGTGGTACTGAGGAATTGAACTCAGGGCTTCATGCATGCTAGGCAAGCACTTTACCACTAAGCCACATTTCCAGCCCTAGTTTTCTTTCTTTCTTTTTTGTAGATACGGAAACTGAAGTTTTGAGAGGACCAAAAAATGCTAGGAGATAGCACTAGGTTTCTAACAGGTGGTTTACTCCAAAGCTCAAATACAGTTAAGGTTTATGGGAATTGCTACCAAGATTGATGGGTAGAGGAGATAGAGGGGGTAGGTGCTATGACAGGGGACAGAGAGCTCTGGTTACTGTAGCTAATGAAATCTTTACATTGAGCCCCCTGGGAACGTTGCTTTTGAGTGATAAATTACCTGTGTCCTATTTTTGAGCTCACTATATAAAACTTAAGTTACACACTGGTAACCCTGAGCCAGATTTGCTCAGCAGATGTGTTTTATTTGACTTCTATAGAGTTTTCATTCTTTCTTTAAAAAAAAAAGGATTGTTTTTCATCATTTAAACATGAGATTTTACACTAAAATACAGATTCCTGGCCTCTCTCAAGCTATCAGATCTGGCAGCAGAGGGCCACATTTGTCCTTGGCAGGAGTTGGTTACAGTGGCCACTGTCTTTGGATATGGTACCGAGTTTGCCTATTTTCCTACCCTGCCATCTTCCTTATCTCTGTTACCTTCCAGGACTCAGAGTTAGAAGCATCCTCATAATAGGTGCAGGGTATTCTCTGCTTGTATCACAGGTGAATGAGAAGAGGCTTGTGTTTGGTTTGAATTAAGGCTTTCCAAAATTGTCCTTTGTAGACAGCCTGGAGAAGACAGCTGTATTTGGTATGTGAACAGACATGCTCACATCCCCATCTCTACAATTCTTAGCTAATAAGACTCTGGGTTTGTGGCCATGGTAAGTTAATAAGATTTGAGATTTGGACCTGAATCAGTGAGCTGAGGAGCATCAGGCAGGAGATATTTGTAGACTCAAGATGAACATGGTTACCTTGGGATGGTGGATTAAGGAGCAGAGAAGGCAGAGGGAAGCAATGAGGTGGGAAATCAGAGGGCAGCCAAGAGAAGAAAGCTGCCTGATCTCTACTCCCATTATACTTCCTGGCTCCATTTATAGCATTCCCTCCTACTTACTGAGTGCTTACCATAATGCTAGGTCCTGTTCTAGATGTATGCCGCACATCAGCAAACAAAGCTTCTGTTCTAGTCAGGCACTAGTGTCTGATGCCTGTAATCCTACTTACTCAGGAGGCTAAAAGCTGAAGATCATGGTTCAAAGCCAACCTAGAAAGAACAATCCATGACTCTTATCTTCAATTAACCATCAAAAAGCTGGAAGTGGAGGTGTGACTCAAGTGATAGAACAGTACCTTGAGTGGAAAAAGCCACGAGAGAATAATCTTGTTCTTCTAGGGTTTGCATTTTGGTGAAAGAAAACAGAGGACTCCAAACAACGCTGTAGATATCTATAAATGTGTGAGGTGGTAATAAGTACCAAGAAGAAAAATAAAACTAGGTAAGGAGGCAGACCAGATAAATGGGTTAGTGATATTTTATTAGACAGTGGTGATAAAGTGATACTTGAAAATGAAGTGAGAAGCAATGAGTCATGGGGCACAAATGTGGTGGAGCATTCCTACAGAAGGTTTTACAGTGCAAAGGCCCAGAAGTACAGGTATGCTTGACCTGTATGAAGAACAAAAAGGAAAATGTTGTGGCTGAAATGCCAAAAATAGTGAGAGAAAAGGAGTGGAGGGAATGTGAGGTATCACAGCCATACTAAAAACCTGGGATTTCATTCTGAGTGAAATGAGAAGCTACAGGAAGATTTGAGCACCAGTGATAAAACCTATCTTATGTCTCAAAAAGCGACTATAAAGTAGCTAAGGTGAATGTGGAAGACTGATTAGAAAACTGTGCAGGAGTTCAGGTAAAATATAGTGGTTGCTAGGACTAGGATAGAGCTGGAGGTAGCAGGAAGTAGCTGAATTCTGTAGAGGCAGAGTTGGCAGGACTTTCTGGATGCATTGAGTATTGGATGTGAGAGAAAGAGGGGTCTTAGGATGACTCAAGCCTTTGAATATAAACATGGCAGCTTTGGAAAATATCCAAAAGCTACAAAGAAAATGGAAATAATAAAAGCCTAAAGAAAACTCTATTTACAGCAAAAAAGTGGGTATTACAGTTTGGATATGAAATACTTTCCATAGGTTGTTTGATTAAATTCTTGGTACCCAGCTGGTTGGACCAAGAAGTTGTAGACACTTAGAAGATAGAGTTTTGCTGGAGGAAGTAGGTCCTGGGGACATGCCCTGAAACTTATACCTGGTCCCTCTTCTCTCCCCTTCGTTCTCTGCTTCTTGTCATTTACATGGAGGTGAACTTACCACCATCAGGTTCTGCCCAAACTCATGGGGCCAAGCAGCCATGGATGGGACCATCTGAAACTGTAAACCAAAATAATTCCCTCCTTCCTCCTTTAAGTTGTCAAGCATATTGCCATAGCAATGAAAGGAAAGGAATTTAATGACAGGCTTCAGAATAGGTGTGACGATTGTCCCAAGTAGATGAGGTGAGGTGGAAGCTACCTAGGAGGAAGCAAGAAGCTGTACAGGGATGATGGCTGGGCCCAGCAGCAGCAGGTTGTAGAAAGACCCAGAAAAGTCATATATGTTCAGGTGAAAAGTACATTTGGATGCACAAAAAAGCAATATCCTTTGTTTGCAACAGTTGTGGCAATTGGGTATATAGCTGGTGGAGGGAAGAAAGCTTTGTGGATATAGTCTGGTACAGAGAGCAGAAGAAGAGCAGGTGTATTAAAAAATCACCAAGAGGAACCACTATATTTATAAAAAGCATCCATCCTTCCTCTGTAGTTGCAGGAAGGAGAAAGAGCAAAAAGCTCTTCTGAAAATATTCTGGCATGTACTCTCTTCTGCCCGGAAGAACCTCATACAAACACTGTAGCTGTCCAGGAGAACTTAGCTCATTCAGCGCTAATGAAGAAAAGAAATGGTGGACTTCTGTTTCTTACCGTGGCAAAGCTAGGTTATTTGGATCAAAGTTCCACTGAAAATGTTCAGATGTTGGATGTATTTTTAAAATTGAAAAGGCAATAAAGAGCTGGGCAGATAAAAAGAAAATACAGGCCAAAATCTATGGTTAGGAGGGAACCTAGAGATCTGGATCAAGATTAAAATCAACGTTGTATTTGCCCTCAGAACATTGGTTGATCCTAATATAGACTTTGGTTTTAAAGCCACCTTTCAGGGCAAAGAATTTAGTCAAATGATATGCCTTATCCAAAATGGAGCATCTTATAGGAGACTGTCTGTATGGTGGAACTTCTCAGGACAAAGGTAAGCCAGTAAAGCCATGTTCCCACCTCCCTAGGACAGCAAGGAATTTGGCCTAGATATTGAAGAAAGCAAGAGGAAAATGGAACTATAACTTGAGGCCACTAGCTAGCTTTTGCATAGGTTTTGAGGGATAGTTTTATATCGGCTGTGTTTCAGAGAACCTTAAGCCATGAACTTGTGTAAGGTGTTCAAGATTCATAGTGTACTCTATACCAACCCTAGATATCTGGAAGAATCAAAGGCAAATCTCCTGGATGAAGGCGACTCCCTCTAATTTTCAGTAAAATTAGAAATAATAAGGCAAACAAGAAAACAAAGCATGATGAGAGGATAGCAGAATCAACTGAGCAGAATAAACTTTCTTACGAATTCTTTCTGTATTGTTAAATGTAGAGAAAAATAAAAAGCTGTGCTTGTTATGGTCATAGAAATAAAGACAAGCTTGTAAATTCTTCAGAAAATGAGTAGTAATTACAAGATTTAAAAAGGACCAAACAACTTCTAGAAATAAAAAATGCAAAAATAAACTGGGTACTACTGGCTCACTTCTGTAACCCTAAATTCTTGGGAGGCTGAGACTTGGAGGATAAAGCTTTGAGGCCAGCCCTGGTATATATGTGAGACTCTTTCTTAATCTATAGATGGTCATCATGGTAATGCTTGTCAATCTAGTTTAACAAGATGTTATGATGGGGAAGATTGAGATTCTAGCTCAGACAGCAGAAAATTCTGCAAGACTATGTCAGTGGAAGAATCTGGGTATAGTGGTATGCTCCTCTCATTACAATAATGAAGGGAAGCCTAAAATAGGTAGAACATGGTCTGGGTACTTGCTAGGAAGGAAGGAAGACCCTATCTGAAAAAATAACCAGCAAAAAGAGGGCTGGAGGCATAGCTTTGTAGTATAGTGGTTGCTTAGAAAGCTTGAGAACTTGAGTTGGAACTCCAATACCACTAAAAAATACAAATCTAAAATTAAAAACTTAAAGAAGGATTAATGGATTAAATGGAAAGGCATAAGAAATTATCTGGAATGCTAAGCAAGGAGACTAAAAGACAGGCAATATAAACAGAAGTTAGAAGATGTGGATGATAGCAAGGGAAAGTCTAACATACACTTAAAAACTTGCTTTAAACTTGGAAAAAATTATGTTAAGTGAAGTAAGCCAGGCCCAAAGAAGCATAGGTCCCATGGTTTCCCTTATTTGCAATTACTAGTATATGTCTGAGTCAAGCAGAAACGGTCAGATAAGTTGATGTTACGTGAAATGAACTCCAAGATAAGGACTCAAATGTTTTTTTCTTTCTTGTGATTGTTTCTAACATATTTACAAGATGATTTTTTTGTTGCTTTGAATGTCCCTCCCCCACGGTATAACCCCTGTTTTCACTGTATTTGATGTTGGTATAATTTGTGGAGGGGGAGGGAAAAAACAAATAATTTAAATAGGGATACAGGTGGACCCATTGCAACAATTAGATGTACAAGATGTTAGGTTGAAAAATGAACTTTACAACTTTGGCAGGAGGAGGTGGGGTGGGGGGGATGGAGAAGGGGGAAGATGGGAAGGGATGGGAAGGGGAAACAAAGGAGGAGGCAACAATGCTTGATAAGAAATGTACTCATTACTTTGCCCATGTAATTGTAACCCCTCTGTATGGCATTTTCACAATTAAAAAAAAACTTTCCTTAAAAGGAGAAGAAAGAAGGAATGGAGCAGAAGCAACCACTCTAGGAGATAATGATGGACATTTCTCCAGAATTGATAAAAACCCCAAATTCATACAAGGAACACCAAAGGTAGACAAAATTCCTAAAGAAATGGCCAGAAAAGACAAAAGACAAATTATCCACAAAAGAGTATTTTACAAGTCAAATATGGTGGCTTATGCTTATTATTCCAGCACTCAAGACTTTTAGGCCAGCCTAGACTGTGTAGAGCCATCTTGTATCAAAAACAAACAAAAACTAAATAAATAGTCATCAGTTTAAGCAAAGGGTGTGTTACATACTTCTCAGAGCTGACAATGGAAGCCATGAGACATTGGAAGCTGAGTGATTGAAATACTGATGACTTAGAATTCAGTGCATAGAGAAAAATGCCCTTCCAGAATAATGCCTCTTCTGATGCTAAGCAAAATGAACTCCAAGACCTAGACACAAGAGGTTTTTCTTTGTTGTTGTTTTTAATGTACTATGTGATTTCTTGTTTCTTTCGTGTATTCTTCCACCTATGGTTTATCCCCTGTTGTCACTGTATTTGATTTTGGTACCCTAGTATTGTATACATTTATCTGAATTAGGGAAGGGAAGGGGAACAACAGAATGGTGAGACAAAGGACAAGAGGGGAACCAATGCAACAGTGATATTCACAAGACAATATGTTGAAAGTGATCTGTACAACTTGGGGGGTTGGGGAGAGAGCAACTAGGAGAAAAATGAGGGAGGGGGTAACAAGTTCAACAAGAAATGTACTTATTACCTTACTTATGTAACTATAACCCCTCTGTACATCACCTTGACTATAAATAAAAAAGAATAGTGCATCTTCATCTAATGAAGAAATGTAGTTTTCCTCCTCTTTAGTGACTTTGTGTCATTGATGACAATCATAATTGATATTAAAGATGAAAAGGCAAGGTACAATAAGGAATAAAGGATTTTACAATGAGGTAAATATGGAGTAGAAACAAGATGTTAATATAGGCTAAATACATACAATTGCGACTAAGACAAAAGTAGCATGTAAATTAAGACAGAGAGTAAAGGAATAAAGAGGATTCTGACAAAAGTAGCATGTAAATTAAGACAGGGAGTAAAGGAATAAAGAGGATTCTGAGGTTTTCTATAAGCTGGGAGGAAGGTGACTATCCTCAGGATAAGTTAACAGTGCATGTTGTTCTTTCTAGAATAACCACAGGAAGAACAGAGATGGAGTTTGTAAGCCCCAGCTAGCTGAGGAAGGCCCATCTACAGTAGGGCTACATGAAGAATGAGAGTCAAAAGATAGACACGTGTCTCCTGTAAAGAAGCAGAAATCAGGGAAAGTAGGTCTTATGGTTGGACACATTGCTGGTGATAAAACATGCTTTCTTCCAGGAAAATATTACAGCTTGAAATTTGTGCATACAAATTTGCTAACGACACCATACTGTATAAGGAAGAAGAAATGACAGAACTAGAGAGGAATAGAAATAGCCATGGTCATAGCTATGTTAAATTACAATATTTAAGATATTTTAAAGATTAAGAACTAGGTTGGAGGACTTTCTCTGTGAATATCACATAAAAAGCTACAGTAATAACCACATGTAACATTGATTTAAGGATGAACAAATAGTCCATCGGAACAAACAGGAATGAACCTCCTTGCATTCATGGACTGGAGGGGGCACTGAGATAAAAGGTGAACTTTCTGGTAAATAGTACAGAGATCATTAATATTCAGATGAAAAGATGTAATTTGAATGTCATTTACCTAAGACATAAAAATCAAATTCAAAGGGATTAAAAAACATAAACATGTAAGGGGAACTCTAAAGGCTTTCATGATAACAGAGTATCTTCATAACATTCACAAACAAGTTAAGAAAAGATGGGATTTGCATTAGGAATTTATTTAAATCCAAAGCCACAATGAAAATATTGGAATAATAAGACAGCATTGGAGGAGACATTTGTGAGCTTTGTGAGGAGCTCAGGGTCCCCCAGAGACCATGTTCACTTTATTCATCATGGTGTCTCAACATTTTCTCAAAGCTCAAAGCCATAGGTCCAGTACCCCAGGGTCCATATACTAAGTACTTATCACCATTTCCAAATGATAGCTACTCATCACATTATAAACCCCAAAGAGTATTTTTGTGTGTGTGAAAATATTGTGGTTTGAACTCAGGGCCTTTCATTTAGTAGGCAGATTCCCTACTGCCTCCAGTCCCACTATTCATTTGCTGTTTTTGAACTAGAAGAGTTACTTCCTTTCCAGGCTTGTGGTGAAACTGAGATTCACCTCTTTTAGGCTTCCTATCATTGTTAGGAGGACAGGTGTGTGCTGCAACTGCATATAGCTTCCGTTTGTTGAGATGAAGTCTTGCAGACTTTTCTGCCCAGATAAGCCTGGAACCATGATCCTCCCATTCTGAGTCTCTCACGTAGCTTAGGGTTACAGGTATGCAGCACTGCACCAGATGAGTTCTATGAACTTTCCTGTCTGGGATGGCCTTGAATTGTGATTTTCTCATTCTCATTCTCCCCAATAGTTAGATTACAGGCTTGAGCCACTGGCACCTGGCTCACAAATGCTATGTCATTGTTCTTTCTTCTTAGAGGAAAAAAAGAAGGGAGAAATGGGAGTGGTAGCTTTGTTAATGTGAGTATTAAAATATTCAGTATAGAAGCCGTGTGTTTAGGATCAGGCAAGTTTTGAAAAGAATATATTTCAATAGAAAACAAGGATCTCTTTACAATGGAATTTTTAGTCTGTTTAGGAGATCATAACACATTGAAGAAAATACTTCACAAATCTGGAACATTTTTTAAAAAGGCTATTTATGCTGTAGCAGCACACAGGAGGACAGAGGTAACACTTCCAAATGTGGTAATTGGGAAAGCTGTCATGGGGAAAAGAGATTTGGACTATATGTTAAAGAGAGTACATTTATGGATAGGACAAGAAAGAAGAAGAAAGCTTTCCAGGGGATGATGGAGGTGAAGCATGCTTTGTAGGCAAGAAAAAAATTTAAGGTGCTTTAGGGACCTGAAAAATAAAACCAGAGGGAAAGCCAGCCCCACCCTTGGCTTGGATTATTACAGTAGCTTCCTAACTGACCTTCCTACTTCCTTTTTTGCTCTCTTATAGTCTGTTAATCAGAGCAGTATTTAAAAATGTAAATTAGATCATGCTAGTTGCCTGCTCAACCAGTGCTTTCCTGTTACTTTTAGAATATCCCATATTATTATTGCACACTGAAAAATCTGATTCCTGCCTAGTTTCGGATTCATTTCCTGCTGCTTCTCCCTCCATCCCTTTATTGTAGCCACACTAGCCTCATGTTCTTCTGAGAACACGACAAGTGCATTTTTACCCTGGGAAGCTTTGCCCTTTTAATTTTTTCCAAGCTTTTTTTTTAATTGCTCATTCCCTGACTTCATTCAAGTTTCTGATGGGGTATGACCTTCTCAAAGTTGGCTTTTTCGACTCTTGTGTAGGTTAATAGTCTTTTTCAAGCCCTTATTCTGATTTGTTCTCCAGAACACGTCAATAGCTTGTTTCTTGAGGGTTCTCTTCTGTAAAAGATAGCTTCATGAAGCAAGAATGTTGTCTTACTTAATAGCACATTGTTAGCACTAGAGTATTACTTTGATCAGAGTTTGGACCGATGCATATTTTTGAATGATCAGTTAAATGAAAGTCATATGTGGTAGAGGTAGTGTAGTGTATCATATTGTAGGACATTTATTACCTGTTGATTTTGAAACTGGTTAGGCATTTAGGAAGGCACATCCTTAATTAAAAAAAAACCCATGACTAGCTTAGTGACAATTTAGATGGAACACAAATTCCTTGAAACCCAGGGATACCAAAACTATCATAAGGAATAGAAAATCTGAATTGAGTTCTAGCTACTAAAGAAGTGAACTCATTATTAAAGATTTTTGCAGGGTCTAGAAGTGTGATTAGTGGTACAGCACTTGTCTAGTGGGTTCAAGGCTGTGGGTTTGATCCCGCCCCACCCCCAAAACAGAACTTTCCAATGAACAGCAGGCTCAGATGGTCTCTCCTGAAAAGTCTTCTATATATTAAAAACAAACAAACAAACAAATATACAAGCCTTTCCAGAGAATAGAAAAAGAAGTAACACTTACCAGCCAATTTCTCAAGACAAAGTAAAAGTACTACACCAAGGATATTACAACAGAGGAAAATCAAAGGATAAGCTCTCATGGACATGTTCAAGAAATTCTAAATATAATACAATGAAAATGAATTCAGCAATACATAAAAAGGCTAATATATCATCATGAATGAGTAGGTTTTAGAAATTCAAGACTAGGTCAACATTTGAAAACAAATTAGGATAATTACTCAAAGTAGGATAAAAAAATAAAAAAACAATCATCGCAATAGATACAAAATATGGATTTTATAAAATTTATTATTATTCATGAATTTTAAACAGTCTTAGTGAAAGAAGTTCTTTAATCTAATGAGAACCTAAAAGTAATGATTTATTTTAGTTTTTTTGGTGTTACTAGGCTTTCAACTCAGGGCCTTGCATTTAGGATGAAGTGATACTGCTAGCCATACCTCCGGCTCTGTTTTTCCACTGGCTATTTTTAGGAAAGGGTCTCGCTTCCTATACCTGAGCCACAATCCATCTACTTTTAGGCTTCTTGTCTTTTCTGGGATCGCAAATGTGTGCCACTGTGTCAAGCTTCCTAACATGGAGGTAGAAATGGGATACTGAGGAATTTTCATCCTGGGCTTACCTGATACCATGATCTCCCTAAATTTTAGCTTCCTATAGAGCTGGGATGACAGATGTGTTCCAGTGCACCTGGTTATAGGTTGAGAGGGGTCTCTTGAATTTCTATGCCTGGCCTGCTTTTGAACCAAAATTCACCTGTTCTCAGCTCCTAAGTAGCTAAGATTATAGGTGTGAGCTACTGGCTCCTGGGTATATAAAATAATACCTTAAAGTAAGCATCATACTTAATGATGAACAGTTGAAAGTCTCCCCTTTGAGATGTCAGTGAGCTCTACATCTACTTAAAGTTGCAGTACAAGTTCTAGCAAAAGGCCAGAGAAAGAAATTCTATCATATGGTTTGGAATAGTTTCATTGTTTGAGGGGCAACCTGATTGTGTAGACATTATTATATAGAAAAAAATCTAAAGAACCCTATTGGAATTGATCAGTAATTTTAGCAAGGTTGCTGGTTACAAGTGCAATATTTAAATACCAATCATACTTTGCCAGTCAGGTGATATCTTTTTGCAATTTCAGCTACTCAGTATGCTGAGGTGGGAGGATTATGTGAACATATAAATGCATGATTACCCTAAGTAACATAATGAGAACTTGTCCCAGAAACAAAACAAAAACACACTTGTACTTTTGTGTACTAGCAGCAAGAGCAATAACAACAGACAAATAGAAACCATAGCATTTATAAGGGCTTCAAAAACCATCAGGGCAGGGGCTGGGAAGGTAGCTCAGTGGTAGAGTGCTTGCCTTGCATGCCTGAGGCCCTGAGTTCGATTCCTCAGCACCACATAAGCAAAAAGAAAAAAGCTGGAAGTGGCACTGTGGCTCAAGTGGTAGAGCGCTAGCCTTGA